>NW_028317973.1:5891666-6233333 GCF_062004578.1 Staurois parvus | reverse complement strand
CTTAACAATGACTGTGTATGTGTAGCACTATTTGTTCTATACAGTCTGCTCTGCGTGTAGTATATTGCACTGAGCAATAGAACTTGCTGGAGCTGTATAAATAAATGATGATAATAATATCTAAAGCAGATGCCATATTGTCTGATTTGCTTGGCTGGATTTACAATGAAGAAGCATTAGTCCCTTAATACTTGAGAGCCACAGTGGTAAATGAAATGTGATCGTGTTCATGGGCTTTTATTGGCTCTTCAAGTGTCTATTATAGTAATAAGGCTCTCTGGGCTCCCAGACATTTAATTACCTTGATATAGGAGTCGAGGGAAAGAGTTAAAGCAGTGTACAGCTATGTGTGGTTTTGAAACAACCATTCAAAATAAATGAAATAAATTGTTCGGGTCAGCTAGGGGCTAATTCGTCCCAAGAGCTCAAGTGTGAAGGAATCACCAAGGAGCCCAGAAAAACAGTGAATCACATGACCCATGCTTATAAATTTGTGACGCCTAATATTAAATGGTCTTACGCGCAACTCTATAGAGTATCGCCAAAAATCACAGGGCAGCCGTTACTTGCTAAATAGACTTGTTTGTGGTTTTCATTTTCCTAATTCCAGTTGTATCATAACTGTAATATAACATAAGTAGTCAAAGTGAAAATATTCACACACAAATGAATGTTCTCATGCATCTGGCGTCATTAGCTTTCTTTGTATTTATTATTTATAACGGGTACTTATATAGCACTGTCACTGCCTGACAGGAGCCAATTAACCACTTCCCGTCCACCCTATAGCAGAAGTACTGCTACAGGGCAGCACGGGTGACCAAAATCATGTGTGTATAGATACGTGATTTTACATTTCCGGGTAGGGGACACTCGCACCCTACCCGCGCTGTCATTCGCGGCCTCGGCTGTCAATCACCAGGTCCCAGCCGGAGATTACTCGTTAGCGCCAGTTGATTGCCGAGCATCTCCGACGGGGTGGAGAACTGCTTGTAAACAAAACAGTTCTCTTCCCTGTCAGCTCCTGCACACTGCTTTGCATGGCTGTGAGGTGAGGCATTGAGGCACAAACACAGCCCAGTATGCAAAACAGCATGCACTTAACCCTTTGATCGCCCCACATGTTAACCCCTTCCTGCCCAGTGCCATTAGTACAGTGTCAGTGCTTTTTATTAGCACTGATCACTGTATTGGTGGCACTGGGGATGTCAGTTCCCCCCAGTGTCAGAATACCTGCCGCAGTCTCGATATAAGTCGCTGATCACCGCCATTACTAGTAAAAATAAATAAGAAAAAAATAATCCCAGTATATATAAAGTCATTTGTAGATGCTATAACTTAGACATAAACCAATTAATTTACATGTATTGGGATTTTTTTTAGCAAAGGAATGTAGCAGAATACATTTTGGCCTAAATATATGATGAAATTTTTTTTTTTTTTTTACTGAACATGTTTAACCTCCCTAGCGGTATGATTATTTCAGATTTTTGGTGCTGAAAGCGGTACCATTATTTTGCATGGAAATAAGTAGTTTTTTTATTGTAGGCTGTAATTTTTAGGAATAACTCACTGAAATCTGTCCGAACAAGAGTCTATTAAACATCCCGGATATGATAAAATTTGAAACACGAAATCATAAATTATAATTTAATAAATAATCATAAAAAATAATAATATAATAATAATACATTTAATTCAATAATATAATCAAACCGAAAACACTGAAATTTGAAATATAGCATCAAGTTCGCACATCACTGAGCAAAGTCACAAAATCGTTTTCAGTGTCTGATGACGAATTTCCCCACGAATCATTATCACTCAATTCTGCAAGTGGTTCTGATTTACTATCGCTGTTTTCTAGCTGATCTAAACCCGCTTTTGACCTAAAGGGACACTTTTTGGACGCCATGGACGTTTCTCAGTTTCCAGGCAGAAAGAACAGACAAAACGCAGGCAGGGAACAGGACAAAGCACTAGGGACAATATGTATGTGAAATGGGTTGAAACAGCAATGTTTTACTATGAAAAATGTGTTTTGAAAAAAATTACATTTTTTTAAAATTTTCAAATTTCCCGCCGGCGGCGGCGCCCGTACGTCCCGACGTCACAGGGACCGGAACACAGAAGCCGGATGCTGGCATCGGCCGGAGGAGATGGCCGGGGACGCTGCAGGGGACACATCGCGGGAGCGAAGGACAAGGTAAGCGCTGCAGGGACTCCCTATGCAACGCTGCATGGTAAGCCCGAGTGTAGCTCGGGGTTACCGCTTTTGGCACTGACATTTTACCCCGAGCTAAACTCGGGAATACCGTTAGGGAGGTTAATAGCAAAAAGTCAAAAATATTGTTTCGCAAAAATGTCAGGCTTTTTTTTTTTATAGTGCAAAAAATTAAAAACGCACAGGCAATCAAATACAACTGAAAGAAAGCTTGATTTGTGGGGAAAAAAGGACGTAAATTTCATTTGGGTGCAGCGTTGCATGACCGTGCAGTTGTCCGTTAAAATAACACAGCGCCGTAACGCAAGAAATGGCCTGGTAAGGAGGGGGGGGGGGGGGAAATCCTCTGGAGGGCAAGTGGTTAACCTAGCATCTGTCTTTGGAGTGTGGGAGGAAACCAGAGTACCCAGAGGAAACCCATGCAAGCACAGGGAGAACATGCAAACTCCAAGCAGGTAGTGCCATGGATGGGATTCAGACAGGTGACCCTAGTGCTGCTAGGTGGAAGTGCTAACCACTTAGTCACTGTGCTGCCCTGTGTATGTAAAGGAAAAAGTTGAACAGTACTCAACTTGGCCTTTCATTTCAGATAAATGTCTTTTCCCAAAAAGGGGAGAGCAGCAGATGTAAGTACATTTCCAATTTAAACTAAAACTGGTCTTTTTTTTAAGTTTTTAGGAAGTGTGGGTTATACAGGCAGATTCTAATTAGGCTTGTGTCCCCATTGGTGAAATGTTTTTTAAATTTTTTGTTTGGATACAGAGACAGAAGTAAGCAGGGACATGGATATCAATGAAATACTTTTTAAAAGGGTAAGAAACTCAGTCACAATTTATTAGTGTCTTAATTTACACTGAGGGTATTCCTTTCCCCTCCTCTGATTACTGGGACAAATATAAATATGTAAATATTACCAGCAGGAGCACAGACATACACAAAAATAGATCTTATCGTGTACTGTATATAAACCCTCCTCCTAATTGCTATGTATCTTTGATATAGCATCAAATGTCTTTTGTAGATCTGTTTGAGAAGTAAAATTTAGTTTTTACTTACCATAAATTTTTTTTTTTTCTTTTAAGTCCATCGCGTGGCACAGGAATAGCTGATAATCTTACACCGATGGGTTATACTGCTGCATTCAGGAAGTTGGGACACTGGCAAGTAAAAAAAGTTAAACCAGTCCTCTGTATAACTCCCTTTCCAACCATCATGCTTTAGTTATGTGAGCAAGCAGTACAGAGGGGCAAGAGGTATGTCCTTCGATGGACTCCAAGAAAAAGTCCCTAAAGGTAAAGACCCAATCAACCAGTATGAGATGCTTATTAAGGCAAAGAATTGGAAGGTCTACAAGAAGTAGGACCATTTCTCAATGTTAAAAATTCTGTATATAGCCCTACAGAACAAACAGCACAGTTAACATCAGCCTTTCTCAACCAGGGTGCCTTGGCAAAATGGCCAAAAATTGTATACAAGCCAGCAGGTGGATCAACCCTACCTTTTTAGTACACCTTACCACTGCCTGCTGTGTGTGAAATCCCACAAGAATACACCCCTGCAATGGGCTAGAGTGCAGTGCATTCTCTAATTTAAGGCACCCAGCTATGCCAGGAGGCAGCAGTTAGGCACAGTGATGCCTCCTGGAAGCTGGAACTGAGGGGTATTTTTTTTGTTAAAGGAACAGCTTTATTTTTTAATTGCCTTTGTGGGTGATTTGACTTTGGGGATAGGGGCTTTTAATAGATTGGATTTTCTATATTTATAAAAGATTGGATGTCCTATAAATGGTGACAACATTGAAATATGCCTAGGCAAACTGCATCAACATAGAAGCGTATCATTCCTTTGGGAGAGCATGTGATAGTATGATTTACAGGCAGGAGATGGCACTGCCACCCCATAATACAAAGGGCCCACACAAGGACTTTTATATCAGTATCACAAGCTGTTTTTTTTTTTTTTTTTTTTTTTTCATGAAAGCTGGTGATTAAAATAAAAATGGGCTTAACTGGTTGAGTTTACATCTACTTTAACAAAATATGTTTGTGTTATTTGAAGTGCATTGCTGGGGTACATTTTCAAATGTGCAAAGATCTGTACATCCATAATTCCTATTAAAGAATGCTAGTTTTTTTTCTTTTGAGAGGGGTGATTCGAACACATCAGGCCTTTATTTCTGTCAGTTCAAGAGCTCCCTGTATTTTGTAGCACCTTATTGCTTCATTTCTAAAAAATTGTAAAACAATGCACATCCAAAGCACCACACATCCTCACATGTGCAACCCCCTGCTGTGTTCTTATATACCAAGAAATAATTTTTTGTTCTTGATTAAATGTATATAAAATAAGCTTATTGATTTTATGTTTTCTGTGATCTCTTTTCACTTACAACTCCCCCTTCCAGCTGCATTAAAAGCCCTCTCTGACATGCTGTGTTCAACAGGGCAGGTTAGTTCCTCAAGCATTTGGTCCATCTACAGCTTGTGGTATTCCTTGACACCCAGGACTTTGTTTGCTAATGCTCCAGCCAAATGTGGAATAGGAAAGTGAAGGAATTAGCCTTTCAGCATTACCATACCGCCATTTTGTCTCTTAGCCTAAGATTTGCCATTTTAAAGATAAGTATCCATCTTAAGACTTATGTCAGTACTTAAAGATGAATTTGTGTTTTAAGACTGTTTCTTACTTTCGATAAGAGTCTGAGGTTCCTCTTTTCCCTTCAGATGTAACTTCCTTTTTTCCTCTACCTAGCATAAGACTGAAAGTCTGCGGTGGGCTTTTTCCTGTTGCAAGAGTATTAATAAACTATAGCCAGCGCTAAAAGGGAAGTTGTCTACTTTCTATATTGATCAAAAGTTCATGCTTGACGCATATAATAATAATTAACATAAATGCTAAATGATTGGGCATTACTGACATATATAATATTCTGATTGGTCAATGCATACCTGTCAATTGATTGGTTCTTATATTTCTATGTATTGTTTTAAGTTTCATATATAAGTTTAAACACGGAAGAATAAATTCAGTTCCTTCTGAGATATCACCTTGTGTCTGTGTGCAATTTCCTGTATCTCAAAGGGAACTCCGGGCCTGTGGACAGACATTGATCAGGGCCAGGGGACTGACGGGAGTCGGTAGCTACAGGAAGGAACGAGAGGAGCCAATTCCTTTCAATTGGGGGCTCGTGTCCGGGATGAGATAATCATCCTTTTCGGTAAGTAAGATTTTTTGTCATTCTGTCAATTAGTCTGTCTTGCCGGAAAGGCTCTGATTAAAATCTCATGCCCTTAGGTAGCACTGGGCTTCGCGTCTTAAGACGCCAGTGGCCAGGCGCAAAGTGCTGTGGGAAGCACAAGGTCTTTTGGAAAAGACTAGAGGCAGTTTTGGGAACTGCACAGTCTCTTATGAGAAGGGGCTGAAAAGAGTTTCTCTGAGAAGAAACCAGGAAAAGTCCGGGGTTGATCAATTCTGTCCTGCAACTCTTTGCTTTTCTTCCTATCGCATAGAAGTATAAGATAATTTGTTTGTGTGACACAAGTGCCCAGTTGGTAAGTGTATGGGCCAGCGGTTACTGAAGGTATTGTCAACTTCCGTTGTAAGACGCACCACCCCTTTAGCTAGGCCTTATTGGCTGATGACCTAGAGAAGGTGATAGCATGGTGACACGGAGTTGGGTGCCTATGTGAATGTCTTGTTCAAATTGTGTTGTAGGCTTATTGTTAGAAAAGTGGGAGTTAGTCAGAGTCAGGATATTATTAGAAGTATTGTATATCCAGGTTATAATCTCCACTTTTGGTCAACCACTAGAGAAAGACCCAATAAATATCTTAAGTCCAGACATTTTTATAAAGTAAATTGTCATTTGGAAGTTGACCCCTGTTTTTTGGGACAGCCTATAGGACAGATTTGTAACACAGACCTTTGTAAGTGTAAAAATGGGAAGTGGTCAAAGTAAGGATAAACTCCCTCCCCCAAATGTTGGTGAGACATGTAAAGATTATGTAGCCCGTATCTGTGGGACAGATTACTATCTAGTTAACCCCTGGGTGGATAAATTAGCAGACTGGAATGAATTCATGGGAAGTGTTGACCCGTTCCCCCGTGATGGGAGTAATGATACTTTTCATATGGATATGATTAGGGGTCTCTGTCTGGGGGATAAACAGGCTTTCCCATGGTATAAGGGAGATCCTGTGTGGGATCAGAAATACATGACCAAAGGTGGACAAAATTGGTTAGAATTTGCCCCTCTCTGGTTTCATAGACAAACTGGGAAACAAAATAAAGCCAAAGCTAGAAATGTAGATGCCACTAAAATACATGCATTAGAGTCAGAAATAGACAGACCCACACACCCTCTCATGCCATTCCCTCCCCCATATGTCCCACCTGTCCCACAGCCCACAAAACTTTATCCATCTCTTACTGAAGAAGATATTGATTTTTTAGCCGGACATTATGCAGTCCAACACCCCACTGCACCTCCAGCACCACCAGCACCAACACTTCCACAGACCCCTCAAATACCTAGTGCTGTTCACATTTCTACCACACAGCCTAGTACAGTTCAAACTCCCGCGCCCTCCCAGGGTGTGGTTCAAAGTCCTACCACACAGGGAGCGACAGGGGGAATAGCTGTTTCTTCAACTACTGAAGCAGATGACTCACTTGTTGATGAATCCGCTAGTTCAGGCTCTCTGCTGTTCAGAGCAGCTAATAGTCTAGGTATAGTGGACATGCTAAGTCCATCACACACGCCACAATACCCAATATGGTATTGATTCCAATACACAACAGATGCCCTTCATGACAATAGGAGACAATCTATTAAAGAAACCCATTGAGATAGAAGACATAAATAGGATTGTCAAACATTGTCCAAGACCCACTGTTTCTTCAACGGCTACTGTGAGCTATTTGAAGAAAGCATGTAAAGGTAGAAACTACACACAAGAGGATGTGCGTCTTATCCTCGATGGAATATTGGGACAAACTTCCCCTTGGAATTGGGGTAATGTTGGGACCATATCCATCCTAGAAGCAGGCGACATTACTGCCACAAATTATAAATTAAACACAGAAGATGGTAGGGACAATATGTGGAGAGAGGTCTCAGAAGAAATGGAACGAGCTTTCCAATCTAGATCCTCCCTCCCTACCGCAGTAGCCTGCAAGCAAAAGTCAGGAGAAACTGTGTTAGATTTTTGGAAAAGGTTTAATGAGACATGGACACAAGAGGCAGGACTGACATTGCAAGACACCATGCATAGTCTACTGATTCAGACTTTCCTGTCCAATCTAAAACCCAGTGTCATGTTAACTGTAAAACAGATGATTTCTGAATGGCCCACTTGTACCAGAGAACAATTTCAATTGAAATTGACTGAGAAAGATGCTGCCGGATGTCTAGAGACACTCATTTTCAGGAAGATCCCTTTCCTCACACAAACCCACCGTACAAGAGAAGGGGGGGTTTCAATAACCGAGGCAGAGGCCGGTCTAGGGGAAGAGGGAGGAATAATAGGGGACGGGACACGGGTTGTTTTAACTGTGGGGCTGAGGATCATTGGAGAAATCAATGTCCATATGAAACTCAGGACCACGCCCAGCATAGCCCCTCCCCAGGCCAACCACAAAGGGACCTCCCACAGCAGAATGTGAGGTTTCCTATCTCTTGGCAGACACAATCACAAAATAAATGAAGGTGCCCAGAAGGTGGTATCCCAGCATTCCCGCTTGTCTCTCACTCTTATAAGGAACAACCCCTTGTATCCTTGCATATACAGGGCAAATTAACCCCATTCTTGTTGGACTCCGGGGCAACTCGTTCGAGTCTGAGTGAGGATTATTATAAGGGAGAGGTAATGAATGCTGAACCTTCTATGGGAATAAATGGGATACTGACCAAGACTTATAAAACACCGCCTCTTCCAATTTTTGACCCCATACAGGGAATCACTCTGCTAGATCACTCATTCAGAATCATACCCAATTGTCCAGTTAATTTGTTAGGGAGAGACCTCCTGGGAGAGTTGAACATCAACTTGAAATCCACAAAGAGAGGTGGTATTGTGGCTCACTCTGCCAAAATGCCAATCATCCCTGCCATGACAATGATTACTAAAGAAGACCCCTCATTTCCTGCTGGAACAATTAATGACAAAGTTTGGGCAAAAAGTGCCTTGGATGTGGGATCCATTTCCTGCACTCCATATAAGGCCACACTGAAGCCATGGGCTCAACCTGTGTTTCACAAACAATACCCTTTGTCAAAAGAAAAGGAGGAAGGAATAGCGCCCATGGTGGAACACTTTCTCAAGGAAGGAGTCCTTGAAGAGGTGATTTCACCATACAACAGCCCAATAAATCCAGTTAAGAAGCCGGACGGCTCTTACAGATTTGTGCAGGACCTGAGGGCCATTAATGATCTTGTGATTCCCATTGCCCCAATAGTGCCTGATGTACCAACACTCATTTCCTCCATCCCAGCTGATGCTGAGTTTTTCACAGTGATTGATCTGACAAATGCATTTTTTTCAATCCCTGTTGCCAAGGAGACACGCCCAATTTTTGCGTTTCATTACAGGAGAAAGACCCTTACTTGGTGTAAATTACCGCAAGGGTATGTAGATTCGCCTGTGGTCTACTCTGTTGTCCTCCAGGCTACCTTAAAGCCATGGACTCCTCGCCATGGTTCAGTTTTGGTTCAATACGCAGATGATTTGCTTCTCTGTAGTGTTAATCGGGCAGCCAGCCAAGGGGATAGTGTAGATCTCATGAACTGGTTATGTGAATGTGGTCATAAAGTGTCTAAGAAAAAGCTACAATGGTGTCAGAAAACTGTTGAATACCTTGGTTTTGTTCTCACAAAAGGTGAAAGGAAAGTCAGCCACAAAAGAGCTGCGGCTCTTATGGGTCTGCCCCGCCCATTGACCAAGAAAGACATGCTCACCTTTCTTGGTATGATTGGTTACTGCCGCCAATGGATACCTGACTGTTCCTACTATGACAACATTTTGAGACAAGCTACAGGTTCAGAAATGTCAGATCTTGTGAAATGGTCAGATGATATGTGCAATGCTTTTGTGTATCTGAAAAATGCTATGGTAATAGCCCCTGGTCTTGGTCTGCCCGCATATAATCAAATGTTTCATCTGTATGCTAGGGAAAATTGTAAAACTATGGCAGGGGTCCTGGCCCAGGAGCATGGAGGAAAACTCCGCCCTGTTGCTTTTTTCTCAAAAATGGTTCCAGTACAGGTCCGAGGCATGCCTGCGTGTCTCAGGGCACTAGCATCATGCGCTATGGTGGTCCAAATGGCTACGTCACTCACTCTGGGACATGAGACCACCTTACATACCACCCACAATGTGTCTATTCTACTCAAGAATATACATACCCAACACATGTCAGCCCAGAGACTTAGTGGATATGAGGTTATACTGTTGTCAAACCCTAAGTTGAGAATAAAATATACCTCTCCCACTTCAGGTCCAGCTCCAATTTTGAATGCCTTATTAGGCTTAAAGGGAGAGCAGGATGAAGTTGTTCCACAGCATGATTGCCTGGAATTGATTCATCAGGACACCTCCCCAAGACAGGATATGTCTTCTGTGGCTCTTCCAGAGGCACAGAATGTTTTTGTAGATGGCTCTTGCTCGAGACCCACTGACACTGTTTACCATGCAGGATATGCCGTGGTGCAGTTGCCAGATAAAGTACTTGAAGCAAAACCCATCCCATACCAGTCAGCTCAGGCCGCTGAGCTGATAGCCCTTACAAGAGCATGTCAGCTTTTTGAGGGTCAGGATGTAAATATTTACACAGATTCCAGATATGCGTTTGGCGTGTGCCACGATTTTGGAATAATTTGGGAAAAGAGAGGATTTATTGCAGCAGATGGAAAATCCATCTCACATTCATCTCTGGTGAAGGCTTTACTCAAAGCCATACAACTGCCAAGATCCCTTGCTATCCTACACTGTAGGGCACACACAAATGAACAAACTGATATTGCACAGGGAAATGCTTTAGCTGACAAAGTAGCAAAAGAGGCGGCCCTTACCCAGCCTGCCATGATCCAGATGCCAATGCTCACCCCTGAAATGCCACTGTTGGATCAAACATTGCAGGATTTACAGACATATGCTACCTCAGAAGATATTAAGCAGTGGAATGCAGCTGGTGTGACAAAGAGTCCACAAACTAGACTTTGTGTCACAGAGGGGAGACCATGCATTCCAAAGGCCAGTGCACCTCTGTTCATCTCACAGTATCATGGAGTAGGTCACAGGGGATGGCAGGTTACATGTGAACTGCTGGATAATGATTTTTTCATTCCTGGCCTTCCCTCTTTGGTAAAATCATATGTGTCTAGATGCATTACATGCATAAGGAATAACCCAAACAATCCTCACAAGGCAAGACATGAACACCTGACATACCCATCAATACCTTTTACTCACCTACAGGTAGATTTTACACACATGCCAAAGGAAGGAAAAAGACAAGAATATCTTTTGGTAATTGTGGACATGTTTAGCCGCTGGGTAGAAAGCTTTGTAACCACAAAAGAAGATGCCCAAACTGTAGTGAGGATCCTTACACGGGAAATTATTCCCAGGTGGGGATGTCCACTCCAGATTAATTCTGACAACGGTCCAGCATTTGTGGCCAAGGTATGTCAGGATTTGGTGAAAACACTCAAAATTGAGTGGAAGTTTCACATTCCTTACCACCCTCAGAGCTCAGGTATAGTGGAAAGGATGAATAGGACCCTCAAGGATAAAATTAGGAAAGCTACTGGAGGTACCTTTGCAAACTGGAAGAAAGTACTGCCTGCAGTTTTGGCAGAGGTAAGGATGACTCCTTCTAAAAAGACAGGTTACTCCCCCTTTGAGGTTCTAATGGGTAGGCCCTTTCCCACTCCCTGGGCCAGACAGCCACTCATGGTAGAAAGAGGGGATTTGGAATTGATTCAGGAGGAATATGTGAGAAAACTTATTGAAACTTTGGACAAGGTTGAAAGAAATGTTGCTCGCACTTTTCCTCTTTCTTCACAGGAACCAACTCACTCTTTCCAAGTCGGGGACCGTGTGGTGATACAAGCCCTCCATAGGAATCGGAAGCAAGAGTATCCCTTTGGGCCCCCCACTTCTGTGATCGCTGTCACCAGGACCGCTGTCCTGACTGAGGATTCCAAGGCCTGGATCCATGCCAGCCGTGTAAAAAGGGTGAACCAAGCCCCTAAGAAGCAAGACAAAGACACAGATACAGAAGAAGAAAAAGGAAGTGAAGCCGGTGTAAAAGTCTTTGAAGAAGATGACCTTTCTGATGCTCTCACAGAACTCTGGGCAGACATTTTGCTTCCTCATACTAGCAGCCCTGACTGTGTTCCTCCCAGTATGGACAATAACTAACTGTATTTATCACCCAGATGATTATGGAGTGATTAAGAGTATATGTAATACCTCCATCCAAGCTAGTGACCCAGATAATGCAGAACCAGTGCACACACAAAACCATAGTACACCACATTCTAGTGTCAGAAAGAAACGAGGTCTAACGCGCACTAAGAGAAGGTTGAGAAGAGTGTCCTTTGTACCAGATAAGGGATGGGGGGTACAGGAAACACCAGTCTTGACTACTGAGGATTCAAACCAGACCATAGTGTTTACTCTGACTAAGAACCAGGTGTTTGACCCGACTAAAGTTACTTATGATCTTGGACCTCATAATGTATATATGTGTGGGAAGGATAAGTCATGTGGTGACTGGGAGAATGTATGGTGGACAACAGACCCCCATAAATGGGAGACCAAATCAGCTAGAATTTCCCCAGATGACGTAGGCACCTATCAAAGAATCTCTATAGCAAAAGGCCAAGAAAATATCATTTTCACATTAAGGAACCCACAGGTCAGAGATAGTGGGGAATATAGGTTGGGAATAACTGTGTCAGGAACAGACCCCTGGGCCAACCTCATATTACAGGTAAAACCCTCCCCAAGAGTCCATGTCAATACCATAGACAATTCATTCCCCAAAGTTAGGAATCGACTGGATAATGAGGTGACAGGAGTAGTGATGCAATCAGAAGACAGATTAAGCATTGAAACTGGTTACTCTGACAAAAATGAATGGATTGAATGGGTGAGATGGACCACTAAAAGTAAGGGACAGGGAGACTGTGTTTCATGTGCCAATCCCCGCCCCCTACTTGCCACAGTTCCTTTGTTAGAAGAAGAAACTAATATGTCCTGCCTAATTAGAATGTATAAAGATAACATCACTGAGAAGGAATGTTCTGATTTTGTTAAGAAGTTCCCTGTTACCAGATTACGAAATTTACCTTTGGCCTCTAAACCAGTACCAGGAAATTTTACCTGCTTTGAACATGATGATGCTAAGGGTAAAGATTTAGGTACATTCCCACCTAATTACTGTGTTAAGACCATCCGCACCTCCGCAGAAGGCTACCGGAAGGAATGGTTTCAGGACCACCGGCAGCAACTGTCAGATGTGTGGTGGCTGTGTGGAGATATGAGACTCAGAGCCAGACTCCCCAACAGATGGAAGGGAAGCTGTGCTCTGACCCATCTTCTCATGCCTTTCTTTATGATCAAAGTAGAAGATGGGATAAGAAGCTTGCCCATCTTGGAAAAATCCAGATCTAGAAGGTATAAAAGAAATGCACCCCGTGGTTCCTTTGATAATAGAGTTTACATAGATGCTATAGGTGTACCAAGAGGAGTCCCTGATGAGTTTAAAGCTCAGGACCAGATTGCTGCAGGGTTTGCCTCTATTGCTATATGGGTACAGCCTAACAAAAATGTGGATTGGATTAATTACATTTATTATAATCAACAAAGGTTTGTTAACTATACTAGAGATGCTCTAAAGGGGGTCTCTGCCCAACTTGATGCAACATCCCTTACTGCTTGGCAAAACCGCATTGCTCTTGATATGTTATTAGCTGAGAAAGGAGGAGTATGTAAAATGTTTGGTTCCTACTGCTGTACTTTTATCCCCAATAACACCGCTCCTGATGGAAGCATTACTAGAGCCCTTCAAGGCCTCCAAATGTTGTCTGAAGAATTGGCTGAAAACTCAGGAGTAGAAAATCCACTAGCTGGTTTTTTTAAAAATTGGTTTGGTAGATGGGGAACTCTGATGAAAACTATGCTGATTTCTATAGTAATGGCTGCTGCAGTATTAACTCTGTGTGGTTGCTGTTGTATCCCCTGCATCCGAGGTTTAATGCAGAAACTTATTGACGCCACCATTACTAGAACCATGTGGAATCAGTATCTTGATAAAGGACCTACTAAGGGCCCCAGGTACCAACCTGTAAAAAAGGTGTAAGGTCACGTGCGTGACCTAAGAGGGGGTTTGAAGGAATTAGCCTTTCAGCATTACCATACCGCCATTTTGTCTCTTAGCCTAAGATTTGCCATTTTAAAGATAAGTATCCATCTTAAGACTTATGTCAGTACTTAAAGATGAATTTGTGTTTTAAGACTGTTTCTTACTTTCGATAAGAGTCTGAGGTTCCTCTTTTCCCTTCAGATGTAACTTCCTTTTTTCCTCTACCTAGCATAAGACTGAAAGTCTGCGGTGGGCTTTTTCCTGTTGCAAGAGTATTAATAAACTATAGCCAGCGCTAAAAGGGAAGTTGTCTACTTTCTATATTGATCAAAAGTTCATGCTTGACGCATATAATAATAATTAACATAAATGCTAAATGATTGGGCATTACTGACGTATATAATATTCTGATTGGTCAATGCATACCTGTCAATTGATTGGTTCTTATATTTCTATGTATTGTTTTAAGTTTCATATATAAGTTTAAACACAGAAGAATAAATTCAGTTCCTTCTGAGATATCACCTTGTGTCTGTGTGCAATTTCCTGTATCTCAAAGGGAACTCCGGGCCTGTGGACAGACATTGATCAGGGCCAGGGGACTGACGGGAGTCGGTAGCTACAGGAAGGAACGAGAGGAGCCAATTCCTTTCAGAAGGTTGTTACTGGGAACAGTGGGATGGACATTGGGGGGTGCTACTTTTGCGTTTCAAAGCTTCATTCTAGGGATTGATGGGATTTTTGCTGCTACCTGCCCTTCCTCTCGTCTCTGAAGAAAGACTTCCACCAAATGTTACTGTTCCCACAGATTCCAGTTGTCACCCTTCCCAACTGCTATTATTTTGATATAATCTGAATTGCTGTTCCTGCTCACTTTTCTTGACGAGGACAGAGACCTTAAGGGGATAAAAAATAAAATAAATCTAGTAAAAAAAAAAAAAGAAACTTAAATTTTAAGAAAACATTAAGATAAAAATTGTGATGATGGGGAGAAATTTGTTAATATGGAATACAGTTTCCATTTCCATCCCTGCTCATGTTTGCTTGATCAGGGCAGAGATGGCCTTACAGGGATAAAAAATAGTTGAATCTGTACATTTTTAGGAAAAAAATTGTGATAATGGTGAGAAATACTGTATGTTAATATGAAACCACTCCAGGCCATGAACGTGGGAAAGGATATTCTCACCAGTTCTTCACAATGTAAGATTTGGCTGGTATTCCTACCCTTATGGGCATAGCAGTGGCCTTTAATTCTGACTCCTTCTCAAAGTCAGATTTCCAGTGCTATAGTGGGATTAGCAAAAGAGGAAGAGAGCTGGAAGAATTTACCAGAGAGAAGCTCTGGCTGCCACTGCACTACCGTTTGTGTGTTTAAACCACTGGTAGAGTGAAAAAAACCCTGATCCCTGGAGCTTCTCTCTGCACTCTAATTAAATTGGAGGGCGAAGAGGAAGGGACGGGTGAGTAAAGGAAGGAGAAAGAAGAGGTACAAAAGGAGCAGGAAGAGACCACATTAGCAAGGCTCACCATCTTTTGTACCTCCATATGGCAGCACCTCTATCTCTCCTTTTAGACTTGCCTTTACTTTTATTAAAGTGCCAGGGAAGAGAGAGGTTATACTGGTATAAAGCAGCGGTTCTCAACCTGGGGGTCGCGACCCCTTTGGGGGTCGAACGACCATTTCCCAGGGGTCGCCTAAGACCATCGGAAAACACATATTTCCGATGGTCTTAGGAACCGAGACGCCGCTCCTGTCTCCAGCGATGTGTGGGCGGGATGATATGCTGCCCCTGTCACCACCTCCTCGCCGCTGATTGGCCACCGGAACTGTAGCTCAGGAGAGGCACACAGGCGGCCAATCACCGGCGAGAAGGTGGAGCTTGGAGAGGAGGAGCCGAGCGGCAGCGCGCGGAGATCGAAGAAGATCGAGGGAGCTGCAGGAACGAGTGAAGAGAGAGGCCAGAGAAGGAAGACAGCTGACAGGTAAGTGCAAATTTTGCTGCTGCAGCCAGGTATGCAGGCTGTAGATGGGAGAGGGAGAGAGCGAGCCCAGGCTGGAGCAGGAGTCAGCAAGGTAAGTATCATTGGTGTCAGTGGGAGGGATAGTGCCCCATCATTTGTGTCACTAATACCAACGATGGGGCACTATTCCTCCCCCCACTGACACCAACGATGGGGCACTATTCCTCCCCCCACTGACACCAACGATGAGGCACTACTCCTCCCCCCACTGACACCAACGATGGGGCACTATTCCTCCCCCCACTGACACCAACGATGGGGCACTATTCCTCCCCCCACTGACACCAACGATGGGGCACTATTCCTCCCACTGACACCCACAATGGGGCACTATTCCTCCCACTGACACCCACAATGGGGCACTATTCCTCCCACTGACACCAATGATGGGGCACTATACCTCCCACTGACACCAATGATGGGGCACTATTCCTCCCACTGACACCAATGATGGGGCACTATTCCTCCCACTGACACTAATGATGGAGCACTATTCCTCCCACTGACACCAATGATGGAGCACTATTCCTCCCACTGACACCAATGATGGGGCACTATTCCTCCCACTGACACCAATGATGGGGCACTATTCCTCCCACTGATACTAATGATGGGGCACTATTCCTCCCACTGACACCAATGATGGGGCACTATTCCTCCCACTGACACCAATGATGGGGCACTATTCCTCCCACTGATACCAATGATGGGGCATTATTCCTCCCACTGACACCAATGATGGGGCACTATTCCTCCCACTGACACCAATGATGGGGCACTATTCCTCCCACTGACACCAATGATGGGGCACTATTCCTTTCACTGACACCAATGATGGGGCACTATTCCTCCCACTGACACCAATGATGGGGCACTATTCCTCCCACTGACACCAATGATGGGGCACTATTCCTCCCACTGACACCAATGATGGGGCACTATTCCTCCCACTGACACCAATGATGGGGCACTATTCCTCCCACTGACGCCAATGATGGGGCACTATTCCTCCCACTGACGCCAATGATGGGACACTATTCCTCCCACTGACGCCAATGATTGGGCACTATTCCTCCCACTGATGCCAATGATTGGGCACTATTCCTCCCACTGACGCCAATGATTGGGCACTATTCCTCCCACTGATGCCAATGATTGGGCACTATTCCTCCCACTGACGCCAATGATTGGGCACTATTCCTCCCACTGACACCAATGATGGAACACTATTCCTCCCACTGACACCAATGATGGGGCACTATTCCTCCCACTGACACCAATGATGGGGCACTATTCCTCCCACTGACACCAATGATGGGGCACTATTCCTCCCACTGATACTAATGATGGGGCACTATTCCTCCCACTGACACCAATGATGGGGCACTATTCCTCCCACTGACACCAATGATGGGGCACTATTCCTCCCACTGATACCAATGATGGGGCACTATTCCTCCCACTGACACCAATGATGGGGCACTATTCCTCCCACTGACACCAATGATGGGGCACTATTCCTCCCACTGACACCAATGATGGGGCACTATTCCTTTCACTAACACCAATGATGGGGCACTATTCCTCCCACTGACACCAATGATGGGGCACTATTCCTCCCACTGACACCAATGATGGGGCACTATTCCTCCCACTGACACCAATGATGGGGCACTATTCCTCCCACTGACACCAATGATGGGGCACTATTCCTCCCACTGACACCAATGATGGGGCACTATTCCTCCCACTGATACCAATGATGGGGCACCATTTCTCCCACTGATACCAATGATGGGGCACTATTCCTCCCACTGACACCAATGATGGGACACTATTCCTCCCACTGATACCAATGATGGGGCACTATTCCTCCCACTGACACCAATGATGGAACACTATTCCTCCCACTGACACCAATGATGGGACACTATTCCTCCCACTGATACCAACGATGGGACACTATTCCTCCCACTGATACCAACGATGGGACACTATTCCTCCCACTGATACCAATGATTGGGCACTATTCCTCCCACTGACACCAATGATGGAACACTATTCCTCCCACTGACACCAATGATGGGGCACTATTCCTCCCACTGACACCAATGATGGGACACTATTCCTCCCACTGATACCAACGATGGGACACTATTCATCCCACTGACATCAGTGATGGGGCGCTAGTCCTCCCACTGCAAAATTACAGTTATGAAGTAGCAACGAAAATAATTTTATGGTTGGGGGTCACCACAACATGAGGAACTGTATTAAGGGGTCGCGGCATTAGAAAGGTTGAGAACCACTGGTATAAAGCAAGGGAATTTTCACACATTTGTCAGACAGTACAAAGACATTGTAAAATGGGAATCTGCCGCTCAGGAACAACCAAGGCCATGAAATGTCCATTAAATTATATAAAGGAGAGTCTGAAATGTGTTTTAGGAGATCTTTAGAGGGGTCTGTATGCTGTATTTTATTTTTTAAGACGTCGTCAATGAAATGTGATTTGCAAGCAATTTAAATTGTATCTCATTTTTCTATGTAAATGTCACTCTCGCTGTAGTACATTTTACAGCATAGAGTCCCCCCCCCCCCCCAAAAAAAAGGCATCCCAGTCCCTTTGAGTCTGTTATGGATTTTAAGGGGGATCCCAAAAGATGAAGAAAAAACTAGGAAAGGGGAGGACGAGCATACACCCCCATACCTGGTTGCATGCCTTCAACATGGAGGGAATGGCAAAACTCCTTGTCTTCATGTTGAAAAGGACATGGGCCTATTCCCAACAACCCTGGCCCACTAGATGTGGGGCAGGAAGGGAGGGAGAACCTGGAAGCCAGTTAAAAAAAAAAAAAAGGAAGGGGCGTCACAGATACCACCCTTTTCACCTGAATGAATAAGGGGTATATATTACCCCTACTCATTAAAATAAAAGAAAATAAATGTAACCTAGACATAAAAACCCAAATGTTTAACTTTTATTCAAGACCCTTAATTTAAAAAAAAATCCCAAACTAAGTCCCTTGTTGTAAGTCCATGGTCAATCATGATGCCTGCCACCTGGCTGAAAGAAAAAAAAAAAAACCTACAGAACTGGCACACACAACTGATCCCAATGCTACTCCTTGCCTTATGACCTCTTCCCGAGTTGTCATCAGTAATTTAAGGAAAGGGGTGGGGATAGTGGTGATATCATTGACTCAATATGGACATGGCTGTATTTGGTCAATGTCATTATTATGTAGACAGCATACAAGCAGATTAAAGCCCAACTCCAGCTACCACATATTAAGCCATTAGAGCAACAGTTTTTTTTTTTTAGTTTGGAACAGAGATTTAAGCAATATGAATAAAAGCTCACCCTTGTAAGCAACCCAGGCAGTGTTATATGGTTTATCCCAGCTGTCACTTTTGCTGGACAGCTTGGTCTACATGTAGATATAAAAATAAATAAATAGTAAAAAGGAATTAGTGTTACTAAACCCTGCACCCTGCATTCACTATATCTGGTCTACCCCAGTACACAGAACATGGAAATGCCATTATTTTAGAAAATATAAACTGCTAAATACCTCATCAGCAGTTAGAGCAGTCTTGTGACTTCTATCTGTTTCCAGCAGAGCACTGGTTAAAGCTTGTTGGAGTAGTTTTCTTTCTGCTCTGATTGGCCCTGTGCTGATCACATGCACTCTCCCAAGAAAAAAAAAACCTCTCTAGCAATACACACTAAACTGAGCATGTGCAGAAGGGCTACGGTTCAGTCTGTCTTATCAGGAGGTAAGACGTGGACATTTGAACAAGAGGAGGTGCAGAGAAGACAGGATCAAATTGACTTTTTACACAATGCACATGATTAACCCCTTAGTTTCCACAGCAAGTATAACAAGCATGCTTTACTGCATATACAGACTGATTTTACTGTTGTGTGTTTAGTAGCTTTAGTGTACTAAACACTATTATTATATGTATTAACTGCATTAACAAAATTCAATATTTTTTTTCTATGATGGTCCTTTTTAAACAGTCTGTTAATGACCAATGAATGGATACGTTAAATTGACACGACTGGTCATAAGAGAGTTGCATACATAGACATACATCGCACAGCCAGCTAAGAATTTGTACACGCTATAGGTATTAATTCTGATTTAGCTGTGGTAAAGGGATATGAATATTACACTTTTGTGCATTTCCTAGTGACTCTGGCTGATTCTATTATTTTGGCTACTAGAAAACCCAGAAATTGTGTTATTAGCTGGCAAAATTTAAGGACCAAATTACAGAGAGAGTCTGTGTTCCCTGAGGTTTTATTGCATGGAAATTCATGAGTCGGATGTGTTAGTTGAAGTGAATTTGCAGGATTTTTATCACACTGATAGCTGGGATAGATTTTGTCTCCCACAGTATCCTAAAGACTTTTAATTAAATTGGGAGAAAATTATCTAGACTGGAGCCCTGCTGCCTCTCTATTTCGCAGACTGATTCATTACCAAACATTACTTTTTTCATTTTAAAATATTCCTTAAAGACCATCTCACCAGCAGTTTAATCATCTCATACGTCACAAATAAACTCATCCTGCAATTTTCCATCGCAAGCTTCTACACAATAGGGTTTGCTATAATAAGTTAATGAAGCAAATAAGCAGTTTGCTTAATATATTCATTTTCCATTTTTTATCCAACAAACCTAGTTACATTCTACAGATCTGATGATCCAGAAAAGTTTCACTCAGGAGATTTTCTAAATAAAAATTGTCTTTTTAAATACACAATTACATCATATTGATTATGATGTCCTGCTGTAAAACGATTAGCATTGCACTACATTCAGAAACTGATTACATTTTGATATGCTGGATGGATTTGTGAACGAAGTGATGTCACAGTTCACTGCTCACCTACTCAGTAAATTAAATCAAAATAAGGGGGATGCCCACAGAGATGAGCTGAATGATATCCCTTCACCTCTGGTATAAACATTTCAAATTTACAGAGTTCAACAACATGCTGTATGGACTAAGTACTAAGAAAACAATCTCTACAAAGTACAAAATTCTGTGCAAATCTTAAAGTGGAACTGCACTGCATCTGAACATCACGAACCAAAAATGCTATTGAATTCATTTTTAATATTCAAAGCAAACTCCCCCATTCATCCATGTCTCCATGATTTATTTTGCAGAGAAATCCTTTTGAAAAACACCCCCTAACATTTCTGGCAGTGGCCATGTTGATTAAGGTCAGAAGATTCATGTAACATTTACTTCCTGGAATCCATCTAACCTTAGCTCAGGCATTGGCTGAGCTGAGAACCCTCATTTGCCTTGGCATGGAAACCAGGAAGTAACTGAAGAAATGTAAAATTAAAAAGTTTAAAACAAGTAAATACAATATGATTAGATGTATTTATAATGCCGCGCTCCTACTATAAATACTTAATACTGTATTGTATATCACTCATAAACATCAATAAGCTAAATAAACTAATAATAAATATAATAAAAATCAATAAATTAATTTGTGTGATAAAGTGAATGAAAATCAAAACATTAATGTGCTAAAATGTGCCATTAGTGCTCAAACAATATTATCAATGCCATATTCCAATTTCATGATTAAATAAAGAGTCTTTTATATCTTTGTGCAAATGTGCATACAAAATTGAACAGTCTTAAATATCTTTGTGCAAATGTGCAATGTGCAGGTGAACTCCTTAATCCCTCTTTCCAGGTGCCGTGTAGTCTCAATATGCGCTCACCTTAATATTTGCCCAAATAAATTTAGGCAAATAGACTTTTAGTCCTTCCAGGACTGGTGGGATAGTGCTCCTTTATGCAGTATTCCAGATGGATGTGCAGACCTGTTCAGATCCTCCTATAATCTCCTCTCAATTCATCCACGTGGCCACTCATAGATAGATTTTTGAAAGGAGTATCAGTATCTCCTATTTCCCCTCCTGGGGACACCTCCTTCTCATATCCACCTTTCCTCAGTGTTGAATATATAGATCAGATGGAGAAAAAAAGACCATGGTGCCTTATCCTTTTAAGTAAGAGTATTTATTGCTACCAGATGCGGTGATACAGGCATTTGAGGCACTTATCTTAAGCGGATATGCAGAGCTAGTGATTCCCTCTGCCTCTCTGTCTGCCTCTGCTAGAATCGCCGAGCCTCTCCGATGCAACGTCGTGACGTCAGAGCCCCTCCCCTACGCGTTGCGTCACAGGGTCACGTGACTTCATCGGGGGGAAATTGATTGATTGATTTTTTTCTCCATCTAATCTATATATTCAACACTGAGGAGAGGTGGATATGAGAAGGAGGTGTCCCCAGGAGGGGAAATAGGAGATACTGATACCCCTTTCAAAAATCTATCTATGAGTGGCCACGTGGATGAATTGAGAGGAGATTATAGGAGGATCTGAACAGGTCTGCACATCCATCTGGAATACTGCATAAAGGAGCACTATCCCACCAGTCCTGGAAGGACTAAAAGTCTATTTGCCTAAATTTATTTGGGCAAATATTAAGGTGAGCGCATATTGAGACTACACGGCACCTGGAAAGAGGGATTAGGGAGTTCACCTGCACATTGCACATTTGCACAAAGATATTTAAGACTGTTCAATTTTGTATGCACATTTGCACAAAGATATAAAAGACTCTTTATTTAATCATGAAATTGGAATATGGCATTGATAATATTGTTTGAGCACTAATGGCACATTTTAGCACATTAATGTTTTGATTTTCATTCACTTTATCACACAAATTAATTTATTGATTTTTATTATATTTATTATTAGTTTATTTAGCTTATTGATGTTTATGAGTGATATAGAATACAGTATTAAGTATTTATAGTAGGAGCGCGGCATTATAAATACATCTAATCAATTTACATATACACAATTAATGAATTTTTGAAAGTGCCAGCGCACCTAGCACAACAGGTAGTTCAGTACCACTAATCGCACATAATATACTGAACATCTGAGATATAGTGGCTCACAAGTATTCACTTTTAAATTGAAGTAAATACAATATACTTTCCTATCTAAGAATACTAGCAGCATAAGGATTAAAAATGATCCATGTTGATTGAGAGGGTGAAGTTTCACTTTAAGAATCATTTATTGTATCTATTGTTCAACATCAATCTATTACCTTTTTTGCAGTACAGATGTACAGTGGAATCAAATGATGCAGTAAATCGCTAGCATTAAATTGACAGGTTTTTTTTTGGGTCCCGCTCTTAGATATCCTTCCTATCAGTAGATGTGTATTCCACTTTCTTTAGCACAGTAAGAACACTTCATCCTGTAAATGAGGCAGTAGCATTTTCTTCCTAGTCTTAGATGGACTTTAATCACCTTCCTAAGAAACATAGAAAAGTGATGGTCTCCAGAACTGGACACAGTATTCTAAATGAAGTGTAACTAAAAATCTATAGGGGACCTCCTTCCTCCTGCTGGTGATCCCTCTAGGGATGGCCTAGGGCAGCAATTTTTAGGAGGGGAGCACTGCCCCCTGGAAGAAGGGACCTTGTGAGCAAAGGCGGACAGAGCCATGCAGAGCCGCCATCAGAGGGGTACCTTCGGTACTCTTTCAGTGGCCAGGACAACAGGAGGATCGATGTGGGGGAGGGCAGTTACAGAGCGATGCTCCTGTACCTCTCCCTCCAGCAGCTGAAGAGCCAGGACCAGGGGACAGCCTGGAGCAGGGAGAAGAGAGCCTGGAGGAGGTGATCTGTGCTGTGTTCTATGGGATCTCTCTGCCTCCCTCCCTGCACTGACAGATCGTATGGGGCTGCACACACCCCCCTCCTTCCTGCTGCCCGGAGATCAGCAGCCCTTGGTGCAGGTGTGTGTGCAGCCCCATATGATCTGAGAAACGAAGAGAGGGAAGAGAGGAAGGGGGATAGAGAGAGAGGGGGAGATAGAGGGGGGGAAGAGAGAGAGAGAGACGGAAGTGAGAGGGGAGACGGGAAAAGAGAGAGAGGGGAGAGAGAGAGAGGGAAGAGAGGGGGGGAGAGAGAGGGGGAAGGGAGGGAAGTGAGGGAAGGGGGGGAGAGGAAAGAGAGAGAGAGAGAGAGAGAGAGAGAGAGAGAGAGAAAGAGAATCATATATACATACACACACTTATTGACTCTCTCGCTCTCTCATTGGGGGGGGGGGGCAAAATTTTGTGGTGCCTAGAGCAGCAGAAAATCTAAATACACCACTGAATGCATCCTAGAATCCTATTTGCTTTCCCCACCGCCTGGTCACACTGTTTGCTCATTTTGCTATCATCTGAAATAAGTACTCCCAAATCGGTTTCCTCTGAAGTGCTGGCCAGCAATATACCCCCGATGTTGTACTCTCTAAAGGGATTCTTTTTTTCCCTAGGTGCATTATTTTACATTTAGAAACATTGAACTGCAATTTCCACTTTTTTGACCAATCTTCGAGCAATGTCAAATTATGCTCCATGTTACAGACACCTTCAGGGATATCAACCCTATTTGATAACGTGCCATCGCACGAAACACGTTAGGGCGGTGCCCTATACCCTGTGACGTCACACTGCATGGCCCCTGTGGACGGCCGGTGGCCATTTTGGAATTCCCTGCTACTAGCTGCTCATTGTACATGTGAGTAGTTTCTTTCAGCTATTTGTCCACTTTTTCCCTTGTGGATAATAAAGTACTACACTATTAGTATCTCCTGTTGTCTTGGCTCGTTACTTCCGAGCCCCCCCCCTTCTTCAAGGCTTATTGGAATGATCTGGTGGCCACATCAGGATTGGTTAGACTCCCCCCGGTGGTGAAACGACTACACGTCCGCTGCTACCTGGAGACCCTGAGGTTGTGATGTTTGCCCAGCTGATGCAGGCCAGATGACCACTCTCTGTGATCCAGTTCCAGTATCATTAGCCGGATGACCAGGAGTTGGTTAACACTCAAATGCGCATTACCATTGCGCTTTCTGGTTAGTGCAATCTACACTCATTTCTGTGGGAAGAATATGGTCACAGAAGTCACTTACTGTGTCACCTTTTTACCTTGAAATTGGTTTACATCATACACCGCAAGAACTCTCTTGTTGAAGATTTTCATTTATTCATTTATTTATCATCATTATTATCTCTGGACGTTTTAGGTTATTTTATTAAGTGGTGTTCACTTTACCATTCACTATATGCACTTTCATTATATGCACCGTATGAGGATTTGCATGCAATATTATGTTTAACTAGCGCTGCATGGTTGTTTGATATATTGTAGTTTGAGGCTCCTGGTGTTTGCCTTTCATGCAAGTCGCTTTTTGGTTGTTTATCCAGCGCTCGTATCTTTTTTGTTTTCACCTATTACACACCTTTTGTATCCTCAGCAAAAAGACATTCCTTACCCAACAAACACACTCTGGTAGTAACCACACTCTCGTCTCTTTTCCAAGTGAACCCCATTTACTATCAGTCACTAGTTATGTACCAAGTCCTGTTCTATGTAATCTATATGTAAGTGATATACCTAAAGGTTTGTTGGGTAAGGTATGTCTTTTTGCTGATGTCACAAAGGTGTGCAATAGGATTGGTATTCCTGGAGGTGTATGTAACATTGAACATGATTTGGCTCATACCTGCCATTGTAAAATGGCCACTATGGGAGGCAGTTATTCTAAGTGTACAATTAAAACATCCCTCCTTCCTTCTTTTAATCAAGAGTCAGGGCTAAAACTATTGTATTTAAAGGTTTCTTGTGGCCAGGCTATAAAGAAAGATTGCATATGAATATTTTCTATATTTACAAAAATCATATGTTTTTGTGTATCTCTATTCCAAACTTGGATTTACAGAGTTCAGGAGCTCAAGCTGAAATGTACCTATACAAGTAAATGAGTCAGTGGCCAAAATCATGAATTTTAAAATGCAAACGCTTAGGCTTTAAATACAATAAAATGGACCCAAAACCACATTTACCTTTTAAGGACCTAGGAGAGGAGCCGCTTGATGAGAAAAGGATGCTGCCTCACAGAACCTCTCTATATAGCCAAATGCTCATGCTTTGCCAAGGAAACTGTTTGAAGGACCCCCATCTGCCACCTCCTCAGGTGCAGCCATGGCATGGCATAATTGACTCCCATTTCTAACGTTTAGGAGTTAAATCACTCCAGCTTCACAAAACTGGCTTACCCCAGTGCTTCTGTTATAGCACCATACCATGTTGTATTTTATCCTGAAATAATAGCAAATGCTAGCGTGTGAGAAATCTTTGTCATTTCTACTTCACTTCAAGCTGTATCATTAAATTTTAATTTAATCTGGAAGTTCAATAAGAACACCTTTGGAAACTGTCTGTAATACAATATTATCCTTGTTTTAATTTTTTTTTCTCAAATGCACCATTTAGCTTTAAAAACTAATACAAATTGTATTCAAACTAATACAAATTATTACAAACATGTAAAACTAAGCAAAACAGGAAAATTAAGAGCCATTCATAATTAGGTGAATTATTTAGTGAATTCAGCTGATGAGCTTTTGTCCCCAGAGTCCCCAAAAATAAAGCTGGCAAAGCCTACGCCAAACAGAGCTTCCTACCCTCCAAACCCTTCCAGCAGACCGATGGCTAATACTAGCCCTTTATCCCAAGCATCACACACAGACAAGATGCTGAGGTAAAACCAAAGGATTAACTGGTAATTAAAACCCAGAAACATACTTTATACCCCCAGGAGGATATTCCTCTCTTGGGGATGACAGCATTGATAGAATGTACAACCAGTAAAAACAGGACAATGCAACCTTTAAACATTAATCTAATTAACTACTTGCCCTCCTGAGGATTTACCCCCCCCCCCCCTTCCTGACCAGGCCATTTTTTTTCTTACAACGTTGCATTACTTTAACTGGCAATTGCACAGTCATGCAACACTGCACCCAAATTAAATTTATGTTCTTTTTTTCCCCACGAATTGAGCTTTCTTTCTGTGGTATTTGATCGCCTGTGCATTTTATTGTTTGTGCTATAAAAAAAAGACTTTTCTTCTGTCTCTCTTCCCTCTCTTCCTCTCTCTCTCTCTCTCTCTCTTCCCTCTCTTTCTCTCTCTCTCTTCCCTCTCTTTCTCTTCCCTCTCTTTCTCTCTCCCCCTCTCTCTCTCCCTCTCCCCCCCTCCCTCTCTCTCTTCCCTCTCCTCTCTCTCTCCCCCCTCTCTCCCCCTCTCTCTTCCCCCCTCTCTCGCTCTCTCTCACTCTCTCTCTTCCCTCTCTTTCTCTCTCTCTCTTCCCACTCTTTCTCTCTCTCCCTCTTCCATCTCGTTCTCTTCCCTCTCTTTCTCCCCCCTCTCTCCCCCCTCTCTCTCTTCCCCCTCTCCCCCCTCTCTCTCCCCCTCTCTCCCCCCTCTCTCTCTCTTCCCTCTCTCTTCCCCCCTCTCTTCCCCCCTCTCTTCCCCCCTCTCTCTCTTCCCTCTCTCTCTTCCCTCTCTCTCTCCCCTCTCCCCCTCTCGCTCTCGCGCTCTCTCTCTCGCACACACTCTCTCCCCCTTCTTCCTATCTCTCTCGCTCTCTCTCCCTCTCGCTCTCTCGCTCGCGCTCTCCCCCTCTCTCTCCCCTCTCGCTCTCTCCCCCCCCTTTCTCTCCCCCTTCCCCCCTCTCTCTCCCCCCTCTCCCTCTCTTTCTCCCCCCCCTCTCTCTCCCCCCCCCTCTCTCTCTTCCCTCTCTTTCTATCTCCCTCTTTCTTCCCTCTCTTTCTATCTCTGTTTTCTACATGCTTGATGTATGGTGTCATGCAGCTATGTGATCCCATGTGTATTGGGCATAGTGCCAAACAAATAACATTTACCATCTATGTATTTTATTTTTCTATTATATTTGATTTCATAGAAACATTTTGCCTAGATAAAAGTAAAACTTTTACAGATGGCATCATTTCTTTGTTATCGCAAAAGTCAATTAAAAATACAGCAGCTGCCATTTAGCTGTAATTTATCACGCTCTGTAAGATGACCCTAAATGTTGCCAATAATGTTAAAATTGTTATTCCATTTCTCTAAAAATACTAAAAAACCAATATTAATGCAGGGAAAATTACACCCTGGTGTTAGGTTGCATATACGGTCAGAGTTTACTACCTTAACTATCTGAAACAAATAAGAAAAACTTTGATAAACAACATCCTTCATCGCCATAAAAATAATGGGACTTGTTTATATAAAAAAGCAAAATAATTGCTTTTTCTTTCACAACACTTTTCCACATTATATTGTTTAGAATGATTCAGATGTTGGCATGAAGGGAAATTTTTTTGAAAAAAAAAAAACAGTGGTGAAAAAAACTAAATGTGAAAGATGTTACATCAATGGAGGTCCTTTCTCCAGCTTTGCCCCCATTAGAAATAGCAAAGTGTGCTTCACATATATGTCAAAGTAGTGGAAATATTTCCCCAAAAAGAGAAAAACCCGTCAATGATAAAATTTTCCTTGTATGATTGGCCCTTAAATGTATTCAAAATATGGCAGTAGGATTTTTTTTTTTTTTCTAGAATTGCAAATTTTGTCAGTGCCTTCTCAAGGACTAAGTAGAAGTGAAAATCTGTTAGCATGGTGAGACTCACAAGCAGGGCCAGACTGACAACTCATGGGGCCCACGGGCAATAGGGAATCATGGGGCCCCTGTGTCCTTGCCCAAACTCAAAAAAGCCTATGAAAAAGGTACCAGGGGCATCTCATGGGGCCCCCTACTGACCCCGGGCCCTCAGGCAGTGCCAGAGTTTCCAAATGGTCAGTCCGCCCCTGCTCACAAGTAGAAAAAAGGGTGATTTTAGGGTTGCCCACCATGCTAGTCCACAGGTGTGAATGCCTTTGCTTTTCTGGGCAATTGAGCACAATACAAGTATTTGGTCATCAGGAGTTTTGCCTGCAATCCCAGGTTGCACTGAATGCCTAAAGGCATGAAGGGATTTTCTGCTTTCTCTAGCAGATAAGCCCATCAGGAGAGCATTACAATACCTAGCAGATGCTGAATGGAACCATAAAATCCTAAATTCATTTCATCAGGTAAAACAGCAGCCCTACCCCAACATGCAAGCAAATCAACAAGTAATGTCGGAGTCTGAGAAACTCTGCTAGTCACAGATAAACCATGACTGCCGAATTATCATAGCGTAGTATAAGGTCAGTTCTCATATTGCATTTATGTAATATGCCAAATAAGATGTAGTAAGTAGCTGAACCCAGGGGCGGACTGACAACTCATTGGGCCCCTGGGCAATAGGGGATCATGGGGCCCCTATATCCTCTCCCACTCTCAAACCACACCCAAAAAAGCCTATGAAAGGTACCAGGGACATCTCATGGGGCCCCCTACTGACCCCGGGCCCTCGGGCACTGCCAGAGTTCCCCAATGGTCAGCCTGCCCCTGGCTGAACCATTAATTTTGAATAGCACCCCATCTCACTCAATTCACCACAATGTCTGTCTTAATCTCAAGTTCCAAACAGGCATCCAACTGATTAAAAACCTCTGAGTGTGAAGAACAGGGTCCTTTAAATGTTGGCAATGTAAAACACACCAATAGTCATAATAAGTAAACCGGAAAAGCCAGGTGGTGACACTGCTCACAGACACATAATTATTAAAATTTACACCCTTCCACATCCCCTTTTAATCCAAAAGGTGATGGTGGCAGGAGGGTAGTAAATGGTATTGCAGGGCTGCCTGAAATTCTGCCATGCTTCCAGCAAATCAAGGGGCCATACACATGGTTTCAACAAGGGAATTCTTGCCAGGATTTTGCAGTAATGAAGACAATGAGAATTTTCAATGCAAAACATTGCATGACTGGATAGGAAAGAGTCTATTTTGACTGAATGACTCCGTACATACCACCATGTTGGACAGCACACTGCACCTCGCAAACCTAAATGTTGCATGCAGTGTTCAAACAATGCTAGATATTAAATTCAATACTAGCCCCTTGTAAGGCTAATAACAGTATGCAAACACATTTACTAAACTGTTTGCAGTATATATAGCTGATCCAATGGAGATTTATTTTCTGAACAAAACTATATGTTTTTAAAGAGAACCAGTTAAGGCCTGAAAGATGCAGGGATCCTGAGATTTGGTCTTCAATTATTATTAATTTTAATTTTATAGACATAACTATAGAATATATATATTTTTCCACTTAAATATCTTTGCTTAGCTTGTGTGAGGAAGACAGTAGAGGTAAGAGGGCCTCCTTAGTTTGATGTTTGCTTGTGTGAGGAAGACAGTAGAGGTAAGAGGGCCTCCTTAGTCTGATGTTTGCTCATGATAACACCCACTGCCTTCCAGCTCCTAAGTAGCCATGACCTGTACTGAACATAAAGCCCAGTAATTTACATTGCTCCTAACTCATGGACTCTGTTATGTGATACTCCTATGCACACTCAAGAGACAATATGTGAATTTGGCATGAGGCCAGGCCTTTAGGAGATTCTGTTTTGAACACTCAGGTAAGGACATTTATTTATTATAGGTACTTATATAGCACTGTCAATTTACACAGCACTTTACATATATATTGTACATTCACATCAGTCCCAAACACTCAAGGGGTGTACAATCTAAGGTCCCTAACTCACATTCATACATACATACACATACTAGGGCCAATTTAGACAGGAGCCAATAACCTACCAGCATGTCTTTGGAGTGTAGGAGGAAACTGGAGTATGCGGAGGAAACCCACGCAGGCACAGGGAGAACATGCAAACTCCAGCTAGGTGGTGCCGTGGTTGGGATTCGAACCAATGACCCTAGTACTGCCAGGCAGACATGCTAGCCATTTAGCCACTGTGCTGCCCGCATGCCCAAGGACATGTGCTATCAGCATGAGATCAGACTGCTAGTAGAACAGCAACTGTCAGATTTTAGGTAATCTTTCTCCTCTCTCAGGGTCCACACACATCACACATGCACACTTGCATAAGCATAGATCCCAAGCGCAAAGTGAAATCAGAGAGTAGAGGAGAATAAACTTTTCTGCAATAAAGACTATAGTAGACATTTAGTGGTTTCTGTGTTACCCATCACTTCACTGTTCACTATATCTGATCTTCCACAGTACACAGAACAAGGAAATGCAATTATTTTAGTAAATCTAAACTGCTAAATATATTTTTCTCATCAGCAGTCAGCAGTCTTTTGGCTTCTATTATTGTCCAGCAGAGCACTGGTTAGGAGGAGTTTTCATTTCCCCCTGATTTTCCTATGAGGCTGCATAACCTCAGTGGACAGTGCTGATTGGCCCTGTGCTGATCTCATGCACTCTCCCAAGATAAAAAAAAAAACTCTCTAGCAATACACACCAAACTGTGCATGTGCAACTTGTCCCCAAGGGTCTGTTCTATCAGCAGATAGATTGGGGACAGCAGAAGAAGGGGAGGATCAGAGAAGACAAGATCAAACATCCTTTCTACAAAATGAAGAGTATTAACCTCTTAGGTTCCACAGTGAGTATAACAAGCAATCTTTACTGCATATACAGACTGATTTTACTGTTGTGGGTTTAGTATTTATTTTCTGAACAAAACTGTTTTTTAAAGAGAACCAGTTATGGCCTGGAAGATGCAGGGATCCAGAGTTTTGGTCTTAAAGTATTAATTATAATAATTAATAATGAAACAGCAGCACTTTTTCATTGAAACAAAGCAGAGGTGCTCTCTAAAATCTAGATGTCAGTCGGCAGTCCCATTTTACACTTTTTTTTTTGGCATTATTCCGTAAAAGCCATAAGAATTTGTTTTTCTTTATTTACTTTGTGTTAATGTTGCTCCTGATGTACTACCACTTAGAAAAGCTAAAATAATTCAAGATTAGTAAAAAACATGCAGTTAATGTAATGCAGTCAATAGGTACAAACTTGTTTGCTAATGGAAATCTGGTTTCCAAAGTCACTCTTGTACAACAAAAGCAGCATCTTAGCAAACTTTTGATGACTGCCATCCAGTATTTTTATTTGCCTGAAAGAAGGTTCTTTTAAAGTGAAGAGAACCTAAAACTTAATAACGAGCTAAGATTCTGTGAATGTTTCCCTCAATGAAAGCTTCTCAGAAAGCTATTTCCTATATTTTGCTTGTAGCATTGCCTTTGTACCAGATAGGTTATTGTCATTTTAAATACAAGATACATGAAAATAAATTTATGTCCAACTTGGTCTTTTACTGTAACTTTTCAAATTCAGTATGTCGACAATTTTGTGATTTGCCAGAGCAATGATTTGGAGCTATTGGACCATTATTGATTTTGAGTGCCAGTCTCAAAGGAGGGCCAGAAAACAGTGTATTAAATACAACTATGTTTTCAGCATTGATGTTGCGGTTATACTGCTGACATACACATAAATCTGTGCTTGTATAATAGAGCAGATGTCCTTTATCTGCCTCTACTTCTTCCACAATATAGAACTGGGAATACTGCAAATAAAAGTTTTTGACATATTTTCAAACCATTTTATAATTTGATGTTGGGTACAATCTTTAGGAAACTTGCAGACGTTTTTATGTTTCTGTCCAAATCCCAGACTCATAAAGGCAGGAAGCAGTTATTATATCATAAGGACCTGTCTGCAGGTTGATAAGAAATTCCATGGCATTATAAAAGTGGGCTGTCCACTGAGGAGAGTGAAATATACTGGAACAGATGCACCTCTATTAAATATCTCTTGATCATCCAAGACCTCTACACATTTAAATTGGGGTCTTTTTTTTTGTCTTTGAAATTTTTAAAACCCAATTATTTTAGCTTCAACTTAAACGCATCACGATTTGAATATACATTATATACCAAGGTTTTCTAAAGGATGCAGTCATGATGTTGACATTTTGATATCTTGAAAAGTGTTTAAGTTGTTAAGGCTTGTTAACACCTGTGAGTGCACATTCTGCTTCACTTTCTTAACCCTGAAATGTAATAAAATGACATGCCATTCAACTCTGTTTACTGAAGCAAGTTGTGACATGCTGTGGTGTATTGCACACAAAACAAAAAAACACCCACATTTTTATGCAATACACACCATGGCACTGGTAAAGTGTGAACAGAGCACATAGAATCCAGTTACTTTGTATGTGGCCTTGTGTTGAGCCTGCATTTATCAATGTTGATCAACACAGCTCAAGGCACCTGATGTGAACAAGCCTCTGCTGACATACAGTAGCTCAGGTCATTAACCTAATTTGTGAATAATCTTGTGACATTATACAGCATGTCATCATTCATACAAATAAAATGTTTGTGTGTGCATATGTGTATATACAGTGTGTGTGTATGTGTATGTATGTATTTGTGTATGTATGTCTGTATATATATAAATATATATATATATATATACATATATATATATATATATACACACTGTATCTCCAGACTGAACCATAGGCCTGAACATGCTCAGTTTGGTGTTTATTGCTAGAGATATTTTTTTCTTTGTTCTTGGGAGAGTGCATGTGATCAGCAAACGGCCAATTAGCACTGTCCAGACAGAGGTCAGGGGATTTGTATCCTCCTAGAGCAGAAAGAAACTCCTTCTACAAGCTTTAGCTAGTTCTGGGCCACAGAAGTCACAAGACTGCTCTAACTTCTGATGAGAAAAGGTATTATAGTTTATATTTACTAAAAAAATTGACTTCCATGTTGTATGTACTGTGGGAGACCAGATATAGTGGATGCAGGGTCCTGGCTTTAGTAACACTTTAACCGCTTCCCTATAGCAGAAATACTGCTACAGGGCAGCGTGGGTGTGCAAAACCACAAGTATACACGTGATCAGGGGCGGACTGACAACTCATGGGGCCCCCGGGCAATAGGGGATCGTGGGGCCCCTGTGTCCTTGCCCAAACTCAAAAAAGCCTATGAAAAAGGTACCAGGGGAATCTCATGGGGCCCCTACTAACCCCGGGCCCTGGGGCAGTGCCCGAGTTTCCAAATGGTCAGTCCGCCCCTACACGTGATGTTGCATTTCCAGGTTGGGGGCATGCGTGAACCCCACACATGTGCCCTACCCACACTGCCTTTCGCGGCCGCAGCTGTCAATCACCGGTTCCCGGGTCCAACATCCTGCACAGCGATCACATGATCACCAGGTCCCTCATTCTTCGGGGATTCTTATTCCGCTCTGTCTGGTGTACGTGGTGGGGGGAGGGCTGCGCACCTACTCGGGTGTGCAGCACCCCCTTGTGTTGGCAAAGCACCAGCGACTTATGGGTACTTCGCTGGCTCTGTAGCTGACACCTATCCACAGTACATGATGGCAGGTGGTGGGGCTCGTTCGGAGCATGTGAGCTCCCTCTTCAGGCTGTGGAGTAGCCATCTTTGAGCCGGAACAGATATACCTCTAGCGAGGGGAGGAGTAAAGGAGCACCTCCCGCTTTCTGCCATAGCCTGGGTGATAGATGCTAATGGCATAAATGTTGACTGACGGAATGGCTCATTAATATATGAATACAGCTCAGAAAATATACAAAGTACAAATGGAGTGACAACCTATTAGGAATCATTTTCTAGAGCACCAATCTATTTCAGGTCCTAATCATAAACCTTCCCCTCCACCGGGTTGTCATGCCAAAATCTCTTTTGGACGATCATCCAAGCTCCCATATGTATCGGATAGTATGATTAGTGCCTGCTCATCACATTCCTCCACCGATGCCAAGACAGTATCTTCTGTCTCTTGCAACAGTGTCAAGTCTGTTATACCAAGCACATCCCATTCCTCACAAAATTCAACCAACCTCAATCAGAACATCACTCAACAGGCCCAGCATTCTTTCAGTTTCCCAGAATGGAACCTATTAGAACCTAATGGCCGCTGCAATTCCACAGTGGAACCCTCAATGGAATCCAGTGGCAATTTCCCCGTCCACAGTTTTACCTACTGTGGATCCTATTTTAGACAGCACCCCCCTGTCTGCCCCAAAAGAAGAAAACTTTTAGACGAAGGAGAGGGGAAACACGTAGACACAACATGATTAGGAAAAATGCGCAGACTCTAACACAGCGGTTCTCAACCTGGGGGTCGCGACCCCTTTGGGGGTCGAACGACCATTTCCCAGGGGTCGCCTAAGACCATCGGAAAACACATATTTCCGATGGTCTTAGGAACCGAGACACCGCTGCTGTCTCCGGCGATGTGTGGGTGGGATGATACGCTGCTCCTGTCACCTCCGGGATCGCTCAGCAGCTCCGCCTCCTCGCCGCTGATTGGCCACCGGAACTGTAGCTCAGGAGAGGCACACAGGCGGCCAATCACCGGCGAGGAGGTGGAGCTTGGAGAGGAGGAGCCGAGCGGCAGCGCGGGGAGATCGAAGAAGACCGAGGGAGCTGCCGGAGCGAGTGAAGAGGAGAGCGGCCAGAGAAGGAAGACAGCTGACAGGTAAGTGAGAGAGCGAGCCCAGGCTGGAGCAGGGGTCAGCAAAGTAAGTATCATTGGTGTCAGTGGGAGGAATAGTGCCCCATCATTTGTGTCACTAATACCAACGATGGGGCACTATTCCTCCCCCCACTGACACCAACGATGGGGCACTATTCCTCCCCCCACTGACACCAACGATGGGGCACTATTCCTCCCCCCACTGACACCAACGATGGGGCACTATTCCTCCCCCCACTGACACCAACGATGTGGCACTATTCCTCCCCCCACTGACACCAACGATGGGGCACTATTCCTCCCCCCACTGACACCAACGATGTGGCACTATTCCTCCCCCCACTGACACCAACGATGGGGCACTATTCTTCCCCCCACTGACACCAACGATGGGGCACTATTCCTCCCCCCACTGACACCAACGATGGGGCAGTATTCCTCCCCCCACTGACACCAACGATGGGGCACTATTCCTCCCCCCACTGACACCAACGATGGGGCACTATTCCTCCCCCCACTGACACCAACAATGGGGCAGTATTCCTCCCCCCACTGACACCAACGATGGGGCACTATTCCTCCCCCCACTGACACCAACGATGGGGCACTATTCCTCCCCCCACTGACACCAACGATGGGGCACTATTCCTCCCCCCACTGACACCAACGATGGGGCATTATTCCTCCCCCCACTGACACCAACGATGGGGCACTATTCCTCCCCCCACTGACACCAACGATGGGGCACTATTTCCTCCCCCCCTGACCCCAATGATGGGACACTATTCTCCCCTCCACCACACTGACATCAATGATGGGGCACTATTCCTCCCACTGACATCAATGATGGGGCACTATTCCTCCCACTGACACCAATGATGGGGCACTATTCCTCCCACTGACACCAATGATGGGGCACTATTCCTCCCACTGACACCAATGATGTGGCACTATTCCTCCCACTGACACCAGTGATGGGGCACTACTCCCCCCACTGACACCAGTGATGGGGCACTATTCCTCCCACTGACACCAATGATGGGGCACTACTCCCCCCACTGAGACCAATGATGGGGCACTATTCCTCCCACTGACACCAATGATGGGGCACTATTCCTCCCACTGACACCAGTGATGGAGCACTACTCCTCCCACTGACACCAGTGATGGGGCACTACTCCCCCCACTGACACCAGTGATGGAGCACTACTCCCCCCACTGACACCAATGATGGGGCACTACTCCCCCCACTGACACCAATGATGGGGCACTATTCCTCCCACTGACACCAATGATGGGGCACTATTCCTCCCACTGACTCCAACGATGGGGCACTATTCCTCCCACTGACACCAACGATGGGGCACTATTCCTCCCACTGACACCAACGATGGGGCACTATTCCTCCCACTGACACCAACGATGGGGCACTATTCCTCCCACTGACACCAACGATGGGGCACTATTCCTCCCACTGACACCAACGATGGGGCACTATTCCTCCCACTGGCACCAACGATGGGGCACTATTCCTCCCACTGACACCAGTGATGGGGCACTATTCATCCCACTGACATCAGTGATGGGGCACTATTCCTCCCACTGATACCAACGATGGGGCACTATGCATCCCACTGACATCAGTGATGGGGCACTATTCCTCCCACTGACACCAGTGATGGGGCACTATTCCTCCCACTGACACCAGTGATGGGGCACTATTCATCCCACTGACATCAGTGATGGGGCACTATTCCTCCCACTGATACCAACGATGGGGCACTATTCCTCCCACTGATACCAATGATGGGGCACTATTCATCCCACTGACATCAGTGATGGGGCACTATTCCTCCCACTGATACCAATGATGGGACACTATTCCTCCCACTGATACCAACAATGGGGCACTATTCCTTCCACTGACACCAATGACATGGCACTACTCCTCCCACTGCAAAATTACAGTTATGAAGTAGCAATGAAAATAATTTTATGGTTGGGGGTCACCACAACATGAGGAACTGTATTAAGGGGTCGCGGCATTAGAAAGGTTGAGAACCACTGCTCTAACAATCTTCAATTTGTCTAACCATTGTCTATCTCCATCAGAAACCTCATTACTTTTGCCAAGGATTTACTTTTGCTCCCTCAGTTTCCCAGAACCCTTTCACTTTATTTGTGGACCTTAACAAATTCATCAGACATCTAACTGTTAAAAGGTTCTTTTAATATTCAGGCTTCTAAAAATCTCCATACGGACACATTAACCTACAATAATTCTGATACCTCCACTCTTGATTCCACGTTTGAACTATCCATCAATAATTTGTCAGTCAACAAATCCATCTTAGCTGATTTAGAACAGTCTTATACCATGGAAGATGATGAGTATCTTAATGTACTTACTCAACATCTTCCTTCTTCTCCCCCTATCAAACACACCAATTCTCGTCCCAAATATTTTTATATCCCACATCAGCCAAGGGTCCCTACATTCAAAGTTTCTATTAGGTAATATATACTGACATTATACATATGTGTAACAGTTCTTCTATCTCCCACCCCTCCAATCTCACAGCCCGAGAATCCACAACATTGAAACAACTCATACAAAATTATGATTTAATCATTAAATCAGCTGATAAGGGAGGAGGTATCGTAATCCAAAATTGAGCTGATTACATTGCCCACTTCAATACAGGGCACTTTTACCCCCTTCCTGCCCAGACCAATTTTCAGCTTTCAGTGCTCTTGCACTTTGAATGACAATTACTCAGTCATACTACACTGTACATCAACAAAACTTTTATCATTTTTTTCACAGAGATAGAGCTTTATTTTGGTGGTACTTAATCACATCAGAATTTTTTTTTGTTTCTGTTGAGAAATTTTGCAAATAAGTCAATTGTCTTCATAAATTCAGGCCAAAATGTTTACTGCTACATTTCTTTGGTAAAAATAACCCAAATCAGGGTATATTATTTATTCTGTATGAAAGTTATAGAGTCTACAAGCTATGGTACCAATCGTTGAAAATTGATCGCAACTGATGTACTGTTGGCATATCTCATTTCTTGAGACCTTAGCATGCCAGAAAAGTACAAATACCCCCCAAATGCCTCCTTTTTGGAAAGTAGACAGTACAAGCTATTTAGTAAGAGGCATGGTGAATTTTTTTTTTAGTTTTTAATTTTTTCCATCAATTCTTGGCAGAAAAGTGGTTTAGAAACAATCCAGATGGCAGGCAGAGGCATCGTCGATAAACAGGCCAGGGTCAGTTAACGTGGGAGGCAGAGGCATGGTCACTCAAGGCAGCAGGCAAATGATCAGCACGGATTTTAGAAACTGGGCTACTAATGATAAGTGGAACTAATATTTTAGCGATGTGTGATAATGTCGGAAGCAGTCTTCAATACATAGGCCCGGTTGGGAGGGACATTGGGGACAGTGAACACTGGTGTCTGTCTTAGCTTCTCTTCTGCCGCATACCCGACATTTTTTTTGGCACCTTCTTCCTGATTCTGTGGGTGGAATGTTTTCTGGAAAATGTTGCTCATGAAGTCTGCTCACACAATCACAGCAAATGTTTTCTGGGGGGGATCCTTGCTAGTAGATCAGGGCAGTAATAATTTCTTCTATATATTTGAGGAAGGTGGTGGGACTTTCTATTGACTATTGATAGATCTATACTGGACAAGGGTGTGTTTCCCTACGCACCATCTGGCCAATTGATAAATCTAAAATATATAACCTTTATTCAAATATATAAAAAAAGTATGCTCAGCTGTAATTGTTTTTTTTTCTAGAGAGGTCTGTAGTGCATCATTTGCTTTCCCCAAGACAGTGAGGTGTTTTTGGTGGATATGGTGACGTATGGGGCTTATCCATGAAACACATCAAATACATAGTACATCCATGGGAGTAAAGTTTGCCCCCATGTATGCCAGTCTGACCATGGGACAATGGGAACAGCATATCTGGAATAAGAACTCCTTTGCCAGTCATCTAATCTTCTATGGGTGCTATATAGATGACATTATTATAATTTGGGATGGCTCCATCACACAAGTCACAGCCTTTGTCCAACACTGCAATAATAACTACATGGGCCTGCCCTTTACAGCAGTTTGTGATCCAGCCAAACTTGCATTTTTAGACCAGGAACTCTGCCATGATGCCAATACTATCTTCTCCCAGAATTACAGCAAACCCACGGTGGGCAACTCTTACTTACATTATAAGAGTTGCCATCATCTCTGTTGGGTAAACAATATTCCCAAAAGTCAATTTTGCCATCTCAAACACAACTGTACCAGGGAACAGAATTATATCACTCATAGCTAATTTCTCAAAGACACATTTTACGACACAGGTTACCCCAATTCTATAGTTGAAGATGTCCTTTTCTTTTTATTTAAAACATGACCCAACCATCAAGGACACTTCATTCATTCAAGAATCAGCTCCCTTAAGGTTCACAACACAGTTTCACAATCAATTTCGTAGAATGGAACATATATTTCAGAAACATTAACATTTCTGAATTAAAGTAAAAATTAAGTAAAATTAAATGGTGTCCTACCACAGTCCATGTTTTACTCACTTTTCTCAACATTAGGGGTCTGTAACAATGCCATAAACCCAGGTGTCTATCTTGCAAACATGTTACCCATGGTCAGAAAGAATTTCATGCTAAAGGGAAACAATACTGCATATCTGTCTTTTTCAACTGTACTAGCCAATTTGTAGTATATTGTCCCACCTGCCCATGTCACCTACCTTTATGCTGGATGCACCATCCACACTCTCTGAAAAAGATTCGGACAATATAGGCGATTAGTAGAGGATGGTTTGGATCTATATAGTGTACCTCGACATTCTCTGGAGAATCAGGAGAAATCCTCTGCAGGCTTAAAGGTGTGGATTATTGAATCCATACATCCCAGCCTTCCTACTGCAGAACGTTTCAAACGCCTTTTGTGAGAGGGAGACCTATTGGATCTACTCCTTAGGAACATTAGTTCCTGGAGGCCTAAACTAAGAACTAGAAATCGGCACCATTATACAATCATTTTTTGAAAGGTCTTTTTCGACACAGGGCATAATTTTCATAAAATATGTATTTCCAATTCTAATGTTTCTCAATTTCCTTCATTATTACGATTTATCATTCCTCATATTTCTAATATCAATACAGTAATACGCATGGCTAATACGCCAAACTTTTTATTGTCACGCTGTCCGTATAGGACATAACTTTATAAAGTACCCACATCTTTGCGATCATTAATCATTTATTATTTCTCAATATTCAAAAAAACACATGAACCATTATTATTATTATTAGGGTTCCCAGTTACTTATTTTTTGATTGCCTCATATATAGCAATTTCCCTTATACATCATTTTTATTATACATTTTTAGGTTCTGTTCATTGGGTATATTTAAATATGAATAGATTGCTTAATATACTTGTATCACATACATACATTTTTTTATATTTTTTACATTGTTCTTATATATTTTCCATACCTGTCACTTTATTAAGTTTTATATCTGTCACTCCATTTGTACTTTGTATATTCACACAGCGGATGCCTATTATTTCAGATCACAAGTGCTTTTCCCCCATACCTTTTGTGAGTGGCCTGTATTAGATATTTTCAGCTTTATTAAAGAGTTTAATGCTGCACTTAGAGGGCACCACCTTCTTCTTTTCTGATAACCAACTACAAGGAATGTCTTACCTCTGTGCTTGCCAGCAAGGGTTTCTCCACCAAGTACTAAGTCATGTTTTGCATGGGGATCAAATACTTATTTTACTCACTGAACTGTAACTCAATTTATAACATTTGTATCATGTATTTTTTCTGGATTTGTGGTTGATATTCTATCTCTATCCTTTAAAATACCTATGATATAATGATATATAATATATAATATAATTTTTATTATTGCTGTGCTGTGCAGAAGGACCCTACCACCGCCACTGGAGAAGGGAAGCTACCTGTGACATTGAAAGACTGACTAGAAGACTGCATGAAAATAGGTATGTGTAATGACATTTGGGGTGTGTGTGAAGTGGGGGCGGTGGGGGTACAGGGAGCAATGGCTGTCCCAGGATTGGGTAGAGTTGAGCTTACATTTATTAATATTCTTTAAACCAATAACTTAAGTCAAACGTTATTTATAAAAATCACAGACAGGACTCAATGCAGGCTAAAGTATGTTACAGCTTGAACTGGCCCTGTACCAGTCCCTGCTCATGAAGGGCTTATTTTAAAGCAATGAGCTATATGTGTACTCCACAGCATTATAACTGTCTGTTATTTTTAAACCCCACCAGTCTTTTCTTTGTGTCAAATCATGTAAGAATTGATCACTGATTTCACCCCTGCTGAGACATTCAAAAAACAACAGTGGTATTGACTTGACTTTAGAAAAATCATGTGCCAAGATGAAATATGGACAGACATAGCAACTACTAAGTGCATGCCAAGCGACTGAGACTTTGGCAGGCAGCAGAAGGCTCTAGGGAAGTTCTGAAGAGGCGTTCTGTCAAATTAAGCCAAGTGGCCACTTACTCACTATCAGAATGAGAAATGTAGTTTGCTTAAAGAAGGGAGCAAAGCACCACAGCCTTTGACTCCCCTAGCACACACTGACCCCTATCTATTATTATTTTCCAGTATGAAAGAAACGGAAGTCAAAGTAAGGTGTACTGGAGAAGGCAGTTATAAATAAAATTGTTTTATGATCACAATACAGCATATGTTATGGGAGTTTCTAAGGGAGTTAAAATGAAAAAAAGTTATTTTGTTATTTTTATTTCCATGCTTATTTTCCAGAAATTTATATAAGGCGGTGGACTTTGGGCACAAATAATTTCATAGTACTGCTTGTGGAATATCACATAAAATGCTGCAGGCAGTTCTATATATAAATCCTGCTACTGTATACATGGAATAAAACTGCGCTGAACACAAATTCTACAATAACCATATCTATCTAATATTTGGGACATACACCATAAACTAAAAATATAGAACATGAAATTTTTTAACTTCTCTGGGTAGTTTATAGCAAGTTTACATTCCATTAATCTATTCCATCAAGAAATTAAATCCTATCTAAAGAAGAACTCTGGTCTGCCCACAAAGAAAGACTAATTTAAAGCAACATGTACTAAAAGAAAATGCAGGCTGCTACTGTGGTGCTAACCTTTTGAAAATACTCATTACCGGATTGTCAGCCTGATACAATAATTGCAATACTTTGAGTCACTAACCTGGAACAAGCATGCAGAATAGGAGATCTGGGATCTCCATTATTTATTTCTTGCATTGTTATTCCAGTAACCATGCTAGTGACTCCTAAATTATGAAAGCAATTAGGGAGATGTAAGCACCACACCAGTCATGGTGGTACTTTCCCCAGTCGCATGCATCCTGTTTGAAACATTAGAGCCTTTTTTTTTGCGGGGGGGGGGGGTAGCACTACCGTCTTAGGAATTGCTGAATTGTTTTCCAGATTCCCTATGGATCTGGTTCCCAACCCCTGCTGACACCGCAGTACGCTCTTTGCTTCAATCCGTGTATGGATTCACTTTCTGGTGGTGACTTATTTCAGTTAACAAGGAAGACGTTTATAGCAAATGTCAATATGGCTTGGTTATATGGCATAAACAGAATTGGAATGTGTAAAATTGATTGTTACTTGTGTCAATTTGAACTTAAGGAAAAAATAACACTTATCACAGAATCTCAATTAGTATTAGCAGGTGTGCATTTCAGAAACTAACCCAGTACCTTCAACCTGAGGTGATCTTACAGTCCCCAGTGAGCAGCTAGGACTATCAAACAGGTAGACCAGCTCACTTTGGGCCCTCAGAACCTGATGGCAAGGAGATAAGGAAAAGAGCACTTTACCCCAAAACAACTAATGTTCTTTAAAGGCAATGAAGTCTTCTGCATGTATGATAGGGCCCAGTTGGTGCACAGTGAAGAGAAGTGTGGATTGTAACTCTCTGAGGAACTGTAATAAAGAGAGGGAAAAATAATGCTCCCCTTGCAAGCAGCAATTTTTCAGATGTAATGTTTCTTTAAGGTACTAGTCAGCGAATCTAGAGCATCAAGTGACCAATCAAGTAAAAGTGATTATTGGCACAGGGCAACTCTTCTCTGGGCTTTAAGACTTTTGGCACATTAGAGAAAAGGCCTCCTTAGCAGAGTGAATTGAAGATGGTGACACAGCGGTGGTTCGGCCTGTGGACTGACTGTCCTGTTATCAATTCTGATGATAGTCAGATGTAGTCTGATGTAGTCAGACAAAAGCGACTAAAGGAACTAGGCCGTAACTGCTAATAACTATGTGTAATGTCCGCATTTGTGTGCAGGGAAATAGCAAAGGTGGAGCTGTTGTCAGTGTTCCCTGTTCTTAATAATGTTTGGGAGACTCTCAACTGAGGGATGGCATCTGGTGGTCTGTCTCCCCCTTGGTAAGGCTTCCACACACTCTCCGGTCCCACCTGCAGCATTCCGTCCAGTCAGTTTAGCTTTCTCCATGGTGTGGCAAGGTCAACGATCAGCAGACTCTCCTTGCCTCCTCTCTTTCTGCGACCTGGTCCGATCCTCCCGCAGCCAGCGCACTTGTCTCTCCAGAGCTCTCCCTCTCACTGCCTGTTTCATCTCTCTGACTTTTTATATACCTCCGCCCACACGCTAGCCCCTCTAGTTATTTACTACACTGTTCCTTTGCAAAGTCCTGTGGTTCAGCTCTACATGGGGCTGCTCTACAGCGTGTGAATGTCACTGTTTTGCAGGACACTGCCATTTTGAGTTTGTTTTGACATCCTGTCCACTTGTAGCAGGGTGTTATATTTGTATCTGTGAGCAGTGTATCTAGAGTGTTCGCACTCTATTAATACAACTTGTGTAGTGTACCTGGTGGTGGAGCCTGAAGCACTGGGGAAGCACAGAGTGGCATAAGTGCCTTGTTAGTCTCTTACTGGCAGATGCTGATATGCGCCTGGAACACAGGGATAGCAGGACTGGAACATGCAGGCAGAAGGACTACAGCCAGTGAAAAGCACAGATCGGCTTTTACAGGACCGGGATGGCAACAAGACTGAGTCAGATAGTCCAGGTCAACAACTATCATGTTCAGATGGCAGGCAGGAGAGTAGCCAGGAGTCAGGTCAAGGTCAGAAACAGCAGAACAGATGGAGCAGACAGAAGCATAATCCAGGGGTAGCGTTCAGGCAGAGGTAGATCAAGTCAGCAACAGAAGTGAAACAGGAACTGATAACAGGAACATGGGAACATAATAGACCAAACGGCACTGACACACTGCGCTAGTTCAGATTAAATAACTCTTCTGGCACCAATGCGTGCACATGCATGCACAATCTAGCCATGAGCAGAGTTCCTTAGGTTTGTGTGTGTCTGCACACGAATGTTTCTTTCCTGACAACAAAGTAAAATCCACACTGAATCTGGTGTGCATCAGCTTTTCACTCATTTAATCCTAAAGTACTGAGGTCCATGTGGCTGGGCAGCTAACATTTTTAGGAGGAGACAGGCAATGGCAGACTACATGTCTCTTTGCAGTAATTAATGAAGCATAGTTGACTATCAAGTCCCCAACTGTGTCAACTATATGAAATTATAGAATGTCTTCACCTGAACATCTTATTGTTCTTGCATAGGTCCTCATTGGTCTAGAAGCCACAGCCATGACCCATTTAACACTAACAAAGGAGTTAGACAAGACTACATAATCATACCATACTTTATCAACCTGTATGCTAAACATATCATAAAAGAAGCAGGGTTGGAAATGTGATGGAGTTCTAAGAAAAGTGGAAGAAACTTCAACAAACTTCAAAATTCTGATGACACTCTGCTCAAAACTGGAAATGTGGAAAACCTCAAGGGCCAAATGGAAAAAGTTAAATAACAGAGTGAAAGAGGGAACTTTGGAAAATAAATCAAACAATTAGGTTATGACTACAAAGAAGACAACTAACTTTAGAGTTGATAGTGAAGACACATAACATACAGATGGCTTCTGCCTCTTTAGATCAAATATTATCAACAAAGGATCCAGCAGTCAACAAATACGATGCAGAATGAAACCTGGAAGAGAAATGATAAAATATCTAGAAATGTAATTATCCTGGAAATATTGTTGTCACTGGGACAGGGCAGTCAAGAGTAATTTTAAATAAAACCATAACCAGCAATAAAAACCTAACAGAAATTCCAACACATTCTTCATTCTATCCAAAACTCAAAATAAGCTTGCTTTTGAAGTTCAGTTTTAATATAAGAAAACTTCCATTACATAATTTGTTCAGGTTAGGTGGCATTAAAGACCTGTTAATAACAATGAACATTTTAAGTTCCATTAATGTGCTTGTCGCAGCGTAATCATACTGTCACACAGGCTATAATGACTGTATCACTAGCAACTGTATATGATGCCACTAGAACAGTGGAGGGACTGGTCAAAGAGCAGTTGTATTAAGCAAAGAATAGTGACTCCTAGCAACCAATCAGAAGTTATATTCCTAGGGTTTTTATATTGGTAATATGAAATTTGCTGCAGATTACTGCACTTGGATATTCTTGAGCTGAATAAGCTTGTATCACGCTTTACACATTAGGATCTTTCATTTGGTTTTCATCAGTTTTCAAATTCCTCATTTTCAGAGATGACCTCACCTGTGTGGTTAGGTTCTAATTTACAAATTGAGTTCTGTAATCAAATAATATCTAGCTAAATTGGATAAAACATAAGCACAAGCATGACAAATATGTCGAATACATCTATACAAATTCATGAGAATCCAAAGCATTCAATGACAAATCTCTAAATGGCAGGCAATATCACATGGATCCCTTAGCATACAGAGGTTTCATTAGCAATAGGATTTATGCAGAGAAGTTGTTTGCCAAAATATTTTACTGTATATTGGTAATGATTTTTTTTTTCTACTTCGTAAGTTCCTGTAAAGGTTGCATCAAAGGTAAAGAGTTTCTTGTAAAATGAAACTATCAATATAAACATAGAATTAGAAATTCTTAACATATGATGTATAGCTACATTTAGCAATAATTGCAGTATTTTAGGTAATTGGTACTGCAGCTCAGCTTGTTCACTTGGTTAAAGAAAACCTGCCATGAAAGAAACCTAGAGCCTTATATTGGTGACCTCTCCTTGTAAAAATGCTAGTTGCTCGTCTTCAGAGCTTTAGGTTGCTGACCTAGAATATAAATGCAGGTAAACAATTCTGTCTTTTTCAATTTGCATACTTGTTTCGGGTCAGTGGCTCAAAGTACTGACCCTAGTAGGTCAGAATAATTTCAGGCAATAAGCATTTTCAGAAGAAGCTCTGCAATGTCGGTACCTATTTTTTCTTATGATGGGTTTCTTTTCCCTGTAATTACCTTCACAAGCACATACTGATTAATTCAGGGTCATACCTAGTACCATTAGAGAGTAGAGCAAGGGAATCCAAGCAAATAAGAATTGATCATAGCAGGCAGGGTGAGAGCTGAGTAGAGCATGGAAGGTAAGTGGATAGCTGGGAAGGTGAGTCAGAGCAGACACTGAAGGTAAGAAGAAGGGTAAAGAAGAAAGGTCAGTGAGTGGTAAACAGAGGGTCAATACAGATCAGAGTGGATCAGTTGGGGTAAGAGTACAGCAGAAAGGTCCAGTATGGGGAAGATAGAAGATCAGAGAAGAGGAAAGAAATCTGGGTGAGAGCAAGTAGGAGTGGAGCAGAGTAATCAAGGTGAGAGTAGAGTAGAGAAGGGAATACCAGTGGAACACAGTGGTTCTTTTAATGTGATAGCTGACTTTTAGAAACGTGAATGTGCTCATGTTTTGAGGGCCAAAAAACACTCTTTCTTCTTCAGGGTATCCTTTTTGTGCACACCATGGTATATTGCTGGAATGGTAAGGAAACCCCTGAAATTTGATAGATCTCTTTGAGTGCAAACCCAAAAAAAACATTTTAAACTTTATCATTTTGGTCTAGTGCTGCTTCTATTGATGCATATTTTTTCTTGTTACTAGCATTATTAAAGTAATCTTTGTTTTTCTGATTCCACTGTGTAATTTAATTTTTTACCTGTTGATCCTGCTGTTGCAGTAAAAGTGGAAGTTAGAGGGCTGAGACAAACCATTTAACACTGACAGAGGTGCTTACAATAGTCAGCTTTAGTAATTTATGTGAATCCTTTATCTCAAAAGAAAAAAAAACAGTTTCTGTAACTGCTTAAAAAGTGTTAACTGGAGTTGGGCTTTAATTTGTTGGCCACTTACATAAAGTCTACTATCTACTGGTCCATCTAACACTACCCTCTTCAGAATGCTGCTGTCCAAGGGTGACTCTGTTACTTCACCACAGATTAAGGGGCTACCCTAAAACAGTAAGTGTGATACTGGCCACATCACCAGGTGAAAATAAAAGGAAACAAACTAACAAAAGAAAAACAATACAGCCACCACATTTAGGGATTGGCCAATGCAAAAATAAATTATTATAAAAAATACCATATGGCAGGGAAGAGGGTCTTCCTAATAATGCAACCTCAAGGGAAAACCTGAGAAAAACACCAATCCTTTAAATTACATGCTCGGAAGATGTTGCTAAGCTGTATGGTGGTGTTACAGAACAGTTTAATTTTTACAGTCAGCATCAGTGACACCATATTCTGGTATTGCATACTTTGAATGTGTACTTGATTTTTTGGCTTAAAATTTTAGCTTCATTTAACCCCTTGGCGCCAAGCATACACAAATTAGCCGCCCCACTGGACTAGGCTTTTTTCCGTTGGGTTGCTAATTTGCATTTCTGTCTTTGTGCTGGGAGTGCACCGTATGGCATGCTCCAAGTGTAAAGATTGGGGTGTCAGTGAGAGCCCTAGGTCCTGTTCTAGCGATCGGACTCGGAACTCTTGATTCCGGGTCACATGATTGCTGTGAAAGCCTCTGATTGGATATCACAGTGATACGTCACTGTGAAGCTCACCCCCCTTGTTTTCTCTCACTGAATGGAGGAGAGAGATACATTGTATCTTTCTGTCCTTTCAGAGAGAAAAAAGTGTTTGTAAAAATAAAAATACCTAGATCAAGGTTTGATCTAGGTCAGTGCCAGGGTTAATGTTTGGGTCAAGGTCAGTATTTTTTATTTGTCAGGATTTTTTATTTATTTTTAAATTAGTATCAGTGTCAGAATAAAGAAAAAAAAAGCAAAATGTGCACTATTGTTTCTGGGCCGTACTATGGGTACAAACAACTAACATACACATATGTGGTATCACTGTGATTGTCAGGAGCAGGAGAAATTATTTTGGGTTCTTTGGTGGCTGGGTATGGTAGTAGCAAGAAATATACAACTAAATTGAAATTTTTTTTTACTAGTTTGGGTCAGTTTTCCTTTGTTAAAAAAAAAAAAAAAAAAAGAAACTCATGATATATCCATTACCAATTACCACCAAATGAAAGCCCAATTTGTCCTGAAAAAAGCAAGGTATAATCCACCTGGATGCACAAAGTAGTTGGGATATGTACAGTTTTGCTAACACATGTCAAAGTTGCAAAATTGTGCTTAGGCTTTAAGATTTGTTGAACAAATGCTTTTTATTTATTTCAGGTACTTATATAGCACTGTCAATTTGCACAGCGCTTTACATATATATTGTACATTCACATCAGTTTTTTAGGTAGTTTGGCTGCGGCATCTGAATTTCTTTTTGTAAACTGCAGTAATAGACCTGAACTAAATCGAGGAAGTAGCAGCCACATCATATCTTAAAAAAAAAATATAGGTAAGTCTGCTCTTAAAAATAAAGCTTTGTAGAAACTGGCCAGTGACACAACAGTTTGTTTAGCTTGTTGTAAGCTTAGTTAATAAAATAAGTGCAAAAAAAACCTTCACAGAACCCCACATTCACTTAGCCCCCTCCCATCTCCATTATTTCCCAAATATTCAAAATGTAGACTCCTGGTATTTGTTTGATAGAAACAGACTAGTGTCAGGATCGTTTGCAAGTAATTGAATAGGCAGCAAATACAACACTGCATTGTGAACTTGTTTTATTTTATCTGCTGCCAACAGCACCATCATGCATGAGGAAGCACATGGCTCTGAACCACATAACTCTATGGGATCAGCACCTCAATGAGACAAGTCAGCAGTAAGAGGCTCACATTCCTTCTTGTTCTTCATTTTCTGCATAATTCCCCCTCCACAACATTCTTCTTATGCATCTCCTGCAAAATCTTTAGTCTCTCTAGTGACGGGAAGGAAAATCCCACAAGGGGTCACATATGCGCAGGATATGCCATGCAAAGCAGGGAAGATGCAGGGGGAAGGACAGGCAGTAGTAAATGGAGCGGGGAAATTCTCTAGCCATGGGAAAGGGCAGGTAGCAGCAAAAAGTTGAGTATTGAATCCTATGGCCATGGGCTTTCCACCCTTCCTCAAACCTTTCGTCAGCAAAAGTCTGTTTTTGAAGAACATTGTTTTGCCCTGCTAGTGATGAATTGTGTAGGAGATAGTGAATTGTGTACAGGACCCCAGGAATGTGTTCTGGATGGCAGATACATTTCCCCTTTTATTTGAGTTTTGTATCATTTAAGGGAGGGTTCAAAAGACCTTGTTAGTACTCATGAGTTCTAATCCCTCAGGGTGAGGGGTTCTGGGATAATCCTCCTGGAGAGAAGAGGGCTGATTTACAGTTCTCTCAAGATTGGCAAGTCCTCATTTGGGACCTAGATTCTTGAGGTTCAGAGAAATTATAGGTAAGAAAAAAACCTCCAAACCTTGATTACAGGAACATCAGTCCTGAAAGGGTTAAGCCACATGCAAGGGAGTCTTGAAAAGCAGCTGGAAGGAAGCAGCAGGGATCTGTGAGGTTGTGTGGGATGGTTCACAGCTGTGAACAAGTGTTGACTCTGGAGATTGAGACTCTGATTTTGCAGAGCTTCTGCATCTGCAAAACTATGAGGTCCCCCCAAAATCCCCACCACACCCTGATCTGAGCATGCAGCCTAAATGGCCAGGAAATGGTCCTCGACCCCATGCTGATGAGGACAAGGTTCCCCACAATTCTGATCCAGTGGTTGTGGAGGTCTGTGGGTAAGGGGCTTCTCGAAATCTAAAAGCCCCCTTATATTGCCCCCCTCATGTGAATGAGCAGTGGATACACAGTACTCCTACTTCACAAAAAAAGTAAATTGTAACTTAGTAAACACACTTTTTGACAAGTCATTTATTAAAAAAAAGTCACACAATGTAAATATATCAATTGTGGCATCCAGTGATGCAGATCAACATCAATCATGATGATCAAGAGGAAGGAGGCAACTGATTTTAATGGGGATCAGATTCGACACCCAAACTTTAGTAATATTCTCTAAACCTGTTTTGAACTGAACTCAAGTACATTTGGCTAGTGAAAAGGAAGAAAATAGTGGGATGCTTCAAAGGGGTGTTTTACCCATCTTTGAAACCAGGGTAAAACTAGGGGATGTACTGCCACCATGCCAGAGGAACCCCTAAATTCCTCACTCTATAGAGGTGGTGCAAATAAATTTTGTGCTACGTTTTTTGATTGTGGCAATATACATTGCACTGGAAGCATAGCTACAGGGAGAAAAACTGTCTGTTAGCTGCCTGCTCTGTCACAACTCAGAAGAAGGGCAGCAACAAAAAATGGAGAGAGGAAATCCTAAGACCGAGGACAAATCATGCATCAGGAAAAATTAAAGGTTAAGTTCACCTTTGAAATACATTACATGTTGAATCCATATTTGGGGTCACCCCATCTTTCCATCCAAGTCATTCCAACCTGTATTTGTGTTCATGCAGTTATCACTGCATTTGATTTTTACCTGCTTAACCTTTAATTTGTCACAAATGGGGTTTATTCACTAAGAAGGTGATTATGGACAATCGGCAAGGTGTATATATGTGTGTGTGTGTGTATATATGTGTGTGTATATATGTGTGTGTATGTATATATGTGTGTGTATGTATGTATATGTATATATATATATATATATATGTATATATATACAGTGGGGATCGAAAGTTTGGGCACCCCAGCTAAAAATTTGTATTAATGTGCATAAAGAAGCCAAGGAAAGATGGAAAAATCTCCAAAAGGCATCAAATTACAGATTAGACATTCTTACAATATGTCAACAAAAGTTAGATTTTATTTCCATCATTTACACTTTCAAAATAACAGAAAACAAAAAAATGGCGTCTGCAAAAGTTTGGGCACCCTGCAGAATTTATAGCATGCACTGCCCCCTTTGCCAAGCTGAGACCTGCCAGTGTCATGGATTGTTCTCAATCATCATCTGGGAAGACCAGGTGATGTCAATCTCAAAGGTTTTAAATGCCCAGACTCATCTGACCTTGCCCCAACAATCAACACCATGGGTTCTTCTAAGCAGTTGTGTAGAAAACTGAAACTGAAAATAGTTGACGCTCACAAAGCTGGAGAAGGCTATAAGAAGATAGCAAAGCGTTTTCAGATGTCAATTTCCTCTGTTCGGAATGTAGTTAAGAAATGGCAGTCATCAGGAACAGTGGAAGTTAAAGCAAGATCTGGAAGACCAAGAAAAATATCAGACAGAACAGCTCGCAGGATTGTGAGAAAAACAATTCAAAACCCACGTTTGACTGCACGATCCCTCCAGAAAGATCTGGCAGACACTGGAGTTGTGGTACACTATTCCACTACAAAGAGATACTTGTACAAATATGGTCTTCATGGAAGAGTCATCAGAAGTAAACCTCTTCTACGTCCTCACCACAAAAATCATCGTTTGAACTTTGCAAATGAACATATAGACAAGCCTGATGCATTTTGAAAACAAGTTCTGTGGACCAATGAGGTTAAAATTTAACTTTTTGGCCGGCATGAGCAAAGGTACGTTTGGAGAAGAAGGGGCATAGAATTTAATGAAAAGAACCTCTGTCCAACTGTTAAGCATGGGGTTGGATCAATCATGCTTTGGGGTTGTGTTGCAGCCAGTGGCACAGGGAACATCTCACGAGTAGAAGGAAAAATGGATTTAATAAAATTTCAGCAAATTTTGGATGGTAACTTGATGCCATCTGTGAAAAAGCTGAAGTTAAAGAGAGGATGGCTTCTACAAATGGATAATGATCCTAAACACACCTTGAAATCCACGGGGGATTACATCAAGAGGCGTAAACTGAAAGTTTTGCCATGGCCTTCACAATCTCCTGACCTCAACATAATTGAAAATCTATGGATAAACCTTAAAAGAGCAGTGCGTGACAGACAGCCCAGAAATCTCAAAGAACTGGAAGACTTTTGTAAGGAAGAATGGGCAAAGATACCTCAAACAAGCATTGAAAGACTCTTGGCTGGCTACAAAAAGCATTTACAAGCTGTGATACTTGCCAAAGGGGGCAGTACAAGATATTAACTCTGCAGGGTGCCCAAAGTTTTGCAGATGCCATTTTTTTGTTTTCTGTTATTTTGAAAGTGTAAATGATGAAAATAAAATCTAACTTTTGTTGACATATTATAAGAATGTCTAATCTGTATTTTGATGCCTTTTGGAGATTTTTCCATCTTTCCTTGGCTTCTTTATGCACATTAATACAAATTTTTATCTGGGGTACCCAAACTTTCGATCCCCACTGTATATATATATATATATATATATATATATATATATATACACACTCCAGCTTTGAGGTACACACCCTAATGCAAAGGTAAAGATAGTATAGTGTAATACAGTGCTCACAGTGGTCAATTAACTTAGTGGTGGAATAGTTTGTTTGGGCCAGCTTAATATTTTTTTTCAAAGTGACAGGAGACCTGTCAGGAGTGGACTCACCATTAGTGGTGGGACTCATCTGCCGTGTGGGTTGCAGTACCAGGGCTGGCCAGCGGGTGCTCTCAGCAACCAGAAGCTCACTCCTGCAATCAGCCATCACCTGAGGTTGATTGCAGGAGGTGTATTTAAGGAATGGCCAGACCTGCAGTCAGTGCCTTGGTGTATTTTTCCCATGAGCCCCTGTACCCGCATCCTGTCTGCTTCCTGCCTGATCCTGACTCTGCTTTGATCCTGACTCTGCTTTGATCCTGACTCTGCTTTGAGCCTGACTCTGAACGAACTCCGCCTGTCCTGACCTCGGCTATTCCTGCCCACTCTTCTGCTCGCTCCTGGTACCCTGTTTGCCCGTTTGCTACCGACTCGGCCTGCCCGACTACGTTTGATTTGTATATATGGTTATCTGTTGGAGTTTGGGTTGTCTGCACTGTGTTATGTTTACCTTGCACTGCTTTTGTGTTGTTTAGTCTTAATAAATTGTCTTATTTACACTATACCTGAAGCCTGCATTTCCCTGTGTCAGTCCACACACCTCTGGTCATACCCGGAGCCCTGACATTACACCAAGGCTATTCCTGACCTGAAGTGGCTGCACAGGGAAGCCATCTTGGCTTGTTGTTGTGAAGGATGCATCCGGAGGAGGTTATATACTTGTGTCTGCTCGTCTTAGATGACAGAGAATATGCCTATCAGACTCTGCAGGAGTATACCAGGGATCAGCTGCTAGAATGCATACAGGTCGCTCATTCCCTAGTAGATCAGGGCACAGAATTCTCTAAGGTGCAACCATTGATTCAGGCTTGTGTTGAGTTGGCTTCATCTAGTACCCCTGAAAGCAGGGGTGACTTTCTTCTACCATTCAGTGTGGATCAAATAGAATCACTGGTATGGTTGTTGGAGGATGATCCGGATTGCTTCTGAGAACATTATTCAGCATGTTCACCACATGTGCTAGTGGAGTGTATAAACGCAGTGCAGTCTTTGGTCAGACAGGCTATGTGTAAGCTGAGTTTTGTTCAACCAATACTACAGTCCTGGTCAGACTTGTTACACCCAGCCTCAATCAGCTTGCAACAAACCCGTCCTGCTTCTAATCATTCCTCTGCTCAAAGCTCTATTCCTGCATTCCCGACAGGATCCCCAGTTACAGCCCAATATACCCTGCTATCTACCACATGTCAGTACCCTGTTCCCACTCGCTGCACCTATCCTACCTTTAACCCTGTAAAAAAGGCCGCTGTAACAACTATTCCTTCCTCTGTTCCACCCTCCAGCTCTTCTCTGTCCCCAGCTACTCCATCCATTTACAGACCTGCATTTACTTGCAGTGCCCCAGTAACTAAACCCAAGAAGAAGCGAATATTCTTTCCAACCAGTACCATCCTAACAGTATCCAAACCAGTCAGCCTGCTGTCTGAGAACCCACCTTCTGTTGTTCAGCCTGATGCCCTGATGTCTAATGACCCAGTGTACGCTACCCAGCCTGATGACCCGATCCGGCCTGATGACCCGATCCGGCCTGATGGCCCGATCCAGCCTAAAGGCCCGATCCAGCCTGATGACCCGGTGTTCGTGATCCAGCCTGATGACCCGATCCAGCCTGATGACCCGATCCAGCCTGATGACCCGATCCAGCCTGATGACCCGGTGTTCGTGATCCAGCCTGATGACCCGATCCAGCCTGATGATCCTACCCAGCTTGATGACTTGGTGCCCGCTACCCAGCCTGATGGCCCAGTCCAGCCTGATGGCCCGGTATTCATGATCCAGCCTGATGACTCGATCCAGCCTGATGACCCGGTCGGGCCTGGTGCCCCAGTGCCCGTGGTCCGGCCTGGTGCCCCGGTGCCCGTGGTCCGGTCTGGTCCCCCGGTGCCCGTGGTCCGGCCTGGTGCCTTGGTGCCTGTGGTCCGGCCTGGTGCCTTGGTGCCCGTGGTCCGGCCTGGTGCCTTGGTGCCCGTTGTCCGGCCTGGTGCCTCGGTGCCCGTGGTCCAGCCTGGTGACTCGGTGCCCACTGTTCTACCAGATGACTCGGTGACCACTGTCATGACAGATGACTCAGTGCCCGCTGTCGAGCTTGGTGACCCGGTGCCCGCGGTTCTGCTAGATGGCTCGGTGCCCGCTGTCGTGCCAGATGACTCGGTGCCCGCTGTCGTGCCAGATGACTCGGTGCCCACTGTCGTGCCAGGTGACTCGGTGCCCGCTGTCGTGCCAGGTGACTCGGTGCCTGCTGTCATGCCAGGTGACTAGGTGCCTGCTCTTCTGCTAATTGGCCCGGTGCCTGCTGCCTCGCCTGATGGGCCGGTACCTGCTGCCTCGCCTGATGGGCTGGTGCCTGCTGCCCAGCCTGATGTGCCTCTGTCCGCTGCCCAGCCTGATGTGCCCCTGTCCGCTGCCCAGCCCGATGTACCCCTGTCCGCTGCCCAGCCTGATGTGCCCCTTTCCGCTGCCCAGCCTGATGTGCCCCTGCCCGCTGCCCAGCCTGATGTGCCCCTGCCCGCTGCCCAGCCTGATGTGCCCCTGCCCGCTGCCCAGCCTGATGTGCCCCTGTCCGCTGCCCAGCCTGATGTGCCCCTGTCCGCTGCCCAGCCTGATGTGCCCCTGTCCGCTGCCCAGCCTGATGTGCCTCCGCTCGCTGTCCAGCCTGATGTGCCAGCCCCTGATGTCCAGCTAAACTGGCCAATAACTGATTCCCAGCCAGCTCCGGGAGATCCTGTGTCCAGTAACCTGCCTTCCTGGGTTCTCCTACACAAGGAGAAGTCTACCAGCAGGAAACCCAGCCAGCCAGTTGACTCAGGCAGTAGGATATCCAGCCAGTTACCTGACCTGGGCGGTGGAACATTTTGCCCACTAAGGACTGTTTGGAGCGTCCTGAGGCCGCTCCTTTGGGGGGGGGGGGTACCGTCAGGAATGGACTCACCATTAGTGGTGGGACTCCTCTGCCGTGTGGGCTGCAGTACCAGGGCTGGCCAGCTCTTAGCAACCAGAAGCTCACTCCTGCAATCAGCTATCACCTGAGGCTGATTGCAGGAGGTGTATTTAAGGAATGGCCAGACCTGCAGTCAGTGCCTTGGTGTATGTTTCCCATGAGCCCCTGTACCTGCATCCTGTCTGCTTCCTGCCTGATCCTTACTCTGCTTTGATCCTGACCTCGGCTATTCCTGACCACTCTTCCGCTCGCTCCTGGTACCCTGTTTGCCCGTTTGCTACCGACCCGGCCTGCTCGACTACGTTTGATTTGTATATATGGTTATCTGTTGGAGTTTGGGTTGTTTGCACTGTGTTATGTTTACCTTGCACTGCGTTTGTGTTGTTTAGTCTTAATAAATTGTTTTATTTACACTATACCTGAAGCCTGCGTTTCCCTGTGTCAGTCCACACACCTCTGGTCATACCCGGAGCCCTGACAAGACCTGGACTACTGCTTTAAGTAAAAAGGAAAAAAAAAATTACGAGGCCTGTGGGATGCCTGTGAACCTGCCTGTGAGGTGGCACACCTCTACAATGTACTACAGCAACACTGTTATTTACAAAGAGAATACATGTTGTTTAAATTGCCCGTATGGTATTTTACATTTTACTGCCAGCTTTTTTTGAAAAAAAAAAAGACATGGGGAGTCCTCCATATGCATACCAGAAAGAGTCCCAATGCCATTAAAAAAAAAATGTAAATTACTGGCTATTTTTTTCCTTTCTAAACAGTCACTTTTGCTGTAGTATATCCTGACAACAATGGGCTCCCCTCTCCCCAAAATTCATACCAGAACACTTTTTTTGATTAGGATCTGTTATGGATTATAAAGGTGAACCCCAAATAAAAGAACATTGTGGGTCCCACGAAAATCCATATTAACCCTCATCTGAGCATGCAGCTTAGAGGGCCAGGAAAGAAGAGACAAGTATGCACCCCCCCCCCCTTTCTTAACCATACAAGACCAAATCCAAATGCCCTCAATATGGGGAGGGTACCTTGCCAGGGAGAACCCTGAAGCAAAGCAACTTGCTCCCATGTTTATGAAGACAAGAACCGCTTCCCCTTAACCCTGGCTTAGTGGTTGTGAGAGTCTGTTGGGGGGGGGACTTTTCAGTATCTAGAAATCCCATTTAAAAAGGGAACCCAGATACTGCCCCCCCCCCCCCTTCACACACACACACACACACACACACACACACACACACACACACGAAGGGGTACATAGTAAGCATTTATCTCTACTTTAGGAGACCAGTGCCTACAAGCCCTACACTAATCTGTCCCTATGAATGTTATCAGCAGCACTTCTTATGTTTTCCTTATCACAGCTAAACACATTGCCAGAATAGTTGCTGGGAATCCACATTTTTATACTCAAAGGGCTAACTTGTCTGAACGTTCCTTTATTGGAGTTCTAAGCCAAAGTTCAAAGACCAGGAGTTGCAATATTGGTAGTTGCTTGCTATGGCAGTTAAATAATATTGCACTCTATAAAATTTTGAGAGTCTCCAAAGTTGAAGCACACATATAACAATGGATAGATTAAGGATAGGTATGCCTGGAGAGCACCTACTCCTTCTTAAAGGCATAGGAGTGCATTGGACACCCAGCTGGGTTCAGTGCGTTCCTATGCCTTTAAGTAGGGATAGGCTCCCTCTCTCAAAATTTATAGTTAGGATTGCAGGTATACTGGGGTGCCATGCTGCTTACGTATATAATAAATATATATATATATACTGTATATATATGCAAATGTGTGCAAACAAAATCCCTTGTTTTAACTGTTAGAGTAATTTGGTTTGTTGCATGCTGGCTGGTAAGTGAGTTGGGAATTTTTGTAATTTGACTGTGATGGGAACACCTGATGTATGGGGACACTATGATGGGGGAACCTGATGTATGGGGACACTGTGATGGTATCACGTACCTGGTGATGAAGGCCAATGGAGAGAGGGCTTCCCTTGTGGCTAAGTTCCGGACTTCCCTGAAAGTGGGACAGTGAGAGTCTGGCCCAAAGTTGCACAGGTCGCCTGTAGGAGTGCTGGTTGGTGGTCCACTCAGAAGCACAGCTGGTGCACGGAGATAGGTCTGCAGACAGGAGGCGCCTGTGCGTGGTATGCAAGTCCTTCCGGGATTTGGATGTTTACTGGGTAGTCGGTTCAAGCCAAGGTCAGGTACCAGGTGGGAATCAGAGCGGTCGTAGTCAGGTGGGACAGCCAAGGTCATTTCCAGAGTTGCGAGAGAGAGAGTATCCGTAAGCCAAGCCGAGGTCAGATCAGGGTTAAATCAGAGTAGACAGGTGCAGGAGCAAGCCGAGTCAGGAACAGGAAATCACAAGTCAGAATCACAGGAACCAGGAACAGGACACGGGGAGCTAGAGATCATCCAGCAACTAGATGAAGTGATGAGCCTCCTTATAAAGGCCGTCTGGCACCATGCATCTGGCTGATGTGTACTTCTGTGGCCATGTAGAGTACTGGCAGAAATGCCAGATCTTCCAGAACTCCTGCCGTGGACACGACCCTGACAGATGGGGACACTTGATGTAAGGGAACACTGTGATGGGAACACCTGATGTACAGTATATGGACACTGTGATGGGGACACCTCATGCGGGCTAGTAGAAGCCCCAATGCATTACTTTTCCCAAGGGCCCATGATCTTAAGATGGCACTTGGGATGGTGTGACGATCATGGCATCAGACCCCCAGCCCTTCTCACCAAACTTGTTACCGAAGGACTAGCCAATCTAAAACCGCGCTGTCATGTGTGTAACAATGCCACGCCCAGCTACACCCTGCACAATGATTTTCAAGCTAATGGACCACAATCGATGTACCTGCAGCCGGAGAACGATTTTTACTGGGTCAGTTTATGTAATTAACCCTTCACACTGCCACAACCTCCTTTTTGTACAGAGAAAAAGGAAACTCGGCAATATCAGCAATAACCCTATGATGTTTGAATAATCGTCTGTATACCACTGTCACCGCAGGCAGGTTATACAGAAGTTTAAACACACACAGTAGCGCTCTTCAGGGGCAGGGGTGCTTTAGTTTGCATTAAACAGCTTTAGAAACATTTCAACACTTTCAGAAAGTAAGATTTACTACTAAAAGGTCAAAAGGGTGCAATAAATATATTTACAGAAAAAGATGTAGCCAATATATATATATATATATATATATATATATACAGAAAAAAATAGCACAGCAAAGAGGTAACAGAAAGGAATTTAGATAAAGTACTTGCCAGTCAGCCTTGGTTTAAGTAGCTTCCAAGTTTCAGAGCCAAAAGGATGCTTTTATCTCCCACTGTTCCGATGTTAAAAAGGGAGATTCTTCAACTCAGCTTAACTCAGCTCAGCTTAGCTTTTTCTAGCAACTCTGCAGGGTGTCTCCCTGAAACAGAAAACCAATCGCCTCATTTGGGGAGGGAGTGGTAGGTGGAGACCTCAGGCTATGACCTAAGCCTGCACAAATTATATTATGGTTCATATCTTACCCTGGACACATATAACATTCTATCCATGAGTAGATTAATGCGCAGAATCTTCTGCTGAATGGTTAGATATGAAATATGAAATATCTGCTTGAATAGTTAGGGAGATATAAATTTCTTCTCTCCTGTATATGCCAGATAGGGGGTGTGATATGCCAGGAGACTTGTCTTAAAGTCATCCGTCCGAATATGTGCTCCATGTTTGTGTAATTATGTCTTATTTGAAGATATAAAATTGTATGGAAAAATGAGTTTTTAAATGTAAGTCTGTTTTTACAACCCCCTGGAATGTCTTTTGAAGCTCGGTGAGGGCTCAGTTTATGGCTTTATGAGCCCTTCGCTAGCAAGAGTTTCCTAGACAGAGGGACACCAGCTAGTGAGGTTTATAGCCATGACGCCCTTCCATTGAGTTTGCTGAATGTGATCTCTGTCATCAAACATGTCACTCAACAGAGAGGGAGGGGGGATGAGGAAAACTGATTTGGGAGTGAGAGATACAATATGGAGGGGTTTGGAGCAAAATGGATGATCGCATCCATCTCTGTGTGCATGATTGCTACAGATTGGCTAGGTTTACCCTGAACCCATGCTCTGCTCAAACCCAAGTCTCATAGCTAGTGACCTTGTTTACCAAAAGGGGGTTCAGGCGGTTGTTGTGGCAGGGCTTATTTTGACTTCTAAGGGAAAAGACAACATTTACATTAAATTAAGCTACCTATATCACTCTGCATCAACTGATAAGTCTAATATGGTTTCACAGCAGTCTAAGGACACATGTAATAATGCACATCGATATACATTGTGTGCTTTTAGATGCTTTGCGTTTTAAATTAAAATACTTCAGTTGAATTGACCTGCATGACAAGCCATAGGTGAACCTACTTAATTGGGATTTATTGTTGCATGGAGTTCAGTGTGGCACCTTGGTGTGAACAGGTTCTACCAATCTGAGTTTTCTCAAGTATATGCAGTTTGCCTCAGCGGGAAAATGCAGGACAACACAACTGTTGTGAACAGACTTTTTTTTGTTTTTTCCATTCATGTCTGAATTACTTAGGATTGTAGACATTGTAATGTACACATAAAAAATAAGTAATTGAAAATAAAAATGTAAATTAAAGATTAGCGCTTTGTAATCTAAGTTCTTTGTTTACCGTCTCTTTTCACCTTTCTCTTTTTCAAATTTTTCAATACGACTCCTGTGAATTTAGTTTCTGTGGCAACAAAACAAGTTAGGATTTGTTAAAGTTTATGAAGTTAAGGAAATGTGATTTTAAATAGTATTAGAGATTGTATTTTGAGTTTTAAGGTTTGAAATGCCAGTCTTGTCTGTAGTTAGTAAGGGGCTGTCCATCAAATATAACAGATTGTAGGCCACAATCTGATAGAGATAAAACGGATATCTTCTAAAATGCTGGGATTGCATGCTACCTAGCAACTCGGCAGTGGGTAGAGGCAAATTGTTCCTTTTACTTTTCATATGTTATAGTTTCAGGCTGTGCTATTACTTCTGTTGGAAATGTATTTCTTGTAATAGGAAACTCAGAGACAGTATCCTTTGTCATTCTTTCTGAGCTACTCGGATTAGAACAATTATTTTTTCTTTCAGGCTAAGTGCAACACAATGGAGTTTTATTAGAAATTACTAAAAAATTTGCACAAATTCTGTACAATAATATATTTTGAAAAATCTGTCAGCTTTGGTGTATTTTGCTTTGTTCTCCTGCCTGCTCAACCTGTGATCACACACTAGTTTGATTGGCAAAGAGCTGCAAAGCACAGGGGTAGTTCAATTTTTAAAGTTTAACTAGATCAGCATATCCCTAGAGCAGTTGTGCAGTATATTATGCACATTAGGGCAGACCTATCCCCTGGTCTACTCTCTTGTGTTTTAAGGTCTGTGCTCTCTCTTGTTGTTGTTCTGCCACTGCTGTTTCCTCCTGATTTTTTTTTTTTGGGGGGGGCTGGTGAGTGCATAGTGGTGAAGGATTTCACGGATGTCTTATTTTAACATGGGATTTCACTTCACTCTATTTATGACTGTGATTCATACTAATTGTGGGTGCAGTTTTTAAACCACGGAGCACTCTTTGCACTGAAAGATATTTGATTAAGGAATTCCTTCTCATCCATTTGGACTGTTCATTGAGATATTATTATATATTTATTTTTATGATTGCACATTTAACCACTTGAGCCCCAGAGGATTTACCCCCCTTAATGACCAGGCCTTTTTTTGCTGTTTGGCGCTGCACTAATTCAAATGATAATTGCGCGGTCATGCAATGCTGTACCCAAACAAAATTTACGTCCTTTTTTTCACACAAATAGAGCTTTCTTTTGGTGGTATTTGATCACCTGTGCGCTTTTTATTTTTTGCGCTATAAACAAAAAAACCACGAAAATTTTGAAAAAAAACAATATTTTCTACTTTCAGCTATAAAAAATATATCGTAAACTCAAAGTTAGTCATAAATTTAAGCCAAAATGTATTCTGCTACATGTTTTTGGTAAAAAAAATCCCAATAAGTGTATATTGATTGCTTTGTGTGAAAGTTATAGCGTCTACAAACTATGGTATAGATACTGTAATTTATGCCTTTCTTTGCTATACAGCGCTGCACTAACTCAAATGATAATTGCGCGGTCATGCAATGCTGCATCCAAACGAAAATTACGTCCTTTTTTTCACACAAATAGAGCTTTCTTTTGGTGGTATTTGATCACCTGTGCGCTTTTTATTTTTTGCGCTATAAACAAAAAAACCACAAAAATTTTGAAAAAAAACAATATTTTCTACTTTCAGCTATAAAAAATATATCGTAAACTCAAAGTTAGTCATAAATTTAAGCCAAAATGTATTCTGCTACATGTTTTTGGTAAAAAAAATCCCGTGCATTAGTGGGCAAACTGGCGCTATCTAGGAGGGGCGCTAACACAATCGGAAGTCACCAGTGACACTAATACAGTGATCAGTAAAAATCTGTTCACTGTAATCAATGACACTGGTGACAGGGCAGTGAAGGGGTTAACTGGGGGGGGAGGGGGGTGATCAAGGGGTTAAATGGGATTTCTGGTGCACTAGCGGGCAAACTGGCACTATCTGGGAGGGGCGCTAACACTATCGGAAGTCGCCAGCGACACTGATACAGTGATCAGTAAAAATTGGTTCACTGATCAGTGACACTGGTGACAGGGCAGTGAAGGGGTTAACTGGAGGGGGGGTGATCAAGGGGTTAAACAGGATTACTAGTGTACTGGCGGGCAAGCTGGCGCTATCTGGGAGGGGCGCTAACACTATCGGAAGTCGCCAGCGACACTGATACAGTGATCAGTAAAAATCGGTTCACTGATCAGTGACACTGGTGACAGGGCAGTGAATGGGTTAACTGGGGGGGGAGATTAAGGGGTTAAATGGGATTACTGGTGTACTAGCGGGCAATCTGGCGCAATCTGGGAGGGGCGCTAACACTATCGGAAGTCGCCAGCGACACTGATACAGTGATCAGTAAAAATTGGTTCACTGATCAGTGACACTGGTGACAGGGCAGTGAAGGGGTTAACTGGGGGGGGGTGATCAAGGGGTTAAACGGGATTACTGGTGTACTGGCGGGCAAACTGGCCCTATCTGGGAGGGGCGCTAACACTATCGGAAGTCGCCAGCGACACTGATACAGTGATCAGTAAAAATTGGTTCACTGATCAGTGACACTGGTGACAGGGCAGTGAAGGGGTTAACTGGGGGGGCGATCAAGGGGTTAAACGGGATTACTGGTGTACTGACGGGCAAGCTGGCGCTATCTGGGAGGGGCGCTAACTCTATCGGAAGTCGCCAGCGACACTGATACAGTGATCAGTAAAAATTGGTTCACTGATCAGTGACACTGGTGGCAGGGCAGTGCAGGGGTTAACTGGGGGGGGGCGATCAAGGGGTTAAACGGGATTACTGGTGTACTGGCGGGCAAACTGGCGCTATCTGGGAGGGGCGCTAACTCTATCGGAAGTCGCCAGCGACACTGATACAGTGATCAGTAAAAATTGGTTCACTGATCAGTGACACTGGTGACAGGGCAGGGAAGGGGTTAACTGGAGGGGGGGGTGATCAAGGGGTTAAACGGGATTACTGGTGTACTGTCGAGCAATCTGGCGCTATCTGGGAGGGGCGCTAACTCTATCGGAAGTCGCCAGCGACACTGATACAGTGATCAGTAAAAATTGGTTCACTGATCAGTGACACTGGGTGACAGGCAGTGAAGGGTTTAACTGGAGGGGGGGGGGCGATCAAGGGGTTAAACGGGATTACTGGTGTACTGGTGGGCAATCTGGCGCTATCTGGGAGGGGCGCTAACTCTATCGGAAGTCGCCAGCGACACTGATACAGTGATCTGTAAAAATTGGTTCACTGATCAGTGACACTGGGTGACAGGGCAGTGAAGGGGTTAACTGGAGGGGGGGGCGATCAAGGGGTTAAACGGGATTACTGGTGTACTGGCGGGCAAACTGGCACTATCTGGGAGGGGCGCTAACTCTATCGGAAGTCGCCAGCGACACTGATACAGTGATCAGTAAAAATTGGTTCACTGATCAGTGACACTGGGTGACAGGGCAGTGAAGGGGTTAACTGGAGGGGGGGGCGATCAAGGGGTTAAACGGGATTACTGGTGTACTGGCGGGCAATCTGGCGCTATCTGGGAGGGGCGCTAACTCTATCGGAAGTCGCCAGCGATACTGATCAGTAAAAATCGCTTCACTGATCAGTAACACTGGTGACAGGGCAGTGAAGGGTTAACTGGAGGGGGGGGGGGGCGATCAGGGGGTTAAATGTGTCCTAGAGTGTTCTAACTGTAGTGTAGTGCTTGTGTACTCACTTTTTGGATGTCTTCTTCTCTGTCTGGAACGAAATGTGTCCAGGCAGAGAAGAATGACATCATATCCTGCCCTGTGTATGTCAACACAGGACAGGATAGGACAGGGACCGATCATGTGATTTCAGCCAGAAATCACTGGCTGAAATCTAATGATTGATCCCTCCTGGATCAAATAGTGTCACCCGCGGGTCGGCGGGAGCGCGCGCGCGCGCCCCCTGCCGGCGAAAGTGTCTGGAGCGCGGAACCCGTTTTAAAACGTGGTTTTGCACTCCACTGCCGCCCTGCACACGTATATACACAGTGGCAGGGCGGCAAGCGGTTAATATTGTTCTGTCATGTAGCAACCCTTATGGGCTACTATATCAGATTATATATCAGTTGATGGTTTTTGAGTTTGACTCATAGTGCAGCACTTTTATCGAAAAGAACTTTCCTGTCTTTATGGGGGGAAAAAACCAAGTTGAAATCGCCCCCAACAAACACATGCGAAATGGGAAAGGAATCTAAGTTGGCGAGTGTTTGTGAAAGAAATTGCAATTGACCCGAATTTGGGGCGTATAGATTCAACAAAACAAGGGGAGTGTCACCAAGCATACATTCCAAAATAATAAAGCGACCCTGTTGGTCAACCCTGGAGGAAAGCCTGGAGCAGTGAGACCTAATCAAAATTGCCACCCCAGCCTTTCCGGAAGGATCAAAGGCCGAATAGGCTTGAGAAAAAAATCTCGAGGCAAAACGGAAGGAGCCAGTTGATTTGAAATGGGTCTCCTGGACAAAAATAATGTCTGCTCCTGAGGATCGAAATTCCCGCAAAGCCATCCAACGTTTTTGAATGGAATTGAGACCCTTGACATTATATGACAAAAACCTCAAAGCCATTATAAAATAATAATAAATTAAGCACATGTATTAGCATGAGAAATGCATAATATACCATCGATGTAAAAAAATGGAGAACAAAAAACATTAAACTAACACAAGAAAGAACAAACACAGTAGTTGACATAAGTATCCGCAAGGATATAAACTTGGGAGCAACAATTTGGCCCAAGTCGTCTAGGCCTATGGCTAGACAAAATCGGGAGCAACACGACAACCAAGACATTAGGGAGATCGCCAAACCCAGCCAGAAAAAACAAAAGTGGAAAAAAAAACAAAACAAAAAACAAAACACCAAACAATGGTTCGGCCGGCCAGAAATGAAAAACCTGTGGAAAAAAACATGTATAAACCAGGAGGGAAGGATCGGCATCGAAGTCACTTCGGAGAAGCACCCCAGGGAATCAACAGACAGGCGGATCAGTTGTCCGAGGATGTCGTGGACGTTGTGGGGTACGTGAGAGCCTCTTCCGGCCTCTGTGGACTGGAGTCCAGATCTTGTTGGGGGTGGCAGATGGACGGACTGGAGTGGGTGGCAGAGGGGTCATGTCATCTGACAAAGGTGGAAGTCCCAGGCGCTTAAAAAAAGAATCCGCCTCATGAAGATCACGGAGCACAACTTGAGTATTGTCCCTAGTTACGATCAGCCTGAAGGGGAACCCCCACCGATAAAGGACACGGTGATGCTGGAGGTGTGAGGTGATCGGCTTCAGAGCTCGCCGCTTGGCCAGGGTAATCGGGGACAGATCGCAGAAGAGTTGGAGTCTGTCACCTTTAAATTCCAGAGATGGCTTGTGGCAAACTGCTGATAATAAGGCTTCCTTGCTTTGAAAAAAATGGAAGCGAACAATGACGTCGCGAGGTCTGGTGCCTTCAACAGGTTTTGGGCCCAAGGAGCGATGAGCCCTGTCCATACGCCAATCAGCTTCTGGAACCAAGGGAGCAGTTGCGGTGAAAAAGGATAATAGGTGACGGTGTAGTTGTGCATCATCAATATATTCGGACATACCGCGTATACGGATATTTTGGCGCCGTTCCCTGTTTTCCAAATCCTCTTGTTGGAGCTGCATTTGGGACATGGAATGTTTCAAATACGCGTTGTCCTCTTCCAGAACATGAACGTATTGCACCAAATCATCAAACTCAGTTTCCAATTTATCCGTGCGGTCACCAATCTGCGCTATTTCCCCTCTGAGATCCAACGCCAGTTTTCCAATTTCAGTGGAAATGGATGCGGTGATATTGCGTAAGAATATTTGCAATTTATCATCTAGCGCTGAAATTGTGAGAGAAGATGATGTGACAGCCTGCTGGGAAATCTGGGTGGAGGGGTGTTGATTGCCTGAGGCAGGATGAACTATTGCCCCCCCAGTTATATTCTGGGGATCAGGATCCTCCATCTGGGGCTGGAGCAGGGCAGAGGCAGTCAGAGGAGCTGTAATGCTTGAGGGTGCAGTACCCTCCGTGACCACCGGGAGTCCGGGATCGTTCCCTGGGTTCCTGGACATGCCAGAGGCCGGGGATTGCGGCCTGGATAGGAACCGCCGAAGCAGTGACGGCCGCGGATCCTGTGGCTGCGGGGAGGGGGGCTTCCAGCGCCCTATCTTCCCCATAAAGGGCTCGTTCTGGTGCCGTGCCAGGTGCAGAGGGTGTATGACTCACCCGGAGCTGAAGGAAGGCAGTGGCGCGTGACGGGTGAGTCCGTGCTGGCCGGGGATGAGCGGAGCTCAGGGATTACACATCCGCCATCGTCCCTGGTCGTGCATGCGCCCCGTGCAGCACTTTTATTATGTTTATTGTGATATGGAGTGGGTTCACCATTGGTGCTAGCTGCTTTTCATGTTCTTTCTCTTAGCGTTCACTTATAGTTTTTTGTTTATTTGACTTGGGCAACCACTACTGATGAGGCATGCAGAAGAGTTACGTTGGCTGGACACCCCATGCTTACTCTCTATCATCAGTGTACATTTAGAAAACAAAATCGCTTACAATAAAGGAAAGGTGTGTTTTTTTTGGCTAGAAAAGACATACAAAGTCTCCCATACCATAAAAACTACCTGCTAAAAGTGATTGTAAAAGTTCAAATTTCATTTTTAAAAAAATAAAAAAAGTATCATACTTACCTGCTCTGTGCAATGGTTTTGCACAGAGCAGCCCCAATTGGCGTCTTCCTGGATCCCCCACCGGGCTCCTGGCCCCTTCCCGCCAATGAGTGCCCACCATGGCAAGCTGCTTACTATGGGGGAACTCATGCAGGCTTGCTCTCAAGCAGGTTCTGTGTGCCTATAAGCCACACAGAGTGGGGCTTGGTCCCACCCCCAGTCCCCTCCTCCCTGGCTGTGATTGACAGTAGTGGGAGCCAATGAGGAGACAGTGAGCTAAGAGAGGCTCTGCTCTTGTGCAGAGTGCTGGATCGCGATCAAACTCGGGTAAGGGGGGGGGGGGAGGACTGGTGGGGGAAGCTTGTAGAAGTTTTTTTTTTTTTTTTTAAGAAGATAAAAAAAACTTTCTGTCTTTGGAACCAGTGTAATTCATATTTTAAGTCTGGCTCCACTTCAAAGGAAGTTGAAGTGCAATCTAAAGTGAAAATGTTATTTATTTTTATATATATATATATATATATATATATATATATATACACACACACACACACTGCTCAGCAAATATGAGTACATCCCTTTTGAAAAGTAAAAAAAAAAGACTTTTGTGTGTGCAAATTAACAAAGCTTGATTGCAATCAATGGCTCTCGAGCCAGTTGTGGGAGTATTGAGTAGTATAGTTTCACATAGAAAATGTTGATTCTGAAAGGAAAGTAAACATTTCCTGAAAAATATATTGGGGTGTACTAATTTATGCCGAGCACTGTGTGTGTGTGTGTATATATATATATATATATATATATATATATATATATATATATATATGTGTGTGTGTGTATATATGTGTGTGTGTGTGTGTGTGTGTGTGTGTATAAAAAAATGTTTTTTTTAGTTTCATTGTACATCAATGGTTTTCCTGTTTATATTGATGAGAGCTCAACTACTAAAAAAGAGTTTGTCTGAAAAGCTTCTAAAATAAGTTGACTTCTCATGGTCCTCTTATAAGATACATTTTATAGAAGTCCCCTGCCATACAACACTTTAACACTTAGTAGCAAATACACTCCACTGGAGTCCTGTGGTTCTATATCCCTTAAGAATGGCAAAAGAGGAAGAGAAATCAGTTTACGATTCACAGGAAACACTTGCAGAACATATATAATATCTGGGCTAGTAATGATCTCTCGCAACTGTAATCAGCATGTTTTTTTTCCATGTGAAGTTGTCCTTTTGCCGGCCGTGGAAAACACATTACTGGTGCACCTCGAGTCTTGAATAAAATATGGTTTACTGTAACTGAATACTCTAGCTTGAACTAAAAACAGACTTACAGTCTATGTATAATGGATCATACTTCATTCCATTTCAAAGGAAAGGTAATTTAGCTGCTACAGTGTTTGAAAGATCCTGTTATATCTACAGACTGGTACATTTAGAGATATCTGGCTAAATTTAGGGGTTCATTAATGTTCTGTAATTTGGAAAATTGACTGATCTATTTATTTACTACAGAAAGTATTCTATTTATGTTAAGAAATTATAAAGCACTTTAAAGATTCACAGACCAATCACATATTTCTAATATGTAATGTCCTGAGATTGTAACTATAGCTACAGCAGACCATGAGACTCTCTATGGGCCTGAGAGCACAGGAGATCCAGCACTGTCTGGCAACACAGTAATGTATACAGTCAGCAATTACAATGGCTAATACACCTGAATAAAATAAAATGTTATTAGTAAAACCACAACATACACAAAAACATATAAAGAAACAAAACATTTGTTCAGGAGTTTTTTTTTTTTTTTTTAATAGCACATGTGATCATAATTGTGCATGTTATGTTGAAAAAATAAAACAAAACGGAAAACTTTCAAAAATCTACAAAAGTGTGGATAGTTTTCCTTGGGTTTTAGTTGACTTTTCTTGTGTATTTTTTTTTAAATTTTTTTAGACAATATGAAAGAAGTAAAAATAACATCCCATAATAATAAAGGAAAACAAAGTAAAAAATCTCTTCAGTATATTGTTTAACATTTTCAAGGAGCTATTTTCACACATTTTTGCATTTCATGTCTAAAAGTACTTTAACTAACAAATACACAAAAAAGCCTACAAGTATACTATTTATAAATTTTTAAGGTGTTATTTTCACATCTTTTTACTGCTCTTGTCTAAAACATCTCAACTAACAACAAATTACACCCCAAATAAATAAAATACCACTCAGAATATGAGATACTTTGCTTAGGAGCCATTCAAAGTGCTTAAAGAGATACTGTAACCAATTTAAACTGCAAGTAAAGTCACGGAAATGTCAAACAATTTCAATGCTTACTTGCATTATTTTTCCTTTTTATAAATGATGTAGCAGCTAGGGATGGAGAGAAGACTATAATAGTGTGTTACTTGTGTGACAGCTCTGTCTGCTGGATGTGTTGACACCACATCTAAGATGGTGGTGCCTAGCAGCAGTTTTAGGGTTTTTGGACCACTACCCAAGAGAGGCTTTAGATTCTCTTTGGAATATAAGGAAGCCATAGAAAATTATATCAATACTAATGGCACAAGCACCACACCCTGATTTGCCTACCTGCTTTTCTTTAAATCCCTCCATCTGTTTCTCTTTTCAAGCTCCCCTTTCTGTACCCCTCTGGCCCCCCAAATACCTTTTACAATTCAACCCTTTTTTTTTATTTAATCCTCCCTCTCACCACATATAGCTCCTCCTTACTTACCCTACATGAATATAAATGTTTAAAAACAGGGTTCACTGTTGTCCCCCAATACACATAGAGCCATATAATTTTTTCACACATTCATGTCCCCACATTGGGATTATAAGACATGTGACCTCTGTTAGATTGCTTTACATTGCAGCATAATGTTTCGAGTTTCAGTATGCATGTATGCTTTTCAACTTTTGTACTATACTTGTTTTGTACAATTTTTGTATTTGTGTACTGTAAAAAATTAGGCAGCTGTAACAAAAAACTTTAAATTAAGAATGCTTTCAGAAATAAGTCCTAATAGTTATTTTTTTTATCAAGTAACAAAATGGAAAGTAACAGAAGAGAATCCAAAGTGAATCAATATTTGGTGTGACTACCTTTTGTCCTCAAAACAACATCAATTCTTCTAGGTATACTTGCACACAGTTTCTGAAGGAACTTGATGGGTAGTTTTGTTCCAAACATCTTGGAGATGTAACCACAGATCTTCTGTGGATGCAGGCTGTCTCAAATCCCTCTATCTCTTCATGTAATCCCAGACAGACTTCATGATGTTGAGATCAGGGTTTGGCGGGGGCCAAACCATCACTTCCAGGACTCCTTGTTCTTCTTTACACTGAAGATAGTTCTTAATGACATTGGCTATATGTTTGGGGTTGTTATCCTAATTCCAATCACATGCCTCCCTGATGCTATGGCATGATGAATAAGTATCTGTCAAATCTCCAACACCATTTGCAGAAATGCAGCCCCAAACTTGCAAGGAACATTCACTGTTGCCTGAAGACACTCATTACTGTACAGCTTTCCAACCATTCAGTGAACAAACTACCTCCTGGTACAGCCAAATATTTTAAATTTTGACTCATCAGTACTTGCTGTCATTTTTCTGCACCTCAGTTCCTCTTTTCCTGCATAGTTGAGTTGTTTAGCCTTGTTTCCATTTCAGAGGTATGGCTTTTTGGCCGCAATTCTTCCATGAAGACCACTTCTGACCAGACTTTTCCAGACAGTAGATGGGTGTACCTGGGTCCAACTGATTTCCACCAGTTCTGTGCCTATTGCACTGCTGGACATCTTCCGTTGTTGCAATGAAGTAAGAATTATATGTCTTTCATCTACTACATTGTTTTCTTGGCCGACCACTGCATCTACAGTCCACAATATTTGCCTATTTCTTTGTGCTTCTTCAAAGGAACTTGAACAGCACATCTTGAAACCCCGGTCTGTTTTGAAATCTCTGCCTGGGAGAGACTTTGCTGATGTAAAATATCTACCTTGTGTCTTGCTGCTGTGTTCAGTCTTTCCATTGTGTATGACCTGTGACATAAAATGGTATTCTACAACCTCACTTTTTTGGCTGTTCCTCACCCCAGTTTTTAGCCTCCCACACAGCTGTTTCTGCTTGTTAATGACTGTGTTTCAACCTGCATATGAAATCAATGATCATTAGCACCTGCTTGGTATAAGTGGTTAATCATACACGTGCAAGTCTACATAATGTGCAAGTGTAAGATATGATGTTGGTTTGAAGCCAAAGGGTAGTCACACCAAATATTGATTTGATTTAGATTTTTCTTCTGTTCGCTCACAATGTATTTTGTAAATTGATAAAAATAAACTAATATATATATTTTAGAAAGCATTCTTACTTTACAGAATTTCTTCACATAAAACTTTTGCACAGTAATGTATACCTTATGGAAAGAGTTTTGTTAAAATAGTCTGGTGACAGGGTTTCATTAAAAGCATAAAAATTACCTTAGGCCACCTTAATTCCTCTAAAGTAAATGTAATTTTAAAAGAGAAGTATGGGATTTAAAAAAAAAAAAAAATACATTCCAAGGTGGATGCAGCTCTAAGCCTGAGAACTGAGTGATCAGACACCACTGGTCGCTCAGTTCCCCATCGCCATGAGCAGAGAGCAGTGACTGTCACCGCTGTTTGATCTCCCCCCCCAGTGCTCACTGGAGAGCTGGGCTGTGGAGGGGAGGAAGTGGCTGGCTCAGGCCCTCAGGCTTGCTGAGAGGCTGAGCCAGTTGCTGGTCTAGGCTACTGGGTGGATCCCAACCATATGATCAGGATCTTTCCCCAGCCTGGACTGGCTCTGTGATGTCAGTTGACAAAGGGCTTTAACCTACTGTCAAATAAGAACAGGTCACAGAAGTGCAGAACGAACTGTACTCTTGTGATCCACAGGCTGTACTTCTCCTTTTAACCTTCTCCATTGACTCTAATGCTTTCTGCATATTTTCAGGCTGGGATGCTGTAGAAATCTTCCTCTTTCAGTTTAACATGCACAAAGTATGACAGTATTACTCAGAAGTGACATTGCATATTTTTCTTTGATCCAGAGGATCATAAGGTACTTTTATAAAACTGGATAATGTATGCACATCGCCCTGTTAACTGTTTAGTAGATTCCATATGCTTTTATTTTTGTATATCACCTCTGTCTAGGAGTTTGGTATGCTTCACAAATTGCTTTCTGTAAGTAATTATGACCGTCCGTGCAAAGCATTGTAGCAGACTATATGGTTATTTGGTAGGACAGATGGCTTCCAGTCATCTGGCACTCTCTGGAGGGGCTCAGAGTTATGCAGCGCTAATTGCAGAGGTAATGGTACTACTCTCACTTTCCTGCTGGATCTGTGGAAGGCATGTTAACACTACATTATATCAAACACTTTGTAATCAAAACTACTGATAATCCATATCAAGCTTGAAGATTTTCATTTCCCCTTCTCAAAGCACAATTTTCAGCTTGTCTCATTCTTCTCAGTGTAATGAATTGCCACTCTATTAGCAATGCAAGAAGTAATTGAAGAAATTCTTCCATGTAGTTATACCTAAGGTTTAGGCACCCCAGTCTAATTTACATTTTTTTTTCTATTTTCTCAGTGAAAACAAGTTAAAACTACCTTTTCGGGGAACACACTAAAGTATGATGTTTCTATACGTTTTTGTGGTATAGTAACTTGCAATTGCTGAATTTAATAGACTGGAAAAGAGAGAACATAGAATGTGACACTTGCAGAAGTTTAGGAATTCAGTAATTGTTTTCTACTCCTCCTTTTATAAATAATTCTAATTAAAAATACATTCATAGGTTTCCTGCATTCACTACATACTGTATTTGACTTCTGGAGGTTAAGATTTATTTAGCTCTGTGGATTGTGAAAGTTGTGAAAGCCATTCCAACTAATGCAAGTTTATATTTTAAATAGATTTCGATAGTGCTGGATTTTCCAGTAGACTCAAGTAAGAAGCATCTTAGAAGCACACCAAGGAACTGAAATATTCTCTTACTTTATCTTACAGCAATATCAGCTTTCACTGTTCCAGGAAAGATCAGTGTTCAGAAGATCCCAGTTGCAGAAACTGGAGTGTGCGCAGTTCCCCCTAAAAGCCATACCAGGCCCTTGATCCGAGTACAGGCCTGGCAGGGCAGGAAAGGGGGGGTTGGTGTAATTGAGTGCCCCCTTCCCCCGCAGCTTATCAGACCACGTGCCTTTGGCATTTTGACGGTGTCCTTATATCGATGGGGACAAGGGTCTCTTTCCCACAACCCTGGCCCAGTGGTTCTGCTGGACTGTGAGCAGGGGGGCTCTTTAGAATCAGGGTACCCCTTTAAATAAGGGGGCACGCTGATGCTCTCCCCCTTGTGAATGAGTAAGGGGTATTCATACCCCTACCTATTCACTAAGAGATTCAATTTAGAAAAAATTAAGATGCCAGACTTTTGAAAAATTCCTTTAATTGAACAAAAAACAAAACAAAGTTCTTGGCAAGTCCTCTAATTAAAAACTTCCATTTTGTATTTTGTCTTTTAACCTTGTACTGCTTTGTGAGAATTTAATTTTATTTTCATACCATCATTTTGTTTTGAGCAGCTCATCATGCCTGGGTGTAAACCTACTAAGAGATAACAAGGTTTAGAGCATTTATTAATGTATAAGTGTACCAGTACACTGAAAATGCCTAAGTGTAAGCATTACTAAATATTAATTAGATTGATTAGAACATTATAATAAATATAAATATACAGTTGTGCTCAAAAGTTTGCATACCCTGGCAGAAATTGTGAAATTTTGGCATTGATATTGAAAATATGACTGATCATGCCAAAAAATGCTCTTTTATTGAAGGATGATGATCATATGAAGCCATTTATTATCAAATAGTTGTTTTGGCTCCTTTTTAAATCATAATGATAACAGAAATCACCCAAATGGCTATGATCAAAAGTTTTCATACCCTGGAATGCTTGGCCTTGGTACAGACACACGGGTTAAAATGCCAATTAGAGGTTAATCTCCCACGTCTGTGGCTTTTTAAATTGCAATTAGTGTCAGTGTATAGTCAATGAGTTTGTTAGCTCTTACGTGGAAACACTGACTAGGCTAGATACTGAGAAGAAGAACAACAAAAAGAAGCGCACCAACCTTGCGCATTACCTCAGTAACCAAAATTTATTTAGTAAAAAGAATGGTACTCACAAACAGCAAATAAAAACAAGCATGTAAGTCCTCAAAGGGACTTTAGAGGCAAGATGCCAGTGCGAATCCCATCATGGAGGAAGCCACTCAGTACAGTTGACGCGTTTCGAAGGACATGCCTTCTTCCTCAGAGCTCCTTCGAAACGCGTCAGATGTACTGAGTGGCTTCCTCCATGATGGGATTCGCATTGGCATCTTGCCTCTAAAGTCCCTTTGAGGACTTACATGCTTGTTTTTATTCGCTGTTTGTGAGTACCATTCTTTTACTAAATAAATTTTGGTTACTGAGGTAATGCGCAAGGTTGGTGCGTTTCTTTTTGTTGTTCTTCTTCACAGTTTTGTTTGGGCTTCCCCAGCCTTGGTGTGGAGCTGCACGACCTTGTCTATTCCGGTGGTTCCTTCCTTTTTGGAGTTTGATTCCATCTACTCACCACCGGTCTGGGTCCCGGAGCGCAGGAGATATCGCATTTGGTTCATAGGCTAGATACTGAGCCATGGGGATCAGAAAAGAACTGTCAAAAGTCCTGCGTATATATGTATATATACACTGTATAGTATTTTTTATGGACTATGCAACTCCCCAGGGCACTGATTGACACAGTATGCCAACCTAGGTTATAGGTTTATCTGACATGGATGATGGGAGACTTGGCTATATGCATCTTACTTTCAAGTCAGGCGTGGACTGACAACTCATGGGGCCCCCGGGCAATAGGGGATCATGGGGGCCCTGTGTCCTTGCCCAAACTCAAAAAAGCCTATGAAAAAGGTACCAGGGGCATCTCATGGGGCCCCCTACTTACCCAGGTGCCCTCGGGCAGTGCCCGAGTTTCCAAATGGTCAGTCCGCCCCTGTTTCAAGCTATTTGTAGACTATTATGTGTGTTTGGAGCTATCACTTTTGTATTTAAAGACTTTCTTTCAATTGTGTATGTGTCTATATCCATTTAAAAAAAGTTATCCGAGGGTTTGATTTACCAAAGGGAAACCGACTGTTCACTTTGCAAGTGAAGCTGCACTTTTCAAGAGAATTATGCCCAGAGCTTAGTGAATGAGGTGAATCTCTGCAGATTTTTCATCATCCAATCATGTTCAAGCAAAAATATTTTTTTCTTTTGCAAAGTGAAGCTACGCCTCAATGATTAGGTTCTGGGGCAAATTTTCTTAAGTGCAACTTCCCTTGTAAAGTGAACAGCATATTTACCTTTAGTAAATCAACTCCCTAGTATGCAAACCTGGGCTGCCCACAATTTTAGTTGATGGTATATGAGATTTGACCATTTATGTTACATTTAGCAGTTTATCCTTCTGTAGACTGAATATTGTATTTAGTGGAATCCCTTGTGCATATATTCACACTTTAATAATATACAGTATATACAGTCAGGTCCATAAATATTGGGACATCGACACAATTCTAACATTTTTGGCTCTATACACCACCACAATGGATTTGAAATGAAACAAACAAAATGTGTTTTAACTGTAGACTGTCAGCTTTAATTTGAGGGTATTTACATCCAAATCAGGTGAACGGTGTAGGAATTACAACAGTTTGCATATCTGCCTCCCACTTGTTAAGGGACCAAAAGTAATGGGACATTTGGCTTCTCAGCTGTTCCATGGCCAGATGTGTGTTATTCCCTCATTATCCCAATTACAACGAGCAGATAAAAGGTCCAGAGTTCATTTCACATGTGCTTTTTGCATTTGGAATTTGTTGCTGTCAACTCTCAAGATGAGATCCAAACAGCATTCACTCTCAGTGAAGCAAGCCATCATTAGGCTGAAAAAACAAAACAAACCCATCAGAGAGATAGCAAAAACATTAGGCTTGGCCAAAACAACTGTTTGGAACATTCTTAAAAAGAAGGAACGCACCGGTGAGCTCAGCAACACCAAAAGACCTGGAAGACCACGGAAAACAACTGTGGTGGATGAGCGAAAAATTCTTTCCCTGGTGAAGAAAACACCCTTCACAACAGTTGGCCAGATCAAGAACACTCTCCAGGAGGTAGGTGTATGTGTGTCAAAGTCAACAATCAAGAGAAGACTTCACCAGAGTGAATACAGAGGGTTCCCCACAAGATGTAAACCATTGGTGAGCCTCAAAAACAGGAAGGCCAGATTAGAGTTTGCCAAACGACATGTAAAAAAGCCTTCACAGTTCTGGAACAACATCCTATGGACAGATGAGACCAAGATCAACTTGTACCAGAGTGATGGGAAGAGAAGAGTATGGAGAAGGAAAGGAACTGCTCATGATCCTAAGCATACCACCTCATCAGTAAAGCATGGTGGTGGTAGTGTCATGGCGTGGGCATGTATGGCTGCCAATGGAGCTGGTTCTCTTGTATGTATTGATGATGTGACTGCTGCCAAAAGCAGCAGGATGAATTCTGAAGTATTTCGGGCAATATTATCTGCTCATATTCAGCCAAATGCTTTAGAACTCATTGGACGCCGCTTCACAGTGCAGATGGACAATGACCCAAAGCATACTGCAAAAGCAACCAAAGAGGTTTTTTTAAGGGAAAGAAGTGGAATGTTCTGCAATGGCCAAGTCAATCACCTGACCTGAATCTGATTGAGCATGCATTTCACTTGCTGAAGACAAAACTGAAGGGAAAATGCCCCAAGAACAAGCAGGAACTGAAGACAGTTGCAGTAGAGGCCTGGCAGAGCATCACCAGGGATGAAACCCAACATCTGGTGATGTCTATGTGTTCCAGACTTCAGGCTGTAATTGACTGCAAAGGATTTGCAACCAAGTATTAAAAAGTGAAAGTTTGATTTATGATTATTATTCTGTCCCATTACTTTTGGTCCCTTAACAAGTGGGAGGCACATATGCAAACTGTTGTAATTCCTACACCACTCACCTGATTTGGATGTAAATACCCTCAAATTAAAGCTGACAGTTTGCAGTTAAAGCACATCTTGTTTGTTTCATTTCAAATCCATTGTGGTGGTGTATAGAGCCAAAAATGTTAGAATTGTGTCGATGTCCCAATATTTATGGACCTGACTGTAGATGATGTATTAAAAGTTTGTGGAGGTTCAACTGTTTCTTTTTTTTTTTAATGAATACACACATTTTTTGTGCATAACTACAGATTTCATAATTTTATAATGCCATATGTTCCAGCCCAGGGCTTGGATCATAATTAACATTTTTACACTTTTACTTTTTGCTTGGGTTGATAAATTTGTGTAACCATAACTTGAACCCAGATGTGTAGGTGGCACCTGTAATGTACATATGATAATGCATGACTTTGGGGTGTTTAATAGTTTTAGCTTGTTATTATGGATGTAAAAAGATATTCTTATAATGTATGTACTGGATGTACAGTAACCCTCCATCTTTCATTTTCTTTAGAAATTGGATCTATGAAGCTCGCATAAAGAGGCTATATTTTTTTTTTGTGTGTGTGTGTGTTCTGAGTTTATACACTTACCCTGTGACTCCAGACCTAGATAGGGATTGTTGTACTGTTTTGTGTGTTCGTGTCTTTGTTTATATAGTTATACTGCTTGATAATTTTCCCTTGTTCACTCCTATTTAATTTTTATGAAATTGATTGTTGTGTGCAAGATTTATTTTCTCTTTTTGAAGAGGTTATAGAAAGTCCCCCTAAATTGACTGGTTGTAACCCTCCTTTATCCTAAAATAAGAGACAAAAAGTTTTTATTAGAGTTCCACATTAAGATAAAAATAGATGTCAGAAAAAAAGTTTGAAGTTAGTACTTCAAAGATAGATTGGAGCATTCTGAACTCTAAAAGAAATATTATGCGTCTTTCTATAAATGTACAGACTGAATCCTCCTGCCACACATCTAGATGCACTTTAAAATGTGCTAAAATTTAATCAGCACCTTTCTGTCACTCTTCATATTACCTAGTTTCATGTAGCTTAAAGGAAATGTGAGGTAACACTTCTTCTTAGAAGGGTTTATAAACCAACTGAAAAGGCACACAGCAATGATAGTGGTGTTTTAAAGCATTGTTAGTTTGCTATATGGTGGCAAGATGTTAGATGCACAGAGCCAAGAAAGGTGCACTTGCAATGTAGATTCTGAATAACATTATGCCTAATTCAGACAGGCCCTTAAACCAAAGTATGTGACTGGACCATGTCTTTAAGTGGCTGGAACTGGCAGGTGCTGCATGCGAGTAGCCCAGGGGCGGACTGACCATTTGGAAACTTGGGCACTGCCCGAGGGCCCAGGGTCAGTAGGGGGCCCCATGAGATGCCCCTGGTACCTTTTTCATAGGCTTTTTTGAGTTTGAGCAAGGACACAGGGGCCCCATGATCTCCTATTGCCTGGGGGCCCCATGAGTTGTCAGTCCGCCCCTGGAGTAGCCCATTTATGCCAATGGGAATGCAGCGGCTACACAGACACAGTTGTTCATCCCTTTTTGACAGCCATGTATTACAGAATTAAGTGCTTAACAAACAGTTACACTCCAGTGACCTCAGCTCCATGAACACATTTTATTTATTTGGACAGAACACATTGCAACCCCACCTAGGACTGGCCCACTCTAAAGCTCAGTACATATGTACTAAATTGTGGTGAGTTCAGCAGCTGTCTGTTCAACAGACGCAACTGTCTTCTATTGATTGCTCATTCTGGAAAGCCAGCATTTGATTAACGCTCATTCCTGATCTCAGACTACAATAGAACAGCAGAAGACAATCCTACATCAACATCACTTGAGTTGATGCAAGGATCTGTCAGTTTTCTATAGTTTAAATCCTCTGGTTGACTAAAAATATAAATGGTTTATGTATATCCAGCTTAACATGTTTCATCCATATTGGCTTAATCATATATTAGCAGCAGTCTTTCTGTTCAGCTTATACAATACCATACATCTCAATAGCAAACCATTATTTTCACTCTTTCCAAAACCACCAGTTCTCTAACTCTCTTGCATATATAGCATGAATAAACCACACCCACTTTTTTTTACAATGACCACCAATTCCTATGGCAGTGCAAAAACATGACTATGTCCATACTGTAAAATGATACGTTGGTTGTGTTTGTTCCCAGGCCAAATATTTCTAATCCTGCCTAGAGCCACTTGCATAGTGGAATAACTAGGCAAAAAAAAAGTCTCATGCAGAGAGTTCCAGGTTTGAACCCGGGACCCAGAAATGCAAACTGGACTCCATGCATTCACTGTCATTGCTAATAGTGAACTAAAGGAGTGACCAACCTGTTAGCTGTTGTTTGTCTGTACAGGATTGCATCCTACTCATACCACTCGAATGTGTAGGGAGTAAGAGTGATGAAATTAAACATCCCTTTTAAAATATATGGTCATTCCTTTACTTGACAGAGAAAAACACAAATGGAAAGGTAAGAGATTTGGCTTGGATCTTGCCTCAGAGAGAGCCAAAGAGGAATCATGTATAGTCGGGCTCACTGAAGTAGAATGTGACTCAAAAGTTACATTCCCATCTGGGGAGTAGTGGTGCTACTAGAAAGCACCTGGAAATTAAATTCTATTCTGCTGTCATGTAGTTGTAACTAGAGAAGGCTTTCCTTCTGCTTCATAGCCACCACAATGTGAACCAAAGATTACAGATAGAAGTGTAGTACTTACTCTGAGGAGCCACTGGAAATTTGCCCAGGTTTTCCCCCAATGGATAGCCCCGCAGCCAGGCACGTGAACACAGAAACTAATTTTTTCAATAACCAGTCTAGGTATGTTGTTTTTATTTTTGAAGAACTTGGATAGGGATATGTAAAAATTGAGAACAGTGAACTTTTTTTTTTGTAAGGCTGAAGCAAAAGTCCTTGAATATAGCAAACGGCTTGTAGTAGAACTGTAAAACCACATCCTTAAAGCAACACGACCATTGAAGCACGTAGGCTTCTTTCTTTAGATAAAACAAAAGCAGAATCTCTTCACTGAGAACTAGGCAGACTAAGCTATTCAGGACACCAGCAGATGTCTCCTTTAGCAAACACATAGCTGACTCTCTAGCACTAGAGTGGTGGGGTAGCCCAAAGTTTCTAAGATCTCTCAGCAGTCTGTACTCCCGAAAGGTTGCCGCCTTCTAATTTCCGAGGAAGATGTTCCTCCAGTGATACTAGACTAGATCTTCAGCAGATAGCTCCTCAGTCACCTCTCAGCAGCTTCATCATCAAGGCCCTCAGGTCACTCAGCTGAGGCCTCCCAAATGGCATGCACATGGCAGCATAGCCTTGTAAACAGCCCCCCCCCCCCCCAGGCTGTGTTCCTCTCCTACTGGATAAGACCCAGAGCTCAGTGTGCTCAGAAAATATTCAGGGCCCAGCTCCCTGGGGTTGGCCTGGGTTGGCCATAAATATTCAGGCTGCCATCTGCATAGCCCCACACCTATAATCCAGAAGGTTCTACTGATTTCTGGAAAGCAGAGGGAGTTAGCAGACTGACAACAGCTGAGAACACTGAATAGACCTAAATAATCAACTGCAGCCACAATGATTACAGCAAGGCAAGACAAATTTATCTGACAAAAAATACACACAGCTCCACTGAAAAGAGTGAGCTAGCACTATATCTAACTAATCCTAGCACCTATCTAGGAGGGTGCTACAAAAGCAATAGATGCTAAGAAATATGCATGTCTCAATAATTTAGAGGTGGCCCTGGAAATGTACTCCAATACTGGTACCCCCTATGACTTGGACTTGGTCTTGCCTATGTTGTTGGCAAAATGATTTATCTAACTTTCAAAGCTTGTTCAGTCATTATCAAACTGTGAAAGCGACTCATCGCTTGCATAAAATTTAATTTATTTAATTAAGATAGGTGTTAATTAAGAGGTCTTATTTATTTTGCCTTACAGATACCTCTTTCCTTCCCTTCCTTGATGTCTGCCAGATTGTCATCACTGGTGACAACAAACGCTAATGGTGTCATGAGTTAATAATAAAATGAATCATGTAAGGCATTAGAGAAAATAAATAGGCAGAAGAAGAGAGAATTAGAACAAAGGCTGATAAATAAAATGCACCTCATACTCTGTGAGAAAGATTGCCTATTACTGATGCATATGCAGGCTTTCTCCAATGTTTTCTCTATTTCCACTGGAAAACATGCTGTACCACAAAGCCATCGGGGCAGCATTTTTTCCTTCATTACTTTGAGTACATTGTAAACTGTGTGCTTTATGTGTCCGCACACCGAATGCTAATTGTTTTCCTGTGCAGTGATTTTCGAATCACACACTGAATGTCATCTTAATGATTTAGCTTCTAATACTTTGTTTTGTTTAATGCTAGGCTGTCCATCCAACTCAAAATGATAATGCATGGTGGAAGTCATATTGCTTTATTCTGTGTTCAGAATAGTTTTGGTAAACTTTGTACACAAGATACAACAAATACTATTTTCTTGTAGATACTATCATGTTTTATTGTTGCATTTTATGTTGTTGCCGTCTGCTGATTGGATACAAAAGACATTTTTGGGGCATCAGAACTAACATTGTTCCAGACAACCCTTAGCCAACAATTTACAATGTAACATTTTGTACATTAACTTGTTACGTTACCTAGTGTCTACCACATTATGATTCAGGCAACGTTTTTTTAAGACTAACACTTTGTATATCTTAGGTGTGTTACATATGCCTTAAAAATGTCTGCAAAGTAAATAGGTTGCATAAAGTATGCCCTGTTCCTCTGTCCCAATGTCGCTTCTCCTACCTGCTTGTTAGCAATTCAAAATGAAAGCTGGGATTTTCTATGCAATTTAGCAACCCCTGCTGGGCAAAATAGAAGTTCAAAATATTCCAAAATAGCAACAATGTTTTTGTAGTTACAGTTTAAATAATAGATTTGCTTCATTTAAAGTAACAATACTGGTAAAAAAACCAAAAAGTTTGTTAACTTCTAGTTAACTCCATTCACCATGAATTAACTCATTCTTCCCTTAGTTTTTCTGCTAATTTATTTAGGTATTTTTTCTATCCTGGTTAAAAAAGATATACAGTCATGTGAAAAAGTAAGTAAATCCAATGGAAAGTGCTGACTTTTAACAACTGGAAAATTTTAAATCTCAATTAAAAAAGTGCCCACAGATACAAGTGATATACTTGAACAAATGGAAGATAAAACTGATATAGTGTATTCATTTTCATGATCTAAATTTAGGATTTTTCAATTGGGGTTCTGTGGAACGCTAAGGTTCCATGAGAGGTCCCCAGGAGTTCTGCTGTGATTCACTGTTGTGGCAGATATATATCCACACAATAGTGTTTTCAAGGAAGGCTGACAGCAAGTACCACCAGGCAGTATTGATTTCCAATGCTTCCCCTATATTTCCAGCTCATAACGTCATTGAAGAGCATGGTACGGAGTGAGGGGGCGGCATATGCAGCCAGTAACTTGGGGCAGAACAGTAAGAATTACTAGTTCTGTACTGTGTGAAGTAATGTGATCTATACTGTATGTAGTGATGGGCTTAACACCCTCCTGTTTGGTTGGTGGTTGAACATTTGAACCTAATGAATGTTGGACCACGAACTTTTACCTAAAGTGTTACTAAACCCAGGACAGTGCATTCACTATATCTGGTCTCCCACAGTACACAGAACATGGAAATGCAACAATTTTAGTAAATATAAACTGCTAAATACCTTTTCTCATCAGCAGTTAGAGCAGTCTTGTGACTTATATTAGTGTCCAACTGAGCACTGGTTAAAGCTTTTAGGATAAATTTTCATTCTACTCTGACTGCCCTATGAGAATGCATAACCCCTGACCTTCTGTCTGGACAGTGCTGATTGGCCCTGTGCTGATCACATGCACCCTCTCAAGAAAGAGAAAAAACATTCTCTAGCAGTACACACATCAACTGAGCATGTGCAGAGTGTCTCTGAGGCTGTGTTCTATCAGAATATGAAATGGGGAATGTGGAAGAAGGGGAGGATCAGAGAAGACAGGATCAAGCATCCTTTTTACACAATGCAGAGGATTAACCCCTTATGTTCCACAGTGAGTATAACAAGCATACTTTGCTGCATATACAGACTGATATTACTGTTGTGGGTTTAGTAGCACTTGCAAGTCTATGGAACTTGAACTTGTAAATTTAACAGTGCCCATTCTGAAGGCTTATATGTAAGTTATTGGCCATAAAAGGGGTTTCGGGACTCGGGTACTGCCCCGAGGGACATGAAAAAAAATCAAAAAGTACTGTTTTTAAAGAGGCAGTCATTTTTTCATTGCTTATAGTAAAAAAAAAAATCCTTTAAATACCTTGCCTGGGGGAGTCCCCTTAAACTACCTGCAAAGTTGCACATTTATGCTACATGCTTTAGCAGGACTGAATTTTTTTTTTAAATGGCATTTTTATAAAAAAAAAAGTGAGGTCCCCCCCCCCAATCCCTACTAGACCCTTTAGGTCTGGTAGGAAGGTTAAGAGGGACACCACAGTAAAAAAAAAGAAGACAAAAAGAGCATGGGGTTTCCCCTAAAAGCCATATTAGGCCCAGGCTCAGGGGAATGCTAGCAATATAGTGACAGTAACCATACATTCTAATAATACAAATAGCACAATATAAAAGAGCTGGTGCTGTTAGCAGAGGAATTAAATATCCAATACTGGAATATAAACGTAATATAAAAGAAGTATAAACTATTGGTATGGAGCAAATTATGCAGTAAGGTAATAAGATTATATAGAAAGAGAAAATCCATATACTGTATTAATATACTAATAATTATATTTGACATAGCACTAGTTGTACATGTCAGTAAAGTAGAATGTTGGCATACAAAAGAATGAAGCAAGAATTACAAAATCATAATTAAGGCCAATATGTAAAAAAAAATCTGATATAATAATAGTATTGGTGGTCATCAGTTTAAACAAGGAACACTACAGAAGGACACAGAGAAAATGGGGCTCATTGAAAAACCACAGTTGCTTTAAAAGTAAGCAAAGTGTAGGAACAGTATTTTTTTTTATAACTTATAATGACTGTGTGAGGGTAACCTACTTACTGTTGATGTACAGTATATAAGAAGAATAAGCCAACCACCCATTTTTATATATTATGTGCAGATCAATAAATTAGATGTGGAACCTGAAAGATCGGGGTTTCAAAATAATTAGTACAACAGTCATATAACCATTTTTTATAACTCTATATTATAGTACTGATCTCACATTCTTTGCTTCAGCCTCCTGGGGATAATACATCTAGGGCAAAAATCCAATATGTTGCTCTATGGCAGACACGCTGAAATCTTTCTGCTACAGGGAGATCACCCAGCATATCTTCAATGACCCAGACAATCAGCCCCTCTGTGGATTGACCATGATGTTCAAGGAAATGTCTGAGGATGCAGTTTTTTGTCTTTTCTGTCCTCTGACAGTGTTCCCCAAAACATTTCCATAACGTACAGATGGTCCTGTCTACATAATAAAACCACATGGACAGGACAGACCATAAACCACAAATTCTGACGAACATGTTTAACCTGCATATTCATAAGACATGGTCAAAAAGATTTTACTATCAAAGGAAAAACATAAAATCACAGAATGGTTTACAGCATTGATACATGCCTGTTATAGGAAAAAACCTAAGGGAAGAGGAACCCTGTGGTTTAGATTTAAGTTTGCTTGGTGCTGCTTTACTTTTAACATTGTGGGCTTTTCTGTAGCAAAAAATTCAGGTTTATCTGGTATAAAGTGTCTCAGGTGGGGGTCCTGTAGTAATATTGACCTCTGTTTTTGTACCAAATGTTCCGTTTGTCTATGGCAGTTATGAAATTGGGTAGTAAATCTGAGATTTTGTTTCATCTGTTGTGGGAATGTTAGCTGTGTTGTGACCAGTTGTGTAGTGTGAAAAAGCCTGATCTATCAATGATGATGGGTATCCTTTCTCAAGAAAAGTATCCTTGAGAATTTCACTTTGACTGATAGTCAGTTTCTTTAGTACAATTGTGTCTTAAGCTACAAAAGTCGCTCTTGGGAATATTTTGTAACCAATGTGGGTGGTGACAGCTTCTGTAGTGAAGGAAAGAATTTCCAGCTGTATGTTTTGTTTAATTCTTGGTATATATCTGGAGACCTTCATCTCTAAATCGAAAAAAGCCAGTTTTTCCCTTGTCTGTTACTGAAGTGAAGGATGATCCCATATTCTTATCATTACTGTGGGACAATTTTCTCTACTGAACAAATCCCCTCCTATATGATATTGTCAATATACCTGCCATAGTTTAAAATATTGGATGCAATGTCTTATAGTTAAATTAGCATATGCGGGGGCAAAGTTTGCCCCCATGGCAGTACCCTGGAGCTGGAGATGGTATTAATCATTAAACAAAAAATAATCATCATTAGGCAAAATTGAGTTGCATCTATGATAAACTGAGCCTATCTGGAGTACAAAATAGTATTTTCAGAGAGAAAAAATTATAGTGCCTTTTATACCAATATCATGAGGTTTAGAGGTGTACAAAGATTGCACATCCAATGAGACCCATGTATAGGTTAATTCACATGGGTAGGGGGTTATCTGTTGTAATAGATGAATACCATCTCTGATGTCTGATTGTAAGTCCTGGGCCAGTGGCTGTAAGAAAAGATGAAGATATTGTGAGAAGCCACTGTTGATGCTATTCATAGCTGCTACTATCTGTCTTCCTTGAGGATGGGTGGCATTCTTGTGTATCTTTGGGAGACCGTATGATAGAAATCTTTTAACATAAAGGAGGCTTTTGTTTGAGAAATGGTTTTGTCTATATGTGCCTCATTCAGTAAGTAGTTGCCTCCATAACAAATGCAGGTAATGGATCACGTTTTAACTTTGTGCAAGTATTATTATCTGATAAAAGCCTTTTTGCTTCAGCAATGCAATCTATCCTATTGAGTTTTACTATACTCCCGCCTTTGCCCGCTGCTTTGATGACTGTGTTAGTAGTAAGTGATTATAAGGCTTGTCATTCAGTGAAACTGAGGTTCTGTTCACTAGGTTTTTTTCCAGCTGATAGCACCAACTCATTTATATCATGGTATTTGTATTATGAGAACACATGGTTACACTTTGGGTGGGCGGCCCATGGAACCCAGCTCACTTTGGAGAGGTGGGAGACCCCTGTCTCAGCTCCCCATATCCCTCTTATTTGTAAATCACCCTGTGCCTGTTAGGGGTACAGGGTGATCTGTCCTAATATTGGGGTGGGGGTTGTTGATTAATGTCATGTGGTTGCATCCCATTGTTCTATTGTGTGTCTTACTTGGGAGAAAACTATTAAGGGATGTATGTGTTTGTGTGTTAGCTTTGTGGGGGGGGGGGTGTCTCCAGCAGCCCTCCCTCCTGATGGGACTGTCTGCTGATGTGAAGTTTGAATACCTGTGTGTCTCTTACTCTTACTAAATGTAGATTGCCCCACCCATTATGCAGGGAGGGGGGATTGCCCCCTGAGTGTATATATTTTGTATCTGTGTTCAAATAAACTAGTCTACCTCCTGGTTTACTTCAAGACTGGTGTCGCCTAGTCTTGTATGGTTGGCTGTGGTGCCTGTTGTCGGTGTTCGGATGGGGAAGCGGTATTCTACCGGACGTGCCCAAGCGCAGTATGGGTCAGTTCCATTACAGTTACTGTCACTGTAATGCTAGCATTCCCCTTTGTCCCCTTTGTCTTTCAACATGGACGGGGCCATTCTATAAACTAGTTACTGCCTCTTCCCTGCCCACTCCCTCTATTTAACATAACGCAGTAATCCTGGGACTAGGTCTTAAAGAAGGAGTGATTGGCACATTGTCTGAAACGCGTCACCGCCCTTTACTGACAACACTTCTGGTCTGTGCGGTTCACACACACAGCGCGCATTCCATGGCACTCCCAAAACAGTGATGGCCATCTTGACATTGGTACCCAAGCTCCCAGTAGGAGAAACAGTGATGGGAGCCCTGCAGAGCAATGGTGATGAGCCTATTCGTGCACATTTTCTTGTGCTTTTAATTGTTTTCTCTGAATAAACAACTGGAAATTATTGCAGATATAAGTGCTTTCTTGCGTTTCTCTTCTTTTGTATAGAGTCTGCTTCTACTCTCAGTAATGCTGCTTCAGTGCTCTCTCCAGCCAGTATTGTACAGTGACTGTCATCCTCAGTACATGAAGGTCTTTATGATGCAGATGCACCCTATGCACTTTCTCCTATTTGAATGCCCAAATAGTGGCTGCATCCGAAAAGTATGCAGTTACTGTTTGGCTGATGATTTTCCTTCAATTTTGAAATACTGTTCTCAAACCACTTGATGCCTTTAGAGCCATAACCACCTTGAATTTTGACCAATTCAGCAGGAAATTCAAGGCATGACCATGGCCAGCTTTACTGTTCAGGTGACTTGCAAAGGGCATAACTATAGCTATACAAAAAAAACCTGCAAGAGCAAAAATAGGTCACATAGTGATGCATGCTGAAATAGAATTTGACAAATACATTTTGTACAGTATGAGAATCTCTAGAAGAATATATAGCAGCAAAGAGAATTCTTTATCTCTAGGAGCATTGTCTTTGAGCTTGATAGAGGGGCTGTAGTGCTTGCCTTTGAGATGGTGAGACAGAGAGGGGCTAGGGTACCTTTTTATAGGTATATCTAAAGACAAAAGTTTTCTCTATTTTAGACAAAGTAGGTAAAGGTTAACACATATGTTTGTGAGAGCAGAGGCATAAATAGAAACTTCAGGGCCCTGATGCAAGAAACTATGAAGGGCCCTCCTGACTCCCCTTCCCTATGTGCCCGGGGCCCTTTACTCCCATCGTGAAGCCCTTTATTACAGTCTTGCAGCTGGACCCTTCCAAATGTTCTGCAGTGGGCCCCCTTCCTGCTGTTTCGGGTAGGGTTGTCACCTTTTTCTTCAAGCCAAACCCAAACACTTTAGCAGCCCACAGCAGGTTGTTTTTTTGTAGTATACACTATACGTATATTTTGTGATTAAAGGAGAAGTTCACCTTTTAGTAAAAAAAAAATAAATGCACAATTTTTTTACAGGTAAAAAAATGTGCATTTATTAGTTTTGTCTGCAGGAGTCTGTAAAGCATTGTGCCAGTGATCAGCAGATCTGATGCCATGCAGGTTTCCTGCAGGTCTCTTGGTATGTCTGCTTGCCCGTACTAGCTGTCAGCATAGGGTCTGACAATGGGCCCAAGTATTTCATCCCGATACCTAATGGCGGTCCGGGTGCCATTGTCTAGCCTGCAGAGATTTTTGCGTCCCTCCAAGGATATGCCTCCTCAGACCATCACTGACCCACCACCAAAACGGTCATGCTGAACAGTGTTACAGGCAGCATAACTGGCTCAGGGTGAACCTACTCTCATCTGTGAAAAGCACAGGGTGCCAGTGGCAAACCTGCCAATTCTGGTGATCAATGGCAAATGCCAATCGAGCTCTATCGTGCCAGGCAATGGGCACAGGGCCCAGTAGAGGACGTTGAGCCCTCAGGCCACCCTCATGAAGTCTGTTGCTGATTGTTTGGTCAGAGACATCCACATCAGTGACCTGCTGGAGGTCATTTTGTTGGGCTCTGGCAGTGTTCATCCTGTTCCTCCTTGCACAAAGGAGGAGATACTGGTCCTGCTGATGGACTAAGGACCTTCTATGGCCATTTCCAGCTTTCTTAGAGTAACTGCCTGTTTCCTGGAATCTCCTCCATGCTCTTGAGACTATGCTGGGAGACACGGCAAACCTTCTGAAAATGGCACATATTGATGTGCCATCCTGGAAGAGTTGGACTGCCTGCAAAACCTCTGTAGGGTCCAGGTATTGCCTCATGCCAGTAGTAGTGACACTGACCCTAGCCAAATGCAAAAATAGTCAGAAAAGATATGTAAGGATAAAAATGTCAGTGGCACTGTAAAACCATTCCTGTTTGGGGGGTCATATTATTGTTGTGCACCTAGTGCACCCCCTTTGCTACTTAACTGACCAGATCAATATCCCAGGAGTTTATACTTGATGCTATACTCTGATTAAAAAGTGTTCCTTTATTTTTTTTTTGAGCAGTGTATATACAACACCACTACTCTCTAGGACATGAACCTTGACTAAGGGATTCGCCAAGTTCGGTCCCTAAACCTTCAGTAATGACACCAAACTACGTGACATGGATTTAAACAGCCACAGCAGCCCTTTTATTGACAAATGAATAAATATATAATGCAAATTTTACAATGCAACCAGGAGGGGAGCTTTCAGTGTCCCTAAGGAACACTTTGACTATAATCGCTCAAGTCCTCGGCTATGCCCCAAACGGCTTGAAGACATTATGACTCACACATTCTTAGATTTTCCCCTGGGGACCTAGCTCCTGTGAGAACCACCAATAACCAAAAAGTGTTTGCGCCCTACCCTAGATGGGCGCCAAATTTTAACAAATATTGTTAATCACTAACCCCCAGATCCGCCAAGCTACTGTGACAAATATCCCTCACCTTTTTATTTTTTGTTTGCTTGCAATAAAAATTTGTAGCCACCAAAATACTACCCCCACCACCATGAATACACCAGTAACCCAGAACTCAGGGGGGAGGGAGGGGAAGTTTCCTCTTCACCTGAACTTTCTGGGATGAATACCCAGCAACCCTTGCAATGGACCACCCTTGGGGCTCCAACCAGCCTATCTCACCCTCAACCTCCAATCAGGTAAGAACTAAGCCCCTACACATCTCACTACTGTCAGGGACCACCGCGACGCATGAGTCTGCACATGTGTAGTTGTCCGACAAGACATGCAGGCAGGCGGGCACTAGGACCCAGGCGCGCCTGTCACCTATGACGGCGCTGGGCAGACACTAGGACCCAGGCATGCCTGTCAGCGCCGGGCGGACTACTTAAACCAGCCCTGCACAGACACAAGTTGCCTGATGGTCTTCTCCCTGTTCCTGTGTTCCTGCTCTTCCTGTATGCTGATTGCCTTGTTGCTGACCCTGCTTGGACCTGATACCGCTGTCTTCTCCTGCCCTGACCTTTGGCTCGCCCTGACCATCCTCTGCCTGCTCCTTTTTGTCTGACCTGCTGTTACCGAACTCGGCTTGTGACCCGATTACTCTTTGTCTACCGATCTGTACTGTCTGCCTTGCGGTTACCTACCCGGCTTGCCTGACCACGTCACACCTCTTCACATCTGGCTCCTACCCGCTACACGCCATTTGCGGTTGCCTTTACCATGGTTGGTGTCATTCAGGGGTCACGTCCTGGTCTGCTTCAAGTCCATCCCCACCGTCAGGGGCTCTGGTGAACCAGCAGACCTGGGCTTAGACTCCGCACCCTGGGGGACTCCGGCCAGTGGGCCACTAGAGGTCGCCATCAGTGTTCGTGACAACTACATATTCTTTTAACCCTTCTCTGACCGGATCCTCCCTTAGTCATGCCAATCCTGCCTTCATTTTTATTTTCCAGGTCACACTTAGATCGTCAACTTAGATCCTTAAATCTTCAATGACACCAAACTGCGTGAGATAGGTTTAAATGGCCACAGCAGCCCTTTTATTAACAAATGAATAGATAACATAACTTAGAACAACTTCAACAATGCAAATTTTACAATGCAACCAGGAGGGGATTTTGAGTGTCCTTAAGGCAAACTTTGACTATAATCACCCATGTCCTCAGACGCTCCCCTACCGGCTTGAAGATGTTATGACTCAAACATTCGTAGATTTTCCCCCAGGGGACCTAGCTCCTGTGAGAAATACCAATAACAAAAAAGTGGGCATGCCATACCCTAGATGGGCCCCAAAGTTTAAAAAATATTACTAGTAACTGACCCCAAGACCCCCAGACCTGCCATGCGAGCCTGAGTGATACCCTCTGAGCCCTCTGCACTCCCTCCTCTAGGCTCAAAGACCAGACATCAGTGCTCACGACATTCAAGTGAACACCATTGTCCCTCCAGTAGTGCACAGTCAGATCCTACAATTCCAGATGCCTGGCCACAATGCCCCCAAGGCGAGCTATACATTTTCTTACCTCCCTGTTGACCGGGCTTTATGCAGATGCTCAATGGGGCAAGCATGACTACAAATGCGTCTAGCTACAATGTCTGACCACACCACTACAACACTGGGGAACTCGGATCAAATGTAAAACGTCAGATTTGATGTCTCTCTCTCATAGCCCTCACTCCCATGTTGTTCTCTGCTATGTAGAGCACCAAAACATCGAAGGGGCTGTCAACTCTGGAATAATAATAATGGAATGCAGTGAGAACACGGCCCCACATCATGCTCCTAATATCCAGCCACTTTAAAACAGCCTCGCTCCACGGAAGGTCAAGTTGCCTCCCTTCAGGCTGCACATTTGTTTGGATCGCCCCCCCGAAAAACATAAGGGTCTCCAGAGATCCATACAAGGCCCTGAGGGAAGCGTGCAAAAAAAAAGACAGAACAGAAAATACAAAAACCAAAGGAAAACAGAGAAATTGGTAAAGAACAATGAACATTATAGCAAGTGTGGGCAGGCATTAATCTTGAAACTGTCTGACTCCCACCTTCCTGTACATTTTACAACATGGGGACTTAAACCTCAGAGAGCCATCTCTGCAGCCACCCCCACTCAGAAGGAATGAGTATTAAACTGTGAAACAGTTCTGCCCATCTCTGCCAGGCAATGCTTGAAAGCTGTCACAAACTGAAAACTTGTCAATGAAGAGACATCCAGATGCTTCAAGAGAGACCACTGTGTGGTCCCCCTAACCTCTACCCACTGCTGCACAGGAATAACCAGGCACACCGACTCCAGAAGAACTTTGAACAATGTCACAGCCATGCCTTTTCCCAACTGATCAGTTTTTGACCTGATAAAATGGAGCCGTATACGATCCTCAGTGACATGGGGATCTGAATACATCAGCCTGCCCATATCACCATTGTTTTTGCTCACCAACTCCACAATTTGCAATGGTACAAAAAAAGCTATTGAAAAGCTGCCGAAAATAACTGCATCTCATAAGGGGAGATGCAAACCCTGGGTAATATCCTCACCAGCCCCTGCAGCAAATCAAACGACATTGTCCGTCTAATATCCGGTAGCATACGCCCACGCCTTTCATGGCCTGCTGCACCATGAAGTATTTGCTAACATCACAACACAGGTCATATAGTTTGAAGAAGAACGCTAAAGCGGCCAACCTCCTGTTCATTTTGGATACAGATGCACCCATGGTGAACTCAGTCCCAATAAAGTAGAGCAACAAGAAAAGTCTGATCCGCAAAGCAACCCCCACAGAACTCACCAAAGTGGACCATTCCATCCAAACAGCCGAGTAGGTTGCCTGAGTGTCGGAGTAGGGCACCTACTATTCCAATGCCAGTCTCCATAGACGATTGGGACCTGTCCCACTGAAAATGAGACAAAGGATCAGAAATGGAATTCTGCACATCTGGGACATGTATAGCTTGCACAAAACAATTCAAACTTAAGCATAAGCAACAGAGGACAAAATAATGCAGCAAACTTACCACTGGTGGAGAAGAGGCAGACAGACTAGACACCACATCCACCACCCCTGTGTTCTCATATTGAAAAAAAAATCCAGTGATAATGAAATTAGGAGCCCTGAATGTCTACCACTACCACAATCGGCAAAAGATCCAACAACACCTCCAAGTTGCTCAAAAACCCTGCGACTCACCATGCCTCAGGCCTTTCCACAGTGCACCATGCCCCTTGACAATACGCCATGAAACCAAAGCTGCCTGCTGCATCAGTATACAGGTCAGTGTCGAACGCTGACACAACAGGTGCCATCCATCAGGATCTCCTATTGTAAAAGGCCAGAAACTCATCCCAAACCAGCAAATCAGCCTTATGCTCACCAGAAGGCCTAATGAAATGATGCAGCAATTTCACTCTCGAAGTAGCAGGTGAAGATAGAAAATGCGCCCCATATGTATGATGCAGCAAGCAAAGTTAAGCTTACTCAGTAAAGACTGCAGCTACTTCAACCTAACTTTTTCACCCTCCTAGCCTCACCAGCCATCAATTGCTGATCCTCCAATTTGTCAGACTCCAAGCTTGTGTGTCAATTATACTCAAGAATTTAATCTTTGTGAAAGGACCCTCCATTTTCTTGGGTGCCAGTGGGATCCTGAACCATCACCCAATAAATTCCAAAGTACACAACAATACCAAGCAAACCTTGAATTCCGGGGGGGCCAATACAAAGAAAATCATGAAGGTAATGAAGAACAGATCGTAATTGACATTCCTCCCGCACCACACACTCCACTAAGGTACTGAATGTCTCAAAATAGGAGCAAGAGATGGAACAGGCCGTTGGTAGACCGTGATCAATAAAAAAACTACCCATTTGCAAAGGCTGGCTCTCCGGATGTACTGGCAACAGGTGAAAAGCGTATTTGATGCCCCTCGGCCATAATGCTGAACCCAACTAATGGCGAAATCAAAAAAAGTGTAAGACACCAAAGTCAAGTCAGGTGCAATCGCGTCATTCACCGAAGCACCTTTCGGGTACGACAAATAATGTATCAGCCAAAATTTGTTTGGTTCCTTTTTTGGAACCAACCCCAATGGTGACACAGTCGAAAAATGAATGGGTGGTTGATCGAAAGGGCCGACCATCCTGCCCATTTCAACCTTCTTAGCCAATGTGCCAGAAACAACCTGAGGAAACTGAAATGTCGATTCTTGGGCAACAAATGGTGAGTCATAGGAAAAGGAATACAAAAGCCATTGGCAAAGCCATCAGCAAGAAAAGCCGCCGCATCCCATTGGGGATATCTACCTAGATACGGCAGCATTGTGGGAAGGTTTACTAGCATCCTCCCGCTTTGAATTGGACTCACCAGATTGGGACTTCTCTTTTTTAAAGCATCCGGGATAGTCGTGTGAGCCCCCGCAACTGGAACACTTGTGACAGAAACAGGTTGTGCCAAAATGGCATATTCCCTCATGGAACTGCCATCAATATCCTTTATGTGCAGCTGACCATCCCGCGGCACCTGAGCTGCTGGCCCCACCTTGAAAGGGCTGTCCTGGAACTCTTGCCTACGCCATGACCTTCATCCAAAGCCCACTATCCTTATGATCCATATGCAGGTGGGGCCGCATTGCTCGTCATAGTTAAGCCAAGTAGTGCCACAGTAGACTCTATGGGCCTCTCCAATAGCGTAGAACTAGAAAAAAAGCAGAGAACAATTCTCTGGTGCCTTCTCACCAATGACCCTGAGATAGCAAACTGGAACCAGTTGGCTCGGCAGGGCAGGGTGCATGTCCGCAGACTGCCCGTCACTGGAGACCTCCCTGGATTCACATGAAGACTCCCATGGAGGTGTCATCGTTGGCACTCTGTGTGCTGAAGACTCTAGCTCAGGGCACCCAAAGCTTCTTCAACTACCCAAACTGCGGGGTCCCTGTACATCCCCATCAATTGGAGGAAACTGGCCTTTTAAGGGAGTGGGTCCACTCCCCTGTGAAGCTGTCACTCTTATCTGTGAACTGGAAGGCTGCAGTGGTGCTGGAGAACCACTAGAGGGTACCTGTTCCCCTCTGCTGCATGTAGCTGCCATGTCCCCACTGAGCTCCTCTCACAGCCACAGACAAGGAAGCTGACTGTTCTGGATCCCTGGAGTGCTGCTTTGATGTGGGGGGTGGGCGGCATCAGCGCATGGTGGCCACCGGATCCAATGTCACTCTTTAAAGTATCCAAGGGGGCAGGACTCCTGCTTCTGCCTGCTGCTGAATGGCTCCTATGCCAAGCTGACCCTCTGCTTGGCTCCTCAGCAGCAAGGCCAGCCATGGATTCCCAGGTCTGTGAAGAGGTGGAGGAGTGGGTGAGTGCAGTTTGTCCCCTCCTCCTGCGGGCCTGCCTGGCAATGAGGTTTCCTCCCAGATCTCCAACTGGAGCATGTGGACCACCAGGAGACACTGAAGTGTCCCTAGTAGTGCTCCCATGTGGATGCCTGACCTGGAGGGTGTGAGATGGGCTCAGGCGCTCAGGGGGACAAATCTCCCTAACACATTTGGACCCCTAACAGTAGCTGCGGCTCTAAGCTGGTCCAACAAGACCTCTAGGTTGAGGTTGCTCATTCTAATTCTTTCTCTCGGCAAGGGAACTGCAGGGAGAAATTTCCAAGTGTCCTGTTTGCCTGAACTTTCTGGAATGGATACCCAGCAACCCTTGCAATGGACCGCCCTTGCAGCTCCACCCAGTCCATCTGATCCTCAGCCTCCAATTAGGTAAGAACTATGCCCCTACACCTCACATTTCTTAACCCTTCTCTGATCTGTTCCTCCCTTAGTCATGCCGACTCTGCATCCAGTTTTCTTCTCCAGGTCACACTATACATCTGAAAGGTGGTGACGTGCATATGAGAATGCATTATCAGACCCATTATGCTTTCGACTCTTTAAAATTTTGGCTTTTCCACTTACTTTTAGTCTCTGTGATGGTGGACACCAGGAAATATAGAGAGAGGAGGAATCCACCTATTCAGGACACAGACCGCAATAAAAACTTGAAAGGGGTTTTATCCCTCCCTACTCTAGTCAAAACAAGAAAAAAGACCTTATAGGTTTTGATAGACTGATTGTGCCCTGTAGCTCCTTCACACATACTGTAGTTGTGTTCCTGCAGACAGGTAATAACCATTTGCCGAGATTGTTGCAAGCAAAATCAGAAATATCTTTAAAGTATACATGTTTTTCAAACACCTGATTTGGCACAAGTGCTGGAAGCGCAGTTAGCTTTGTTCATTCCATCTAGTGTTTACACTGACCTTTTAAAATGTTAACTGTAGCTGCAAAAAGATAGTACTTCACAGTAAAACATAAGTTACAAGAACAAAAGACGAACAAATGACAACGTACTACTTGTAAAGCAAACAATTGTACCATTTTCTAACTATAAATGGCAATCTGGAATTCAGCACTTCACTAGTGTACATGACAAAAGAGGTATTGTTACATAAGTGCTTGTTCTTGATAACTGTCTCACTTGAATTTGCAAATTGTTCATTTTGAGAACAAATCAGCACTCTAATAAAAGTGATGACATTTTTCAAAAGTGCCCACATTTTTATTATGCATCTGGAAGCACTGATAATGGCTCAGCCTCTCTATTTTTACTAATTACAGTCTAAAGAACTTTTCCTTCTAGCGATGAAATATATCCAGCTCAGGGAAGGGCTTATTCCCTATAATTTGCAGTTCTGTTATCTTTTCCTACTCAGACATCTTATGGGACCATATGTCATCATTAAGAGGTGAAGCTTCCTGTGTAATGGCTAGCATGGGGCATTCCTTTATTATCAGTAGTCTGGTCTTTCTGATATTTGCTGTCCAAGGTCTATAAAGAAAAAAAAAAACACAGGTTGCATTTATTCACAGTAACCCGTTTTGAAAAATGCATCTGCCACATTCAGATATAAGAATATGAATAGAATTTTGTTTGATCAGTCCAACCCACAAGTGGCTAATTTGTCCATGTTTTAGGCCTCCTTTACAGGGGCATGTACTACGCACATGTGGAGGAGGACAAGGCCTTAAAGTAAAATTCGAGACATTTACGAACTATGCGAAACCCCTTGACGCCAACGTAACACAAATATGTGGCCTCACAGAACTGGGCTTTTTTCTCTGAGGTCACATATTTGCATACCTCTCTTTGTGCTGGCCCTGTGTTTTAGGTAAACAAAAAAACAAAATGTGCACTATTATTTCTGGGCTGTACTACGGGTATAAACAACAAATAATATCCACATATATGGTATCACTGTTATCATCAAGAGCTGGAAAATTTATTTTGGGTTGTTCTTTGGTGGTAGGCTATGGTAGTAACAAGAAACACACAGCTAAACAAAAAAAAGATTTTTTTTTTACTATTTTGGGACAGTTTTCCTTTGATAATAAAAAAAATCAGGAGATATCCATTACCATTTACCACCAAATGAAAGCCCAATTTGTCCTAAAAAAAGGTATAATTCACTTGGATGTACAAAGTAGTTGTGATGATATGTATGGTTTTACTAACACATGTCAAAGTTGCAAAATTGTGCTTAGGCATTAAGATTTGTTTTAAAATTTTTATTTTTTAAAAATTGTTTCAATCTCCTTGTATTGGCAATTGAATTGATATAAAATCGCATATTCAGCCCACCTCAAAGAAATGTAATGGGGCTGAATATGTGTTTTTATCTCAATTCAATTGCCAATACAAGGAGATTGAAACAATTTTTTAAAAATACTGGCCTATTATTAGAAAGGACAGAATTCTAGGCCAGATAATACCCGATAAACCGACTTTTATCTACAGAAGAACGAATAATTTACGGGGGGGGTTTAGTACATAACGTTATTTCTCCTCCCAGGAAAAAGAAAAATATGTTCAATTTGCAAGGTTTTTATCCATGTAAAAAATGCTATATTTGTAAAACAACAGGGACTAGTAGTAGGGTTATATCTAATTTTACCTCCCAGAGTACTGGGGAAAGTTTTAAGAAGTTTATTACTTGTAGAACGGCATTCGTAACGTATATTTTAGAATGTTCATGCCACCTACAGTATGTAGGTAGGACATCTAGACCCCTCTATAAAAGACTTAGAGCGCATGTTATCAATATAAGGAAAGGTAAAAAGGACCACTGTTTGTCGAGACATTTCAGGGTTGTACATGATTGTAATCCGAGAGCCCTGAAATTCTGTGGCATTGACTCTGTAGATGCCCACTGGAGGGGGGGGGGGGAGATAAAATTAAGTTATTATCACAAAACAAAACATTTTGGATATTTCAGTTACGGACACTCAAACCCAGAGGATTAAATGTTGAGTTAGATCTGAATTGTTTTATCTCTAATTTTTAATTGATTTCTAGGTGTATGGGATGGGTTTATGTGTGGGCGGGGGTGTATGCTAACATACGCATATTTATATAGGGTCAATTAGATTTATCCATGCAATATTTATTTAAATAATAATGAATAGTGTTAGATATGGGGACACTATTAGATTAGTCCTATATCCACTAGCGATATATTCTTATTAAAATATATGAAGGGATATTATGTAATATATCTAGTTTTGAATTTTATTATAATTTTAGTCCTATTGGTATTTTTATTCTATCTCATCCTGTATGCTTTCATATGGGTATTAGTAATTCTGACATTTGAGGGGGTTTTAGATATGGTCTAATATTTATTATTTGTGACTATGTAGTTTTTATAAAATATGTAATTTTATTTATTTTATTGTATTTACTGTTAATGAGTAGAGAGGTTGGATATACACCTTAGGATTCGCTATATAGAAATGTGTCTATTTGATATTTGAGACACTCATCTAAGCTGTACGGCACTATCTAGAGAAGTATGGGCTCGTTTCCCTTATTCAAAATGGCGGCCGGTACTTTGCTAATATTGTGGAGAGACGTTCCAACGTGTCTATCCCTTAAGATTAAGTCCCGGATGTGACGAAACGCGTCAGAGGAAGTGACGTTGGACGTACGGAGCACGAACCGGAAGTGATACGGCGGCCATCTTGGAGTTGGGAGTCGCATTGATATCCACCTGCAAGCTGCTTGGTAATCCCCAGACTGTGGGGTCTTTTCTAAATGCGCTGATTATATTTTATACATGTAAGCAGATTCATTAAAGTTTATTCTATGGTATGATATGGAATTACACTATTATCTCATATATATCCTACGTGGATTCGAATGACCGGGGAACTGGCTTGTGATACCATGAGGGGATGAGATTATAACCATAACGTCAGGAGTGGAGGCAAGGAGGCTGAGCAGTGTTGCAGACTTTTCTATATTATACCCCACAGCGGTCTTTATATTTTGATTTTGGTAAGGATATATATGCTATATGTATTAGAAGTGATACACCATTGAAGTGGTTACACTGAGTGGAACACATCACTGTTTTGGCACAAGTGTTGCTGTGGTTTCTTTTATCGCGATTTTTGCACTAATGTTTTTAAACGCACGTGTGGAGTGTTATGTATCAAGTTATTAAGTTAATGCACTATGTTGAGTTTTTGATTTCTTTGAGGGTTTCTGCGGAAGCTGGCCTTTGAGGATTTTAACAGTATAAAGAAGTGATTTCAAATGAGATGTATTCATTTCTAATTTTTTTTTTTTGGACTAGAAGACACTGGACACTTATTGATATAGTGTGTATGATCATATGTGTTTGGACATTTATCATTTGGAATGCACGGATTGATTATTATATTTTTCTGAATAGGGGATTTTTTTTCACTAATGGTGGGTTGGATGATTCTTTTGGAGCAATTTTTGATATAAACTAATTTGGCTTATTTTTTTTTTTACTGAAAAGATAACGGAATACATTTCGGCCAAGATTTATGATGAAAGATTATTTATTTGCAAAATTTTATAAGAAAAACACTTTTTTTCAAAATTTTTGGATGTTTTCATTTACATAGCAAAAAAAAATTAAAATCCCAGCGGTGAATAAATACCACCAAAATAAAGCTTTATCTGTCTCAAAAAAATGGTAAAAAATTCATATGGGTACAGTGTTGCATGACCGCGCAATTGTCATTCAAAGTGTGATAGCGCTGAAAGCTGAAAATTGCCCTGGACAGGAAGGGGGTAAAAGTGTCCGGACAGGAAGTGGTTAAAGAAATAAAAATAAGGTTAGAATCACTTAGCTAAAGTTATTCTTTAAATGTTGTTTAAACATGCAGGCCAATTTTGTAATGTAGCTACTGTTTATCTGCCACAGAGTCTCCATGTCTATTTAGGTATCAGCTCTTTCTGCAATGTAAGCACCGTAAGTTTCTCTTAACAGAATAGTCTTAGTTGTGAATGTGCAAGGCTGTGTGTTACTTATTACTTGGCCGTGTGAACACCAATAGAAGCAGACAGCCATATTGTCATTAAGCTGAACTCTAGGTAGAAATAAAAACACTATTTAATGCAGCCATGTGTTCCTTGAAATATAATTACATTTACTTTTCATACAACAAGCACAAATAGTCTAATCTGTCTTGATATCCGGTACCTGTCATCTCTTGCACAGCAGCACTTAAAGTGTTACTAAACCCAGGACCCTGCATTCACTATATCTGGTCTCCCACAGTACACAGAACATGGAAGTGCAATTATTTTAGTAAATATAAACTACTAAATACCTTTTCTCATCAGCAGTTAGAGCAGTCTTGTGACTTCTATCTGTGTCCAGCCAGCTAAAGCTTGTAAGAGGAGTTTTCTTTCTGCTCTTGTAGGATGGAAATCCTCTGACCTCTGTCTGGGCAGTGCTGATTGATCCTGTGCTAATTACATGCACTCTCCCAAGGAAAAAAAAAAAACCTCTAGCAATACACACCAAGCTGAGCATGTGCATGCCTGAGGTTCAGTCTGGAGATAAGAAGTGGTCACTTGAAAAAGGGGAGGAACAGAGAAGACAGGATCAAACAGCCTTTTTACAAAATGCAGAGGATTAACCCCATAGGTTTGATTTAGTTGAGGACTAAATTGTCCAGTGCTTATCTGCTCCTGTCCTAATTTATCATTCTAGCTTTGGAATGTGCGCACACTGGAAGAGACTCACGCTGACACACAAGTTCAGTCTATGAACACTTCTAGTTTATTATAATGAGAAAGTGAGCTTATATATGCAAAATGATGCGAGAGTCATGTGAGAACAGCATAAGCATACAGCATAAGCATTATATTAGTCTTTGATTGGTCATTTCCACAAGAAAACAATCTCCGTCATGGTATAGGTGTGATCTTCTTCCAAGTCTTATCTTATAGAAAGAAAAACATTCCTTTGTCTCAAGTTGGCAGGATGGGAGGGGGAGTCGGTGCGTGTGAGCAAACATTTCTTAAGCAAGGATTTCTTAAAGTACCACAAAGCCCAGCAGGCAGAAAATATTCACACAACATATGTATTCATACTAAACATTTATAAATATGAAGAAAGAAATAGTATTAAAGTATAAAAGTGAATATGTATAAAAATGTGTAGAAAAACGTGTGTATGTGTATATGTATGTGTGTGTGTATATTATATATATATATATGTATTCAATAGGAAACCAAATAGGCATTTTACCATATCCATCACAGGTTCCACAGTGAGTATAACAAGCATGCTTTAATGCATATACAGACTGATTTTACTGTTGTAGATTTAGTAACACTTTAAGCTGGCCATACACACACAGATTTTCTCCCCATTCATCCTGCCGGCTGAATAGAAAATAATACGTATATTCATCCCTGCATACTACCTAGTGCTGTGAAAATACTCAAAAAATGTCTGCATCTGACTGGATGCTGGCACGGTTAGGTCAACAATGTATAGTGTATGGCCAACTTTAGCTGAGCCACTGAGCAGCAGCATTAAACGCTAATCAGGTTCTTTTGCATACACATGTGCTGACAGAAAACATGCTGACAAGAGGAGAGAACAAAGTGAGCAGAGTTGATAAGTTTTTAGGCTGTCGCTGCACCCTGTACCATTTCTATTAGAGCGTGGCTTCTGAGCATGAGGGGATCATGTGACCTTTTTGGGAAGTAGACTGGGAGCATCAGCTACTAGGGGCGCCTTCACTTGGCATTAGTTCACAATGAAAAATTACTTCAGGTGGCATTAACACTTTTAGGCCTGAGAACGTTGGAGTAAACCACCCTTACAGAAGGACAGTGTCTTTTCTTCCTTCTTCCAACCAGTAACCTGCCGTGACATATAACTACAAAGCTTACTCAGGGTGGTCTCCTGCAGCGGCAAGGTGTGCTCTTTGGCAGAGTAGAAATAGTAGCTGGACAGAATTGCAAACTCTTTAGTAGATATCACGGTTCACAAATTACACTCCAAATTGTGTGAATATTCCCTTTAACCGCCTCCCGCCCACTATATAGTAAAATGACGGACGCAAGGCGGTTCTCTTGCTCTGGGAGGATGCCATATGACATCCTCCCATTCTAACCGTGCATGCACGGCTCCTGGAGCGTGGCGATCCGCAGTGCGCTGTGTCCCTCAGACACAGCGGATCACCGATCCACGGAAAGAGCCGAAGATGTTGGCTCGGTCATGTGATCAGATGTGTCCATTTACAGCTGATCACATGTAAACAGGGAAATGCCGGTTATCTGCATTTCTCTCCCCATAAGCTGTCACGCTGACAGCTCGTGAGGAAAGGAGAACCGGTAATCGGCATTCCTCGGAGGGGACATGTACACAGATCATCAGAGCACTGATGATCAGTGTGCCCTGATGATCTGTGTAGCCCCAGCAGTGCCACCTGTCAGTGTCCATCAGTGCCAGCTCTCAGTACTCATCCATGCCACCTGCCAGTGCCCATCAGTGCCACATCAATGCCACATCAGTGCCCATCTGAGCTGCTTTTCAGTGTCACCCATCAGTGCCAGTCAGTGCCACCTATCAATGCCAGTCAGTGCCACCTATCAGTGCCAGTCAGTGCCACCTATCAGTGCCAGTCAGTGCCGTCTATCAGTGTGCATCAGTGCCGTCTATCAGTGCCAGTCAGTGCCACCTATCAGTGCCGCCTGTCAGTGCCATTTGAGTGCTGCCTTTCAGTGCCCATCAGTGATGCCTGTCAATGCCCGTCAGTGCCACCTACCAATGCCTCCTCATCAGTGTCCATCAGTGCCACCTATCAGTGTTCATCAGTGCAGCCTATCAGTGCAGCCTCATTAGTGCACATCAGTGAAGGAGAAAAATTTTATAACAAAAACTAAGAAAAAACTTTTTTTTTTAAATTTTCGGTGGTTTTTGGTCTGTTTAACAAAAAATAAAAAACCCAGAGGTAATTAAATACCACCAAAATAAAGCTCTATCTGTCACAAAAAAATGATACAAATTTCATATGGGTACAGTGTTGCATGACCGCGTAATTGTCACTCAAATTGCGACAGCGCTGAAAGCTGGAAATTGGCCTGGGCAGGAAGGGGGTATAAGTGCCCTCTAGGCTAGTGGTTAACCACTTGAGGTCCTGAGGATTTACCCCCCTTAATGACCAGGCCTTTTTTTGCTGTTTGGCGCTGCACTATTTCAAATGATAATTGCGCGGTCATGCAATGCTGTACCCAAACAAAATTTACGTCCTTTTTTCACACAAATAGAGCTTTCTTTTGATGGTATTTTATCATCTGTGCGCTTTTTATTTTTTGCGCTATAAACAAAAAAAACACAAACATTTTGAAAAAAAACAATATTTTCTACTTTCAGCTATAAAAAATATATCGTAAACTCAAAGTTAGTCATAAATTTAAGCCAAAATGTATTCTGCTACATGTTTTTGGTAAAAAAAAATCCAGTGCATTAGCGGGCAAACTGGCGCTATATGGGAGGGGCGCTAACACTATCGGAAGTCACCAGTGACACTAATACAGTGATCAGTAAAAATCTGTTTACTGTAATCAATGACACTGGTGACAGGGCAGTGAAGGGGTTAACTGGGGGGGGGTGGAGGGCGATCAAGGGGTTAGACGGGATTACTGGTGTATTAGCGGGAAATCTGGAGCTATCTGGGAGGGGTGCTAACACTATCAGAAGTTGCCAGCGACACTGATACAGTGATCAGTAAAAATCGGTTCACTGATCAGTGACACTGGTGACAGGGCAGTGAAGGGGTTAACTGGGGGGGGGGTTAAGGGGTTAAACAGGATTACTGGTGTACTGGCGGGCAAACTGGCACTATCTGGGAGGGGCGCTAACACTATCGGAAGTCGCCAGCGACACTGATACAGTGATCAGTAAAAATCGATTCACTGATCAGTGACACTGGTGACAGGGCAGTGAAGGGGTTAACTGGGAGCGATCAGGGGGGTTAAATGTGTCCTAGGTGTGTTCTAACTGTGGGTATGTGCTGTTTTACTCACTGTTAGTATGTCTTCTTTTCTGTCTGGAACGGAATGTGTCCAGGCAGAGAAGAATGACATCATATCCTGTCCTGTGTAAATGTCAACACAGGACAGGATAGGACAGGGACCGATCATCTGATTTCAGCCAGACATCACTGGTTGAGATCGAATGATTGATCCCTCCGGGATCAAATGGTGTCACCCGCGGGTCGGCGGGAGCGTGCGCGCGCGCCCCTTGTCGGCAAAAATGTTGGGAGCGTGGAACCCGTTTTAAAACGTGGTTTTACGCCTCAGTGCCGCCCTGCACACGTATATATACAGTGGCAGGGTGGCAAGAGGTTAAATATCTAATCGTGCAAAGCATCTATACATGTTTGGGTATTCAAAGTCAATATTGACACTTTTTTGAGTAGAAGTTCTCAACTGCTTTAGTATCTTAGATTCACGTAGTATGCAGGGCTGCACCGATGCTCCAAAAACCAATTACAATCACATTAATACCCAATTTTTCCATAGAGTAAATCCACTACCCATATATAGTCCACTATAAATCTTATGCAAATACGCTAAAATGTCCCATCAATTCTTCCAACGATATTCCAAAAAACAGGCCACCTCAAAAAAAAGAAAAACTCATATAGTGCATTATCCTTTTTAAAAATTATATATATAAAAACTTTATCTGTACTTCCTACAGTGAAAATGGGTGACAATTGTCACCCATTTTCACTGTAGGAAGTACAGATAAAGTTTTTATATATATAATTTTTAAAAAGGATAATGCACTATATGAGTTTTTCTTTTTTTTGAGGTGGACTGTTTTTTGGAATATCGTTGGAAGAATTGATGGGACATTTTAGCGTATTTGCATAAGATTTATAGTGGACTATATATGGGTAGTGGATTTACTCTATGGAAAAATTGGGTATTAATGTGATTGTAATTGGTTTTTGGAGCATTTGTTAAATAACACTGTCACGTATATAGTTTGGTACACTTTCAGGGGAAGGTGTTGATTGTGTTATAGGGTAATTATATTAGTAAGGAGGTGGTTGATTTTTAATTAAGGGCTGCACCGATACCTATACCGTTATTGGTGCTGATTGCACATGCACTGATACTAAAAACTGAATGTAAACAAAAGAATGCAGGCAATTATCTGTAGTTAAGGACCGGGCTGACGTGTTCTTAACCGATGACTCAAATGTCCTTGCCACTCCCTCCTGTCACCCACCACTGTCAACTAAATACGGCCGGCCCGATGACTCCTCAAATTCTTCTCCATTCCCACTATATGGGTGGTCCTGCCCATCACTGGTGCTCACACACAGCTGTAGGCCCTGCCTTCAGAATGGCCCTGCTCAGTCAGGGAAGCTCTGGTGTGAACTGTGGGATGTCCAACAGGAGAGAGGGCGCCAAGCAGGAGAAGTACTGGCTGGTGGTGGTGGGAGGAGGCTGGGTTGGGAAGTTTTCTCTCACCATACCATGCAATTCATCCAGGTGAGACTGACATGGGGCTGTGCTGGAATGTGTGAGGAGGGGACCTGGAGGCCTCCAGGGACAGGCTACTTGAGTTATGCTATGGTTTAGGCAGCTTATGGGGCCGCCCAGGGGTCACACCATTATGCTCTTTTATATTCTGTAGGGGGGTCACATTCTGCTTCCTCCCTCCTTGGTAGTATGCTGGGGAACCAGTGATCACACTGTGCTGTCCTTATATTCTGTGTTTTGGGCCCCTGGGGGCAACATTCTGCTGCTTTCCAACATTGTATTCTTGGGCACCCAGGGGCCACATTCTGCTGCTCTGCTGTATTGTGTTTTGGGGCCAATCACAGTGCTGCCCTTCTATGCTTTGTCTGGGGTCCACACTGACTGCTATCACTATATAGGGTGACACTAGGGTTGCCACCTGTTCAGAATTCACCTAAAAAATTTGCCTGAAACCCAGACACATTATTCAGTCCGGACAGTGGGCATAGATTCAGGGGGCCCGTGCCGCCTCCTTCTCACACCTGAACAGGATGGGGTGGCATTTATTAGAACAATTCATCTGTATTTTCCTGGGATGGAGGAAATTGGAATGAAGGAGGAAGAGGGCATGGGGTGGAGGAGGAGGGCATGGGCTGGAGGATATGGGATTGGAAGGATAATAGGACATAGCATGAAGGAGGACATAGGATAGGGGAGATGAGACTGGAAGTGGAGGACATGGGATGGGGAAGATGGGACTAGAGGACTAGGACATCAACATGAGATGGAAGAAGACATGGGATGGAGGAGATGGGACTGGAGGAGGATGTCATGGATGAGGAGGAGATGGAATGAATGAGATGGGATGAAGTAGGAGGAGGAGGACATGGTAGGATGGCCAGTGGGCAGATTTGGTTGGATGGCCAGTGGGTGGGCCCTGGAGAATGTTGGTTATCTGGCCAGGGTGGGACCCTACTCTCATCTAACTGTCACCACTCCTTGCCTATTTAGTTTATTCCCCCCCCCCCAACTTTTCCCTGTACATTTTACAACCTCCAATCCACAACTGTGAAAAATTCTTCTCATTATCCCACTCTCTTATCAGCTATCACTATCATCTATCTTACTCCTAGTTCAGTCACCGTCCTCCTTCCTTTGCTACTCCAGATGTGTGCATTCCCTGACAGTAACTGAATCTTCTGATCAGAGACACCGTATTGGCCTGGAGGGAAATGCGGGGGCTCCTTGGCTTACCACTACGGATATCCTCCCATTTGTCTATTCCTGGAAATCTTATGTTCCCTCCAGCTAGTGAGCATGCAGCATTTACCAAATGGTCTCATAAAGGACTTACTAATGTTATATTCATCTTTGATGATACCAAGCGATCCTTCCAACCCTTCTCAGTCTTGGCTGCTCAATAATCCTTACCAGGTTCCCACATCTTTTACCATCATCAGCTGGTGACATATCTCTGGACATGCTATTCTCCAAAAGAGGACCCCTTCCAATGCTCCTTTATAGAGAGTCTACTGCAACAGGACCACTACTCCATGTCCGATATCTACTCTCATCTAATTTCTCATCAATATGCAAAATCCCACCTTACTCTATTTAAACCATGGACCCCCATGTCTATGGGCGACACTCCAGACAAAATACTGTTAGGATACAGAAAAATTACTTTGCTTGTTATCTGTGAAACATGGCTCGAAACTCAATTTATAATCATCCACCAAGCCTATTATCCTTTCTTAGCGAACTCAGCTGTACCCGCCCACCCAACATGTCCTTTGTGTGACTACATTTGACCTACCTTGTTTCATCATTTATGTGAATGTGCTAGAGTCTCATCTTTCTGGGATCAAGTTCTTCGGTACATCAATCAATTATACAAAATCTTTATCTCCAAAGATCCCATGTTCTGTTTTTTCAGCTACAAGGACCCTACAAATTCGGCACATCACAACAATCTTCCCCAGTGGATACACATTTGTCTATTAGTAGATCACAGAGCCCTCATGCAAGCTTGAATCCATGCAAACCCCCCACCTCTCAAAATGATGACACAGGAGCTAACTTATCTGTTTAACTTCAAGAAACTTGACACCATCGCTCAAAACTTCAAGTCCACACAACGCTTTATCTTAAGATGGAGGTGCTTCATGGAGCATTCCTTTACACCTGCTGAATTGGCTGCTCATATGGAAACCTTCTGTTACACAGATTGGTATCTCAAGGCTCAGCTAACCAATACTTTGGGTAAACTCCAAGTATCTAACCCACCTTCTAGCCCCACCTCACAGTTATCTTCCTCCCTGTCCAACAGTCGAGTTTACGCTCCTCTTGGAGGTATCTAGCCCTCATAGTAATTCTCTTCAAATGTCTTCTCTTATATAGATGTATGTTTGTTCAGGCTTCCACTACCAACCTTCTGTTCCTAGGGATTTGCTCAATTTTGAGGTTCGGCTCTTTTTACTGCCATGTTGTATCATTCATGTCTGTTTCTGACACTGTTTCTTCCCCATTGTAATTGTACTGGCTTTTGTACTCATAGTCTATCTATATGTTGGCTGATAGATTTGTATATCAAGATTGTAATCTTGTACTTATTTTACAAAATTCCCATAAAAAATTGTTTAAAAAAAAAAAATTAATACTAAGCTATATTAGTGTGCTCCTTTGTATTTTGCCTTCACCCTATTAGGTGTAAATGGGTTACAGTGGAAACATCAGATTACAAAGTCTCTTATACACAGATACAGTTTATAACCGAGTCAGGCACACATTCACAAAATATAATATATTTGTGGACTCTGCATTTTCCAAACAAGATTGTTTCTTACTAGAGTGCTCCTAAAGGAGGTATTATTTTCTGTGCATATATTTTCTATCCTTTGTTTTGTCTCTTGCATATACATATAATTTTATGATTATTAATTTTGAAAATCCTTAGTATCTCCTTATGGTTATCCTTATAAGTATACGTTAAAAGTTTTGGATCGCCATAAAAAAGTAATGATTAGCGGATTATCTTCTAGTCCGCACTTTATGAATAAGATGAATACATTTTTACATTTTTGACCATGCACCAAAGTTGGCAACCCAACCTGTTTATCTAAAGGGGTTTTGGTAATTATTTTTTTTTCTTCTGATTTACAAATTTCACTAGAAAATTACTTAAAACAATAAAATGAAACTGCCTGGTCCAGGAACTGAACGTAACTTTAACATACTGTACCTGGTGGCAGAACCTGAAGTGCAGAGGAAAGTCTCCCTCTCAGTTCTGGCTCAGGGGCTGGTAGAGTAACAGGGAGTGCCAGAGCACAGAGGTGCACAAGTGCCTGGTAAGACTTCTGCAGATGGATGTTGACGTGTGTCAGGAATGTAGGAGCAGCTGGTGGATGGCACACTGGCAGAAGTGCAGGAGCAGCTGGTGGATGGCACGCTGGCAGAAGTGCAGGAGCAGCTGGTGGATGGCACGCTGGCAGAAGTGCAGGAGCAGCTGGTGGATGGCACACTGACAGAAGTGCAGGAGCAGCTGGTGGATGGCACACTGACAGAAGTGCAGAAGCAGCTGGTGGATGGCACGCTGGCAGAGGTGCAGGAGCAGCTGGTGGATGGCACGCTGGCAGAGGTGCAGGAGCAGCTGGTGGATGGCACACTGGCAGAGGTGCAGGAGCAGCCGGTGGATGGCACACTGGCAGCAGTGCAGGAGCAGATGGCATGCTGGCAGAAGTGTAGGAACGGCTTGGCAGATGACACTCTGGCAAAGGGGCCGGAGCAGGATACTGGCAAGGATAAGTCGGTGCAGGAGCAGAGTATGGCAAGGTCAGGCGGTCCGGGTCGGCAACTAGCAGGCAGAGTAAGCATAAACGGCAGGCAGAAGAATAGTCAAAGGGCAGGCCAGGGTCGGTACAGGCAGCGTTCAAGCAGGGTCAATAACAGATCAGATCAGCAGCGGAATCACAGGTAACAGGATTCACGGGTGCTCAAAAGTATTAGACCAAACACTAATGCAAGGCACTAGCTCAGCTTAAATAGCCCGCCTGGCACCAATGTGGTGTTGTGTATGCGCACTTGTGCACACCGCAATCACGCATTCACTAATTGGCCATGAGCAGGGCTAATAGAGGTTCTGTGCCTGCCCATAGATATGTGCATTCCCTGACAGTAACTGAATGCGTAGAAGCTTTCTTACAAAAGCAAGCTTTTCCTGCTTCAATGGTTGCTTATCACTCACTTTTAGTAAGTTCACAAGCTTTTCTTGTCTTAATATCTATGTAAACTGATGTAAAGTGTTCTAAAATGATGGCTATTACTTTTTTTCTTTTTTTTGCACAGAAGGGGTTGGACTAAAATATGGAAACACTACATGATTTGCAGGTGTGAAGGTCACTGTTTTGAATTGAAAGCAGAAGTGATGATTTTTTTTTTCTTTTGCTGTGTGATGAGACACCTAGCTAACAGATAGGAGTCCACACTTTTGTCATTAACTGAGTGGGCTGCTAGTGATACGGAGTCATGTCAGAGGTTATTGAGTTTCAAAAAGGGTAAATTGTTGTTGCTTGTTTAGCTGGTGCCTCTGTGACTGAACCTGTCAATTTTTTTTGCCATGTCGCGACGGCATATACAGTTTCCAGGAAAACGTCTGACAAGCATAAGAGCGGTCGACATGGTCAACTGACCGAAAGAGACAAAAGGACATTGCACAGAACCACTAATACGAAAAACACATCTGCTGAAAAAGTGACTGCAGAGCTAAATTTCATTCTTCCAAAACCGTGTTCACAAACACCATAAGCAAAACATTTACAGGCAAACTGCAATTGACAAACTACTAGTGACTGTTATTAACCCAGGGGCAGACTGACCATTTGGAAACTCGGGCACTGCCCGAGGGCCCGGGGTCAGTAGGGGGCCCATGAGATGCCCCTGGTACCTGTTTCATAGGCTTTTTTGAGTTTGGGCAAGGACACAGGGGCCCCATTATCCCCTATTGCCCGGGGGCCCCATGAGTTGTCAGTCCACCCCTGTATTAACCACTTCAATACTGGGCACTTTTACCCCCTTCCTGCCCAGGCCAATTTTCAGCTTTCAGTGTTGTTGCACTTTGACAATTGCGCGGTCATGCAACACTGTACCCTTAAAACAATGTTACTAATTATTTTCACGCAAATAGAGCTTTCTTTTGGTGGTATTTAATCACCACTGATTTTTTTTTTTTTTTTTGCTTAATAAACAAAAAAAACCCTGAAACTTTTGAAAAAAACTCATTTGTGTTCATTTTTTGTTATAGAATTTTGCAAATAAATAACATTTCTTCATGAATTTAGGTCAAAATGTATTCTGTTACATTACTTTGGTGAAAATACCCCAAATTAGTGTATATTTTTTAGTCTGCAGGAAAGTTAGAGTCCACAAACCGTGGTGTGTATATATATATATCTGACAATCGATCAATCAATGTACTGACGGCCAATCTCATTTCTTGAGGCCCAAAAGTGCCAGTTTTGGAGGTTGTCATTTTTTTGTTACAATTTTTTTCTTTAAAAAAAAGAAAATTGTGAAAAAATGTATTTTTTAACATATTGGCACCAGTCCAGTACAGCGTGATTATATAACTGGTGTGGCAGTGATCAGGGACACTGACTGGTGACAGTATGTAAAAAAAAAATAAATAAATAAATTTTTGTTTTTTTTATTACATTTATTTTTTTACTATTTTTTTTCAACACACTGCGACCAAAGCAATACAATGTTACCATAGTAAGATTGAACTACTCTGGGCAAGTGATTATTTTTTTTTTTACACATTATCATTGCTAATATTAATGTATTTGATATACGTATATCATTGATATTTGCAATCATTGTTACTGAATGAAACTGATACATTCAGTCTTTTGTTGTGATTAGCTGTGATTGGGAAAAGCTCATCACATGATACAGATGTGCTGTGATTGGCCCTGTCTGTACCATGTGACTGTTTTTAATCAATCACAGCTAACAACACAATTGTATACAATGGATGGCATGGCAGGAAGCCATCCATTGTATACAATTGACATGTGATCTGCTGTGATTGGTCACATGACACTGGCAATGGGCCACTGTAGTGATATGTCGTCGGTTGTGTCCCGTGGACACAACGGGTGACAGATTGTGCCGCTGCGTCTCCCCACAGCCGTGTGCACGACTGCTTTTGACAGGATGTCATAAGACGCTCAGTCACAATGGCGAGTGTCCCGCCAAGCTGTCAATCTACTGTAGGCTGAGCAGGAAGGTGTTAATGCTCAGAAGAAGAGAGAGTGGTGCAACACCTATAAATTGTGGACTATTGATCAATGGAAGGCTGTAATATGGTCTGATGAATCGAGCTTTACACTGTTCCCAACCTCCGGATGTGTTTACACATGGTGAGCACTATCCCAAGCTTACCTGACCAACAGTAAAGGATGATGGCGGTGCAATCATGATTTGGGCATCCATATCTTGGTATTTTGCAGGCCCTACCAGAGTCACTGCCAGCAACTACATACAAATTCTGGACAACTATGAGCACCCTATGGTGCAGACATTGTTTCCTGAAGACTGTGCCATTTGCCAAGACAAAAATGCAACTGGTGTTGTCAGATTATGGTTTAACTAGCACGCTCACTAAGTCTTGCACCTTCCTTGGGCACCACAGTCTCCGGACCTTAATATATATACAGTATGTGTATATATATATGTGTGTATATATATATATATATATATATATATATATATATGTAATATTTTGGAGAACAAGGTTTGGGCTTGTTTTCTGCCTCCAGCATCTCTTCGAGAACTGGAATCATTTTTGAATAAAGAGTGGTATCAGATTCCACTATTCACCATCCAAAACTTATATTTGTCAGTTCCCAGGAAAATTCAGGCTGTCTTGGATGCCAAATGCGGTCTAACACCATATTAGGTAATGATTTTGTTCTTTTCCCTGGTATTTCCATAATTTTGTCAAACCCCTGTAATTTATTATTAAACAGGATTTATATAGCGCCAACAGTTTACGCAGTGCTTTACAACATAAGGGCAGACAGTACAATTACAATACAAGTTATTACAGTAGGAATTGGAGGGCCCTGCTTGTTGGAGCTTACAATCTACAAGTTCACAAGCATTGTTTGTTTCAATATGTTTCCAAGTGAGCTGAAGTAAAGTTTTTTTTCTAAAATCCTGGCTATATATATGTATATATATAAAAATCTTGCATTCCCCAAGAACCCAGGCCAAGCTATGACCAGTGTCTAATATTTTATCATTTTCTATGTGAGCAAAGTTTCTGCAAATAAAATGGCTAGGCAGCCCTTTAACAGATAAAAAGTTAAGGGTAAAAATAATAAGCATTTCGCTTATCAAGAAAGCAAAAGATTAATTGGCTATTAATTATTCATTTTTTTACACTTAAGGCATGTTGGCCTCCTGTGCACTCATTTCTTAGATGTCATGAAACGTGCTGCTAATAGCTGTTTATTAACAACTGTGCTGTTCAGATAGGTCGAACAAAACTCTGTTTAGTTAATAGGTTTAAGCCATCGGCAGCCTCCAAAGTCTCACGCCTCTTCTAACTCTGCACTTCAGCTAAATGATGTTAGAAGGTCTCCCGGAGAAAGCCCCCAGAAGTGACTTAAAGCAATTAGCATGAAGGCAAAAAACAATTAACAGTCATCAATTATCTTTATTCCCATGATAAACCTATTAAATCAAAAATTAAATCCATGTTACTGTTAATGGGGCATTATAGAGGTCCACTAGTGTTCCATGCTGCCTGTTGGCATTTAATGCATTAATCATTTTGTATCTACGTCTGTATCATTTAACTCTTCAAGTAAGCTAAAATAGTATTGCAAGAGTTTCTTTTCATATTGGTTATTACAATAATATACTTTTTACATATTTTAGTAAAAACTGTTAGAGAAAGCAAATATTGTCTAATGTTGCAATTTATCTGTATAAGATCTAGCCTGTATGTTTGTCAATTATTACAATATCAATTGACAAACGTCTATTTGTACTATCCACACATTCATACTACCTTGTTATTAAGCTCAGATTTAAATCATATCTAAACCCAAAAACAAACATTTAATACAGTATATTGCAGCTTACCACTAGTTGGATATAGCAGCTGCAATAGTTTTTTTTTAAGGCTTTTTTTTTTTTATTCACCGAATGATCCAGACTAGTAACACACTAAAGCTAGCTATATATATTTGAATTTCTTCTAGTTCCTGATGAATTTGCTGAAATTTACTTAGTGGCTTGCCCAGTTGACCCCCTACTCCAATGCATTTAACCAAATTATGATGTTTTAAAGCAATACCCAGATTTTCACCCACATTTTAAGAAAATTAAAACTCTTCCTTATCTAGAACTGATCACAGATTATTACTCTGCATATAGATAAAATTGTATGTCGAGTCTAATAGGTTAGCCACACCTCCTGGTTAACACATATATGATTATGCTCCTTTGTCTTACTCCTGTAACCGTATAGGGATAAATGTAAGGTGGATGAAACCGAATGTAAAACATAGGATCTACTTACCTGCTGCCATAAGATTATGGTGTCCCCATTTATGACCAAAATGGGTGAAACGCCTATGAAATGCCTCTAATTGAGCCTTAATAGTGCGTTTGTGGTAGATTATCCGACTGCTTCCCTAATAAAGGAATAGAGTATGGCTGCAATAACCCAAGGCAAGGGGCACTGCTGCATTTGATAATTAGTGTGGGTTGCTGCAGTTATGTTTGGGATTTTTCTTACTGATGGAGTGGTGCTTCCAGCATAACGGTGGGATGCATATTTAGTTATATGCTGTCAGTATCTGTCAGTAATAAGAGCAGTGTAACAGTGCCCATTTACAGCGATGGAGCAGTCGCCTCATAATGATCACCTAGAGAAAAGAAGGTAAGGAGCAAGGGGAAAAGAAGGGGAGTATGATTGTTGGAAATTTGGACTTAGTTTTCTAAAGATCTGTGTTCTCAGCCCTGCTAGGTCTGACCACTAATGTAAATGATCTTCAAGGGAGCAAGACTCTTCATTCAGTCATCATCATCATAGACACCTTCCCAAGAATCTCAAAAACCTCATATGTCATGCCAGGAAAACCTAAAGGTTTTTTTTGGTTGGTGCCCTACCTGCCCAGTAGGAGCAAGCTTATTCCACTAGACCTGTCTGGACAGAGGCCTTTTTTAGACTCATGGATACTAAATACAATATCAGTAGGCCACAGTTTGTTTTTCAGACAGGTGCTAAAGATATTTTTAATCACAATGACTGATTTTATGTCTGTAAGAGGTCATTTATATTACTGCTTAAATAATAATGTATATGTGGAGTACATTGTTGCATTTTTGGCAATATTCTGGGCAACATAAAGGGCAAGACAGAGCAGTGTATTGAAAAGTGTTTTATTTTATGCTAAACAGGCCGTTCATCCAAACCCATTATTTTGGTTAAATCACCGGTATTCCCTATATATTTTGGCGACACTATTGATGAGATCTCTGTTGAATTTTATATTTATTTTATATTTGGTAGATAACCATAGTAGCCTAAACTCCACAAAAATGGCAACAGCGGGGGGCTCATGCGCGGCCGGCTCACGGATGGACGCTAAGCTGTGAGCGCTCCGTCCACCCGCCAGCATCCGAGCGGCACACACCGGCCCAGGGAGTTACTAATCCCACAGTGACATTACCGGAGGGTGCCCGCACCTCTCCGACCATGCCCCGCAGGAGAAAAACCCCGGAGCAGCCGGGGAAATTAACTTTATTCTTCCCGGCGCTCAATCCGGGAATCCAAGATGGCGCCGGCTGCAGCATCCAGGGAGAAGGCAGGAGACACGAGGGGGACTACATGGCCCAGCAAGTAGACTCCAGGCTGAGGCATCCACTCTATCCAGAGGACCCTGGTGAGTTGTCACCACCATTATCCCCCACGACCAGTAGCCCAGCCAAATCTCGGCTACGACTTGACCATGACCTTGATCCCGCATTTCAGGCCCAAAACTTCGCGCCTCAGTCAACTTCCACGATCCTGCCTGACATAGATTCCTTCCCAGTGTCAGACCAACCGCTGACGGAAATATCCATGAAAAACATGTTGACACTATTGCGGCAAACCTTACATAACGACATCTCGGTATCGCTAAACCAAATTACTACTGCGGTACAAACACAAGAACGCAGAATACGGCACATCGAACTTAATATGGGGGATGTAATATCTGCACATAATGATTTCATAGATGCCCACGCGGACCATTCATCTGACATCGAACAAATTAATTTAAAACTAGCTGACCTGGAAGATCGCTCGCGTCGCAACAACATCAAATTCAGAGGGATCCCTGAATCAATCACAGGCGAGGTGCTATTGCCCTATATACAGCAGTATATTCAACTTCTTATCCCATCACTTCCTAATACGGAGATGGCGATAGATCGAGCCCACCGGCTACCAAAACCCTAATTTCTGTCAGCATCTATTCCAAGAGATGTACTGGCCCGTATCCATTTCTACCATATTAAAGAAAAAATTATGACGGCTGCTAGGAATCCACCCCCGCTGCCACCATCACACGCAAATCTTTGACTGTACGCAGACCTATCCAAAGCCACACTTCTCAACAGGAAAAAAATGATCTCCATCACCAAAGCTTTGCGAAATCATGGCATAGCGTACCAGTGGGGTTTCCCCACAAAGCTAACAGTAAGACATCAAGGAAGGATATATACGATTAGATCCCTGGAGGCTGGCCTGGACCTACTCAAAGTATGGAACATCTTACCCGCGGATGCACAGGAAACGACATCCGCCTCCATTTTATCTATGGAGGCAACATAATCACCATAATGTCACACTTTACGCTTTGACAAGCCTATAATTCTCCCTAGAGGCCACTCTTGCATACCACTATCTGGCGATCGGCCATACCCGATGATTTGTGTTCTAAGTTTCTACAGTTGGCATGACCCCTTCGGAGGTCAAAGCCGGTTCAAAACCCCCAGTTACCAAGTGGCAGTTGCAGCTACTTGGTCCACTTGCATTGTCTGCAAGTCTTTTTTTATCTTTTTTTGTGCTCCCTCCCCCCCTCTACCCCAGCACCGCCAGCTACTTATTTACATTCTAAGATATGAAAGCCCTACAAATCCAGGGAAAACGTCCTCCAAATCCTCCATCGAACCTAACCTACAATACGATAATCTCACTTCTTTCCTCCTCCAGAAAATACCCACTAAGCCTCGATCCCCCCAAATAACAACGCTACTATGCAAACACCTGGGGAAAACATATACAAATGATTAATATCACATCCCTGAATGTACGAGGCCTAAAGTCCCCATTCAAGAGGTCGATGCTCGCCAAAGAAATCCAGAAGTCCCAGGCTGATGTAATCTTTATACAGGAATCACATTTTGCTACAGACAAGACCCCCAAACTATACCTCCACCATTTCACCCAAATATTTATGGCGACAAATGTCAAGAAAAAGAATGGAGTTATCACTGCTATAAATGACTCTATTCCACTCCACATTATCTTGGAAATAGCTGATCCGCAAGGATGCTACCATATCCTGATATGTCAAATAAACGACATAACCTACACCTTAGTGAACGTCTATGGTCCAAATAGCAAACAGCTGAGCTTCTACCACAAACTGTATAAGATAGTTGAACGATGTAAACAAGGTAGACTTATTATCGGTGGCGACTTTAATGTCCTGAATAACCCTTCCTTAGACTCCTCCTCCAGCCAGAGATCCTCCAAATTAAACCTCAATCGCTTTTTGCATGACCACGATCTATATGATATCTGGAGATGCCAACACGGCACGGAAAGAGACTACACATACTTCTCCCCTTCCCACCTCTCGTACTCAAGAATAGACTTTTTCATTACTGACAAGTGGACTTTACAACATGTAACAGCATCCAAAATTGGTACTATATCCTGGTCTGACCACGCCCCTATCAACATATCCTTGGACAGCAAACGACGACCGGCAATCCCGCTTATATGGAGATTGAACTCTTCACTCCTGAAGAATCCGGAGAACCAGAAACACCTGCTAGAAGCCCATAATCTTTTCTTTGAAACCAATTCTACACCTGATATCTCTATTACTACGCTCTGGCTAACATACAAGGCCTACATAAGAGGTATCCTCATACAGCTTAACTCACGCATTAACAGGCAACGCACACAACAAATTGACCAACTACTCAGTTCTATCCAATTACATGAAGAGATCAACAAAAAAAACCCAAACCCTTCCACATCTGCACCTCTAAACACAGATAGAAACAAATTACGCACCATATTACTCCACGAATATGACACCAATCTTCAAAAAATGAAAGCCAAATTTTATGCACTCGGGAACAAAACGAACGCATTATTATCTAAAATTGTTAAACAAAAGCGACTTAAAACTAAAATTCTTACAATCCAACACCCCGCCACGCGTTCCCCTCTAATAAATCCACAGGATATAGCCAACGCATTCGCATCTTATTACCAATCATTATATAACATTAAAGATGACCCACATACAACCCAACCAACGATTGTATCTATTGAAAACTTTCTATCCAATACTAACTTACCCCAAATTACCCAATCTCAACTTGAAACCATTTCTGTGCCAATTTCTACCACGGAAATTGAAAAAGTCATAAAAAGTCTCCCCCTACACAAATCGCCAGGGAATGACGGGTTTACAAACGAATTTTATAAAACATTTGCGCCCAGTCTAACGCAACATTTAGCTACCCTATATAACCTTGTTGCCTCTCGCGGGGAATTTCCCCCTGATATGCTCCAATCAATAATCACTACAATCCCAAAACCGGGCAAAAATCCCCAACTGGTCCAGAACTACAGACCGATTTCACTTCTCAATACAGATATAAAAATATATGCCAAAATAATAGCCCAGAGACTCCTTCCTCACTTACCTACATTGATTCACCCGGATCAAGTGGGGTTTATACCGGGAAGACAAGCCTCTGACGCTACCAGACGTATTATATCCCTTCTGCACCATCTCAAAACTAATAAGAAACCATCCCTCCTACTATCGTTAGACGCAGAAAAAGCATTTGACAGAATACATTGGCGATTTATGACACTAACACTCCAAAAATTTGGAATAACAGACTGGATGCTATCGGCAATTCTATCACTATATTCAAACCCCTCAGCTAAAGTTCTAACTAATGGCACGCTCTCACAATCCTTTTCTATCTCCAACGGGACCAGACAGGGTTGCCCACTATCCCCTATTATTTTCGCACTACTCATTGAACCGCTAGCTTCCACCCTTAGAAATGACTTAAATTTCACAGGCATCAATTTTCTCCAGAAAGAACATAAAATTAGTCTCTTTGCAGACGATATTATCCTAATGGTTACAAACCCATCCAAGTCGCTTCAGGCCATCCATACACAAATTCATAGATACGCGGCAGTCTCCTATTATAAGCTTAATGAACCCAAATCGTCTATATTGAACCTCTACACACCCACAGGAACACAAAAAGTTCTTTCCCAACGTTTCCCGTTCACCTGGGAAACACACTGTATTCCCTACCTGGGGATTAAACTCTCTACTTCAACTAACCAACTTTACAACAATAACTTCATGCCTCTACTTGAAACTATACCACAAGAGCTCAAATACCTCCGTACGACTACATTATCGACACTTGGCAGAATAGCCACTCTAAAAATGTGCATTCTACCCAAAATTCTTTACATATTTCGGACACTCCCTATCCCAGTCCCTTCTTCCTTTTTCTCTAAACTACAAGCAATATTAAACAAATTTATGTGGAATTCAAAAAAACCCAGATATACTACGAACCTACTCATACGCCCACCTTCGAGGGGAGGAGCTGGACTCCCTCACCTAAAATCGTACTATCAAGCTGTTCTGTTGGACCAGATTTTCTTTTGGTGGCATCCTTCCGCTGAGAAGATCTGGTCCACCATGGAAGCATCCATATTCCTACCACACAAAATAACTGACATACTACTCATACCACAGACGGCACAAGCTAAACCTCTACACAAACACCCTTGCATACAAGCCTCTTTATGTTCCTGGCTCGAATTTTTAAATCATAATCAGTTAAATCAAAATACTGTGCGAACTTCGGTCCCACTGTCCTCCCTACACCGCATCATCCCGCAACTGAATCTAACAAGGTGGAAAGCTGCTGGCTTACTATATATTCATGATATCTACACTAATCACAAGCTTGACTCATTTCCCACTATCCAAAAGAACTTCCATCTCCCAGATAGGGAACAATTTACATACATGCGGATAGCACATGTACTACAAAAAAACCCCATACCATCTGAGGTAAAAGTCCCGATATCTACACACCAATTCTTCCAGACGGCCACTTACCCAAAAAAAGGAATTTCAAACTTTTACACAACTATAATTGGAACTCTATTTCCCACAAATACCACCTCAATAGCCAACTGGGGAAAACACCTTCTTCCACTAGCCCCACCTACCTGGGAAAAAACATTCACTATTACTTTCAAAGCCTCAAAGTGTAGTTCTCATTGGGAAACGTATCTAAAAATTCTCAATCAGGGGTACCTAACCCCTACCAAACTTTCCCTCTATTACCCCCAGCTCTCACAAGCATGTTGGAGACACTGTGGAGAGACAGGCTCACTAATTCATTTACTCTGGACGTGTAAGTCCCTCAAATCATACTGGAACAAGGTGTTCCAGATAATCTCCTCAATTGCGGAAACACAAATATCCCCGAATCCAGCACTAGCCCTTCTTCACATCGGGATTGATAAATATCCTGCAAACTCACGCATTATCATTATACACATTCTAGCGGCTGCTAAAATTAATATTACCAAACTATGGCGATCCACTACAACCCCTCTTTTGTCACGCCTCTTTTCTGATCTCAATCTCCAATGTGAGATGGAAAGAAGAACAGCCCTGTACAACTCCTCCTATCACAAATTTAGGACTCAATGGTCTCGATGGTTAAAAAATCCTAATTGCTCAATACACTGTTGATTGATTACTAAACAAAGTTTATATATCTTCCACATCCACTGAATAGGTGCTTCCCTTCCTCTCCCCCCCCCCCTCCCACCCACCTTGTTCTATTATACTACACATCTACTACTATCAACCCATTATGGTTCACATTACATTGAGTATACCTCTCATGTACATTATACGGAATCTCCTTGACCCCCGGCCAAATGGTGGGGGTCCTCTATTCCTTTCACTCATATCCTCTCCCTTCGTTAAACAATGTTCACCCCAAATGTGAATCTTCTCATGATGATATTTGTTACTTTTCTCATGTATGTTAAACACTTCTTTTGGTTTCTCTGTTTTTCTTTTTCTTCAATAAAAATAAAAATATTTGAAAAATGGCAACTGCCAAAACTTCCCAGTGGACAAGAATCTAGGCAAATATTAAGGCAGGATGACCTTGATGCTAGAGTATAAAAGACATAAGGCAAAGGCCCACCAGGCTCAAATATAAGTAAAATGCCAGTTTTGAGTGCCTCAAGCCTTTATTGTATATGCAGATACATTCTCTGACAAAAAAAATACTGTAGCTCATAGGTTTTATTTTCATGAGCAGTATTGCCTTGTAAAAATTCAGACCTGGGAACTTATGAAATTCCTCTGATAATACATGTATTGGATTTGTCATTGTGGCAGCAGTCTGCAATAATTAGAACAACTGCCAAATGCTTAACAAAAATGTGATGTACAGAAGAATTTTGTAGTCTTTTCTCTTTTTATAGATCAGGGATTTTATAGTCCCTCAATGAGATTTTTCATGTCTGTTATTTGAATAGTTTTACGCCTGTTTCCTATTTATGGGCTGAGGTTTTATTTTGTGTTGTAGCCTTTGAGGAAAAATGTGAATATTAGCTTTTCATTATTGTTACTATTTATGGCTAAGAACATTTAAAACATTTCCATTTCTAGTATCTTGAAAAGTGTTAAAACCTAGGAAGAGGGCTCTTGGGTCTCGGATCATATCGAAGTTGATTTGTACAAGTAATATTATACTGGCAGGTTTTGAAAATAGTCTAATTCATATACCAGAGTCTCATAGCTCCTATTAAGGCTCTCATTGCACCTCTTCATAAACTGTTATACTCCTACTGCATGTCCTAATTCAGTACCTATTGACTTGAAGTTCTCCAAGTTGTTCCGTTGTGGTCAAGCATCACTTCAGTAGTTGGGATTGAAGTTTCACTTTTAAATTTATAGCTATACTCTATATATTGGTACTGAAGCAAGTAAGTGAACTGATATTTGTGGGGGTTTTTTCTTGTGATTTATAGTATATATTTTAAAAGTAACTTGACAAAAAGACCTTTTGGTTTATTTTTAAAGAACTTTGAAGATAATTGTTCCAAACCTGAATCTTATCTAAGAATTTTGGTAATGTAGGAAAAGAGTTAATTGTTTGCAGTGGCATTAATCTACTGTCTTCAGCAGGGACATATTTAGTTGTAAAAAGGTAGACCTGAAAGTTTTCTTATGGCTAAATCTTTCTTTGTAGTATTTTCTGGTGGATGGGATTTCAACATAAACGTACTGACACCAGTGTTAATTTTGAGGTCAAATTTCAATTTAGTTTTGGTCATAGTCTTTTGACCAAACTGCCATTTTAGTTTTAGTCGTATTTTAGTCATCTGAATTGTTTTAGCTTTAGTCGTATTTTAGTCATATTAAAATCTCCAGTACATTTTAGTCTATTAATTTCTCCAGTACATTTTAGCTGACTAAAATCTTCACTATCATAAACAATAATATTGCTTTTTAACCCTTCCCGTCCGCCCTATAGCAGATATACTGCTACAGGGTAGCACGGGTGCGCAAAATCATGTGTATATATACGTGAATTTGAATTTATGAGTAGGGGGCGCTCATATAAAGCAGTGTGCTTACAGTGAAGCCATACAAAGCCATACAAAGCAGTGTGCTTACAGTGAAGCATATGGACACAGCCCCCTAGTAAAACACTCCCAGCACACACTTAACCCTTTGATCGTCCCTCCTGTTAACCCCTTCCTGCCCAGTGCCATTAGTTCAATGTCAGTGCGTTTTTTTTTTTTTTTTGCACTGATCACTGTATTGCTGTTATTGGGGATGTCGGTGACATCAAGTCAATTCCCCCCAGTGTCAGAATGCCTGCCGCAGTCCCACTATAAGTCACTGATCGTCGCCATTACTAGTAAAAAAAAATAAAAATTAAAAAAAATAATTCCTGTATCTATACCGCCATTTGTAAATGTTAAAACTTTCATGTAAACCATTTAATTTACACGTAGTTGGATTTTTTTTAGCAAAGACATGTAGCAGAATACATTTTGCCCTAAATTTATGATGAAATTTGATTTTTTAAAATTTTGTTACTGGACATGCTTAACCTCCTTGGCGGTATTCCCGAGTGTAGCTCGGGGTAACATTTCAGTACCAAAAGCGGTAACCCCGAGCTACACTCGGGAATACCATGCGGCGCTGCTCCGGCATGTGTTCTTCACTTACCTTACCCTGCGCTCCCACGATGTGTCCCCTGCAGCGTCCCCGGCCATCTCCTCCGGCCGATGCCGGCATCCGGCTTCTGTGTCCTGTCCCTGTGACGTTGGGACGTACGGGCGCCGCCGCCGCCGGCGGCGGGAAATTTAAAAATTTTAAAAAATGTCATTTTTTTTTTTTTCATTTTACACAGTAAAACATTGCTGTTTCAACCTATTTCACATACATATTGTCCCTAGTGCTTTGTCCTGCGCCCTGCCTGCATTTTGTCTGTTCTTTCTGCCTGGAAACTGAGAAATGTCCATGGCGTTCAAAAAGTGTCCCTTTAGGTCAAAAGCGGTTTAGATCAGCTAGAGAACAGCGATAGTAAATCAGAACCACTTGCAGAATTGAGTGATAATGATTCATGGGGGAAATTCGGCATCAGAAACTGAAAACGATTTTGCGACTGAGCTCAGCAATGTGCGAACTTGGCGCTCTATTTCACATTTCAGTGTTTTTGGTTTGATTATATTATTGAATTAAATTTTTTATTATTTTTATATTATTTTTATGATTATTTATTAAATTATAATTTATGATTTTGTGTTTCAAATTTTATCATACCCGGGATGTTTACTAGACTTTTGTTCGGACAGATTTCAGTGAGTTTTTCCTAAAAATTACAGCCTACAATAAAAAAAATACATATTTCCATGCAAAAAAATGGTACCGCTTTCAGCACCAAAAATCTGAAATAATCATACCGCCAGGGAGGTTAATAGCAAAAAGTCACATATTGTGTTTTTTTCTCAAAATTGTCGGTCTTTTTTTTTTTAAATAGCGTAAAACGCTAAAAACACACAGACAATCAAATACCAATGAAAGAAAGCTCAATTTATGGGGAAAAAATTATGTAAATTTAATTTGGGCGCAGCATTGCATGACTGCGCAATTGTCAGTTAAAGTAACCCAGCGCCTGGTCGTTAAGGGGGGGGGGGTAAATCCTCAGGAGGGCAAGTGGATAAAAAAACAGTGCAACTTTAAAATATAAAAAAACATAAGTCAGGCTGTAAACTGGCCATTGCACATATTACCTGAATATAAAGACTTTAACAGTTCTCTGTTAATAATGAAAACAAGTATCAAGTAACCTCTTTATAATAAAACCATGTTTTGTAAACAAACAAGAGTATTGCTTTTTGACCAGTGTTAATTTTGACGTCAAATTTCGATTTAGCTTTAGTCATAGTCTAACTAAAATGCCATTTTAGTTTTAGTCATCTGAAATTAAGCTGAATTTTATTTTTGTTTAGTTTTCGTCACTGACATGCAGCTGATAGAATCTATGGCAAAAATAACACTAACTGGCGCTGAAAAGGTTAGTAAACAATATTGCAGGATGAGTTGTACAAATACCAAATGTGGGGTTATTCTCATGGGATAAGCTCTGACTCTTCCCCTGGTAGCATCCAAACTTACCTATTCCTTTCAAACCTTTACACCCTTCTATTGGTCCATAACTGTTATGAGATGCCTCCTTGGCCAATAGAAATGTGTATTGTGCAGGAAGGGATGTCTTCACCAGGAAATACCAAATTAGGATATACATCTGGGCATTGTAGAATAATACAATAAATGCAGGAACCTCTAGGTTCTTTACACCTAAAAGCGTTTTTTTTTATTGGTGATAGAGCTGCTTTAAGGTGCCCATGGAAAAAGAAAATAAGGGTCCTTAATTTCTAAATACAATGGTGTATTTACTAAGACTGCATGGTGCAAAATCTGGTGCATCTCTGCATAGGAACCAATCAACTTCCAGATTATATTGTCAAAGTTTAGTTGAACAAGCTGACAATAGATGCTGATTGGCTACCATGCACAGCTGCACCAAATTCTGAGTGCTCCAGTTTTAGTAAATCTCCCTCAATTTGTCACTCACTGGTTGGATATAGAAGGAGCTGCTCCCTCACTGATGTAAATGCTGTGAGATATGTATGTAGTATGTAACTATTTAACTTACCCTGTTTAGCCATGTATTGCGATACTGTCACTGAAGATCTCGTGTCGTCATCAAGATGTGACTTGGTCATTATAAAGTCTAGTCCAGTTTATTCTCATAGGGAAAAGGTTCCTTCCTGATCTCTAAAGACAGCTGGATACCTCCAGAAAGCAATGTTTTTCAGTGGTATTGCTTTAAATCATTAGTAGTAAATTTCTCTTATGCCTTTTAGCAACACATCCAGACCTTTTTAATACCAGCTGGTGAGGAACAGTTGAGTGTGGTTTTAAGAATTTGCATCTTGAAATCAATCCATTATGACTTCATCAATGAGAGTACTGCACAGAGTATATAATGGACTTTCAAAGTTGCCTTATGGTTGGGCTTTTGTAACTAAAGCTTGTGTGTTTTTCATAAAGATATGTGTTTCATATCATTGGCAAATTTCTCGATTCAAATTAAATCTGTAAATATCATAGTAATTTATAAGAGGTGGGCTCTTTAACCTGCTTCCCGTCTGTCTATAAAAGGCAGACAGAAAGCTGTGCAGATGCAGGTTAATGTATTGTACCCGCATCGGAGACTCCTGTGGGGCTCACAGAGAGCGCACCTGGGAGCCCAGTGATCTGCAAGTCACTTAGACACAGTGGATTACATCACCACTGTGTCCAGGTGATCACATGGTGTTTCACCATGTGATTGCTGTGTCCAATAACAGCAATCACATAGTAAACAATGAAAATGAAAGTAAAGATTGGTTCTCTCTACTCCCACTCTGAGAGCAGAGAGAACACATGCTGCAGCCTCTGAGTGTACAGCAGCCTACCAGGCTGCTTGTACACTCACAGAATGCTGTGCCAGCCAGCCCGAAGTCCCTGATCATTGCCCCAGTGTAGAAACAATTAAGTGTGCAGCCAGCCCCTGTCAACTGTCCCACTGCTCACAATAACACCCCCATACACCAAACCAATGTCCTGATGACCACCATACCAGCATCCAGATCAACACCAGATGCCATACCAATACCCTGATCACTGCTATACCAGCACCCTGATCACTGCCATATACAATACCAGCACCCTGATCACCGTCATATGTCATACCTGCACCCTGATCACTGCCATACCCCATAACAGCATCCTGATTACCGCCATATCACACACAAGCGCCCTGATCACTGCCATACCCATACTAGCATTCTGATCACCACCATAAACCATACCAGCTCCCTGATCACTGCCATACCAGCACCCTGATCACCGTCATACACCATACCAGCACCCTGATCACCGTCATACACCATACCAGCACCCTGATCACCATTATACCAGCACCCTGATCACCGCCATATGCCATACCAGCTCTCTGATCATTGCCATACCCTTAACAGCATCCTGATTACCACTATATTGCACACAAACGCTCTGATCGCTGCCATACCCATAGTAGCAACCTGATCACTGTCATACACCATACCAGCACCCAGATCACCATTATACACCATACTAGCACCCTGATCACCGTCATATGCCATACCAGCGCTATGATCATTGCCATACCCATAACAGCATCCTGGTCACTGCCATACCCCATAACAGAATCCTGATTACCACCATATCGCACACAAGCGCTCTGGTTGCTGCCATACACCATACCAGCACCCTGATCACAGTCATACCATACCATACAATGCCTTGATCCCTGCCATACCCATACTAGCATCCTGATCACTGTCATACCCCATAACAGCATCCTGATTACCACCATATCTCACACAAGTGCGGTGATCCACCATATCCCATACCAGCGTTCTGATCACCCCATATGCCATACCAGCATCCTGATCACCACCATATCCCATGCCAGCATTTTGATCACCCTATATGCCATACCAGCATTCTGATCACCACCATACTAGTGTCCTGATCACCACCATACCCCATGCCAACGTCCTGATTACTTTCATACATCATACCAGTGTCCGGCATTTCAGGGTTTCAACTGATCAATTTTCAAATATATATCCCATGGTTTGTAAACTCTATAACTTTCACACAGTCCATTTAACAAGATGGTGACAGAGATCCCCCTGCGCTAATATGGAGCCTAATTTCTATATGCTGCTAACACCCTATCCTCTACCTATAAAAGGACAAATATAAATAATAAATTATAATAGGGGTGTAGCGCTAACTAAATGTGCAAACTCCACAATAATAGGATAAAAAACATAAATCACATGAACGAATTAATATAAATATATAAGTGATAGATCATTCAAGATCTAGAAAAACAGTGTCTTAAACTGTGATATTAACAGTACACAAAGTGCATATGATGAAGCTGGTCCTATGCCCGGACCCCTCATACAGTGACAATACCCAATCCCACTTGGGACCAAACCCCAAAAGACTAGGTGCTGTATACAGTGGATCCCAAAATAAGGGATATGATCACAAATAAAGTGAATGATATATAAAGTGTATCCCAAAATTGGGATATAAACCAAATAAAGTGACTTGTGAATAATGTTAAACACAATATATAAACATAAACTTCATAAACGCATAAAATGATAAAAAGTGTCCAACAAATTGCCAAGAATAGCAAAGATGGCAATGACTGCTAAAATGTGCATATATCTTCAAACCACGTGCTATAGCTGATGCAGATGGTGAGCGTATATCCTTAGATGGCAGGCATGCCCTCACCTCCTTGCTGTGACCCAAAAGGGTCAACACGCCCTTTGGATCACTCTGGATCCTACAGGTACCAACTCTCCAGGTCGCTCTGATTCCACTGAACCTCACTGGTAACTTCCTTCCAATATAAATCGCTCTTCCATTCAGGGATAAACGTAGTGCAGGCCAATAAATGAGTATCACATCATTCACTTTATTTGTGATCATATCCCTTATTTGGGGATAAGGGCTTTTAGAAAGCTGACTGATGTTTGTCAAATGCTCACAGAAGCTGATGATCTTTAGATTAGCTTTTCCAAACTAAAATGATATACTTATGTGTTCAGGGTCCTAACGTCAAACATTTGAAATGCTGTATTCATCAGTAACATACCCTAAAAATTAGCCATTACAGATTTTCTAGCATAGGAAGTTACCATATAACAATTAGGTGTTGTTTGGTGTAGATATGTCTCGCAATCTGCTTTTAGACAAGCAGGCACTTTTAAGATCTTGTAATTCTCTAGCTGAGGTATACAGAAGAGAGTGCCAATCTAGTAGTTTCTGCCTAAATATATTTTGTTAATTCATATACTAATCCTTGGGACTGGTTTGGGAGCCAAAAGAGTGACGGCAGCAGCAACTTATGTTATATTTACCAGTTCCAGGAACTTTATTGTTTAGCATCCAGATTGTGCACTGTCCTACATCCCTAAGCCTTGATGAAGCGCATTTGAAACCCCAAAATAGTGTTTGTTTTAACACAAGCATTCATAAATCAAATATGCAGAGAAACCATTGGTTTTGTACCCACAAATAATTATGTATTATGTAGTCTTACCTTAACTCTGCAAAAGTAGGTTTTTGAGTTCATAATGATAAGCGATGTTGTCAAATACTACCTCTGCACTAGATTGCACTAGAATGCAGCAATGCTGCTAGCATGCATGCATTCAAATGCAAGATACAGTTGTGTTCAAAATAATAGCAGTCAGACATCACTAACCTGATCAATCACTGTTTTTGGTAGAAATGATATTTCTACATGTCAAATAATTTACTAGCAGGTGTAGTAGAGTAATAGAAATCCAACAGACCCAACAGTCATGACATGCATGCTGCTGATTCTGTGTAATTGAATCACTCATTGAAAGGGGCATGTTCAAAATAATTGCAGCGTGGAGTTCTATTAGTGAGGTCATTCATTCTTTGAAAAGCAGGTGGCAGTTATTTCCCTTATTTAAGAAAGGAAGGCAGCAAATGTTGTACATGCTGGTTACAGTGCATTTCTCTCTGAAATTCTGAGGAAAATGGGTTGTTCCAGACATTGTTCATAAGAACAGTGTACCTTGATTAAAAAGTTGATTGGAGAGGGGAAAACATATAAAGAAGTGCAGAAAATGATAGGCTGCTCAGCTAAAATGATTGCAAATGCTTTAAAATGGCAACCAAAAAGTGAAAGACGTGGAAGAAAGCGAAAAACTATCATTCGAATGGATAGAATAGCCAAAATGGCAAGGACTCAGCCAACAATCAGCTCCAGGAAGATCAAAGAAGGTCTAAAGTTACCTGTGAGTACTGTTACAATTAGAAGATGCCTATGTGAAGCCAAGCTATCTGCAAGAAGCCCCTGCAAAGTCCCACTGTTGAAAAAAAGACATGTGCTGAACAAGCTACAATTTGCCAAAGAGCACATTGACTGGCCTAAAGAGAAATGGCGCAACATTTTGTGGACTGATGAAAGTAAGATTGTTCTTTTTGGGTCTAGTGACCAGAGACAGTTTGTCAGACGATCCCCAAACACTGAATTCAAGCCACAGTTCACTGTGAAGACAGTGAAGCATGGTTGCGCAAGCATCATGATATGGGGATGTTTCTCATGCTACGGTGTTGGGCCTATTTATCCCATACCAGGGATCATGGATCAGTTTGAATACATCAGAATACTTGAAGAGGTCATGCTGCCTTATGCTGAAGAGGAAATGCCCTTGAAATGGGTGTTCCAACAAGACAACGACCCCAAACACACCAGTAAAAGTGCAACATCTTGGTTCCAGACCAACAAGACTGACGTTATGGAGTGGCCAGCCCAATCCCCGGATCTTAATCCAATAGAAAACTTGTGGGGTGACATCAAAAACGCAGTTTCTGAGGCAAAACCAAGAAATAGAGAAGAACTGTGGAATGTAGTCCAATCATCCTGGGCTGGAATACCTGTTCACACGTGCCAGAAGTTGGTTGACTCCATACAACACAGATGTACAGCAGTTCTCAGAAACAGTGCTTATACAACTAAATATTAATTAAGTGATTCAAAGGAAAGCAAAATCTTCAAACATTTTTCAGTTTATATAGTGAATGTTTGAGTTTGTAAAGAAGAATACAAACACTGCTATTTTTTTGAACAGTCTAATATTCACTTTTCTTCAATTTTTTTTAGAGGAACAACACAAATTTGATATATTTTTCTTCATGTTTTGATTTGGAATAGAATGTGTAGTGTTCCCAATGCATTTGTGTGTATGGAAATAAAAGCTATTAGGAGGATTTTGAGCTTTATTCACTTTTTTTAACACACTGCTATTATTTTGAACACAACTGTATATATGAGGCTGCTCTTGACCTTCTTTTCATGCAATGTTAATGCATCTCAGTATGACCACCTGCACCCAAAAAAGTGTGTAAGTGAGGCCAAACCAGTGTACCCGAGAATTGGAGGAGTCAAAACATATGTTTGTAGCACCCTCTGATGTGCTACTAGAATAGTGTAGTGTTCTGTAGGTAAATTCATTTTGTATGACTCATGGTAGTTGTGTGAGTCTGTGATTGATATCGGGTTATTGCAGGTCAGCTGGATCACTTAACAGGTTGAGGCTCTATTGCCTCCTCCTGACGCTGGAGGGTCATAGAAGGGGCGGATACCTAACCTGCATGTTAATAAGAGCCCGCCAATCCCAGGTTTGGAGACCCTGGGAGAATGGTGGACTGGCCCATAAATGAGAGAGTCGGGCTGACAGAGGAGTCAGGTGGAAGATGGAGTGCTGAGGAGACAGCTGGTGCCTGTGAGGGGTTCCCTAGGTCTGGGGGGTCAGCCTACAGGCTGGGCTCGGGCTGGCTTGGGAGGGTACATACAGCAGTGTAGCATGAATGGGATCAAGACTTGGAGCAGCAATGAGGACAGTGTGAGTACAGCAGCACCCTCTGGGATCTACAAGGGGGAAGTCTGCCACAGTTAGGAAGCTTTCTAAGGACAGCACTGGGCTAAATCCTTTATCCTTGTCCTGGGACATCTTCTGGGAAGCCAGGAGGGGTGGTAGTGGATGCAGGCCACGGTGATGGGAGCATCTTTACAGGGAGAGAGAAGATATCCCTGCATGTAGCTAAGAGAAATTAAACAGATTTTTAAGGGTCTGCTAGATCCTCGCCCATAAAGGGCTGTTGCTACTGATCCACAATGACTAACAGCTTTCAGGAAAAGAACAGTCCAGTATCTGCCTTTGTGCATAGGAAGGAAGTGTTCCCTTTCAATTGATTTAAGCCAAACTGGACATCCCATAATCCCTATTTCCGTATTCAAGTTGAAATCACTAACGACCTGCTAACCGCCAAAGCTAATGGCCACTACTCAGTCCTCCTACTCCTCGACCTCTCCGCGGCCTTCGACACAGTCGACCACCCCCTCCTCCTTAATAAACTACACTCCCTTGGCATCAGGGACTCTGCTCTCACCTGGTTCTCCTCTTACCTATCCTAACGCTCCTTCAGCGCTACCTATAACGCTGCCACCTCCCCCTCGCTCCCCCTCTCTGTTGGGGTCCCCCAAGGCTCTGTCCTCAGACCCCTTCTCTTCTCCATCTACACCTCCTCCCTTGGCAAACTTATACATTCCCACGGCTTCAACTATCACCTCTACGCCGATGACACACAAATTTACCTCTCCAACCCTCACTTCACCCCCTCAGTCTCCGCCCGCATCACCCACCTCCTAAACAACATATCAGGCTGGATGTCGCTCCATTTCCTCAAGTTAAACCTTTCCAAAACCGAGCTCCTAGTTTTCCCCCCAGCCCGCGCCCCCCCCCCATCCTCTCCATCACGACCAACAACACCACCATCATTCCCACCCCGCAAGCCAAAGTCCTAGGTGTCACCCTGGACTCAAACCTTTCCTTCCAACCTCATGTCCAATCACTAGCAAATTCATGCAGGCTCCACCTCTGCAACATCTCCAAGATACGTACTTTCCTAACCCCAGACACCACTAAAAAACTCATACACTCCCTTATTATCTTATGCCTAGACTACTGCAACTCCCTTCTCAACGGCCTACCCCAACGCAGGCTATCCCCGCTTCAGTCTATCCCCACTTCAGTCTATCCTGAACTCAGCGACTAGACTTATCCACCTCCCCAACTGCTCCACTTCTGCCACCCCCCTCTGCCTATCCCTTCACTGGCTCCCGATTGCCCAACGCATTGAATTCAAATGACTAACTCTGACATACAAAGCCATCCATAACGCTGCCCCAAACTATCTCACTGACCTGATACCCAAATACCACCCTACCCGCACCCTTCGCTCCTCACAAGACCTCCTACTTTCTAGCTCCCTGGTCTCCTCCTCCCACGCCAGACTGCAGGACTTCTCCAGGACTTCTCCCATCCTATGGAACTCCCTACCCCAATCCATCAGACTGTCACCTACCCTCCTCACCTTCAGGCGCTCCCTGAAATCCCACCTCTTCAGGGAAGCCTACCCCACCCTCACCTAACAGCCGTTCTCCTCCACTCCTCCTACCACTCCATCCCCCACAGCCACTTCCTCCTGTACCTCTACCCCCTCCCTCCTAGATTGTAAGTTCGAAAGAGCAGGGCCCTCAAACCCCTCGTATATTGTATTGTTACTGTATTGTCTCATGTACTGTCCCCCCACTTTTATTGTACAGCGCTGAACAAACCTATTGGCGCTATATAAACACTCACTATATAATAATCATAATAATTTTTCTAATAAAATAACAAAACCAAGCCCATGTACTAGTCATTGTCTTTGGATGCAAGTCTGTGTGTGAAATACTTGTTGTTTGGCTGTGCAGAAGAAAGGCTTAGGGGTTACCACCACAGCGGCCCTCACAAGGGTAGCGCTACATGTAAGTGTTTACATAGTAAAAACTGATCATATAAATAAGGCGGTTTACAGCAATGGCACTACATATAGTTGTGCTCAAAAGTTTGCACCATTTTTAAAGAAAACATGAGTGAGCAGGAAAAACATTTCTTTTTTATGATTGTGCCATTCTGCTATGACCTAAAGTTGAATATGAATCCCATAAAAAATAAAACATGGCAACAAGTAAACAAATGAACTGACCCCTGTTCAAAAGTCTGCATACCCCTAGTTCTTAATTCTGTGTATTGCCCCCTTTAGCATCAATGACAACGTGTGGTCTTTTGTAATAGTTGTCTGAGGCGCCAAATTCCTACAGGTGGTATAGCTGCCCATTTGTCTTGGTATTATGCCTACAGGTCATGCAAAGTTTTTGGTCAGCTTGCATGAACCACATGTTTGAGATCTCCCTAGAGTGACTTGACGATATTAAGGTCAGGAGATTGTGGTGGCCATTTGAGAACCTTCACCTTTTTTCTGCTGTAACCACTAGAGGGTCAACTTGGCATTGTGTGTAGGGTCATTGTCGTGCTGGGTTTTATCTTTTGTATCGCAAAGGGTATCGCAAAGAATTCTTCTGGCAGTTGTGGCTGCAATCTTTTTTTGTCTGCCTGACCTTGGCTTGGTAAAAAGACATACCCAAATTTTCCACTTCTTAATAAGTGATTGAACAGTACTGATTGGCTTATTCAAGGCTTTGGATATCTAATTTTATATTCTTTTCCATCTTTACAAAGTTTCATTACGTTGTTACACAAGTCTGTTGACAGTTCTTTTCTGCCCCCCATGGCTCAGCATCTAGCCTGTTCAGTGCATCCACATGAGAACTAACACACTCATTGACTATTTATACACAGACACTAATTGCACCTGTACCAATGCCAAACATTCCTGGGTATGTAAATGTTTAATCAGGGCAATCTGGGTGATTTCTTTTAACATTGATTTAAAAAGGGGTTAAAATGTGATATGTGATAATAACTGGCTTCATATGATCACTATCCTTATAAAAGACAGTATTTTGGCATGATCAGCCATATTTTAGTGCCAAAATTGCACAATTTCTGCCAGGTTATAAAAATATATGAGCACAACTGTATGCTGCAGGTCACAGTTTTTCATCAGCAAGGTACTTTTTCTACAGTAAAAAAGCATGAGTTTATAAGCCACAGAACACAAGAAAAGCACTTCCTTTGGAGGATGTATAGGATCGCTGGGTCACCCTGCAATTCCCAAATCTGGCTGCTGGTGGGAAAGCGTTCCAGTAAGTTGGCAGTAGAGACACCCAGTAAGGGGAAACCTACTCTTTTTTCCACCACATCAGGTACCTCAGCCTTTTACTGCTTCTACTTTGTGCCTAACCAGTGGGGCTATGTCCATGGCCGACCCCCACACTGCGGGCCCACTGAATGACACAGAATCTACTACTTAAAGTAAAACTAAACGCAAATCTTTTTTTTTCCCGTTTAAATAGAGCAAGGGAGGGTTATAACCCCTGTTACATTTTTTTTCCATCTGATTCTATATGAGAGATGTTGCTTTATTTCTTGTCCCAAACCCAAAACAGGAATTGAGAGGAAATTACTCCAAAGGGATAGAATGCCCAGAGAGACACTAGGGTCACCGGAACTAGTTTCTTCATTGGAAGTTTTCCCCACTATTACTGTTCTGGTGTCAACCCAAAATTGTTAGTTTTTTTTTTTTTTACATCTACTTAATACTAACAGTAAACAGGACAAATAGAGCAGTAGAATCTCCCACCCACACCCACAGACAGCAACAAAAACCTGACCAGTGTTATAGTACCTCTTTTCTCTATCCAAAACTAAACAAAGTTTTGCCTTTAGTTATACTTTAAGCACTTATGTGTCAAGATGTCCATAAGTCCCAAGATGGGAAAGTCTTGCCAAGATTTGCCCATAAAAGAGGACAAATTAGTCCTCAATGGTCTTAAAAACCTTTAAAAATGGCACATTGCCATCTTCAGGTCAGTGGATATACTACAGCTCACACCTGTTTTCAAATGCAAAGCAGGTCATGCACAGCATCAGAACTGTCACCCACACTAGACGAAATCTAATGTTACACGGTAAAAAAACTTTTCCATAAACCATCATACAAACATTGTTTTGTTTTTTTGTGTGAAGAAATACAAATGTATATATTTACTTGCAAAGCCAAAATTAATATTATTGTAATTGAATTTCTATCTTCTGCTTTGAAGATATGCTATACCCTAAAAATGGTCCCTGTGGCCTCTGACTGTTTCTCTGAGTATTTGCGTAAATAATTAAGTAAAAAGAGATAAATAAATTCCTTAGTTCATTCATCACTCCAAGGAATTCTACTTTAGTTTTTGATCTCTTTTCATAAAAGACTATTCAGATGTCACTTAACACATTTGAATTTTCATGTACCACTTCAAAAATTAATTACTGAAAGAACATTTCATTAATCTGGCTGAAATATGGCTTTGACGCCATTTTAGATTTTCAGTAATGTTATTATATGCATTAGAAAAGGTTGCTTGACCATTTAGCTTTTAAGTTTATCTATGTGCAAATTTTGATCCATCTATAGCCAGCTTTACATGGAGATTCATCTAATACACGATTTGAACTTCTTGCACATTTTAAGAAGGATGTCAATTTCTGCAAGACAAAAGTGTATCCCACTTCCCCTACACACAAAGTAATTACACACTTAATGTCATTTCTACATTTTGGTTAGCTCAGTCAGAGACTTTACTCATCTATTTAATTTCTTGGAGCTTAACAGCAAAAACCTCTGATTATGAAGTTATCACTTACATATGAGCAACAAATTATCACTGACCAATGAATGCTATCTGAACAGCCCTGTATGGTTATATTATTATTATTTTTAATATTCTTATAATACAGGATTTATATAGCGCTAACAGTTTACACAATGCTTTACAACATAAGGGTCCTTTCACACGGGCGTTCCCTTTTTTTTCAACCTTTCAGTCGCGTTTTGTTTTTGTGTATTTCCTGTGATTTTGCTTTAGAGAGCGAGGGCTTGTTCCCGATTTTGGGATGATATGACATGCTTTCTTATGATGTGTTATGTAAGGAGAGTCGAGAGCCGGAGGAGAAAGCCATGTGAGCGAAGTAGTCACAGCTATTGGTCACATCCCATGCTGCTGAAGAGGCCCTATGAGGGATTTGTTGCCCTGCACTATGCAGATATGCAACGTTATCCCTACACATTCTTAAATTGTACCCACATTCGATGACATATTGGAGAAGTTGCAACCATGTCTTCAGTGTATGAATACCAACATGAGAAGTGTGCCCCCCAGAGGAGTGTCTCCTAGTTACTCTGAGATAAAGTAGCATGTGAACATTGTTTATTAACCTAGGCAAGTAGATTTATTTATTTATTTATTTATTTATCGAGTTTATATAGCGCCAAAGGGTTTGCTCAGCGCTGTACAATAGAGGGGGACAATACATGAAACAGAACAGTAACATCAAACAGCACACAAGGGGTAAGAGGGCCCTACTCTTTCGAGCTTACAATCTAGGAGTAGATATATACAACCCCCCCTCCCCCTTGGGGCACATCAAATGTATCAGTAGTGTCCAACACAATGTGATATGCAACTTATGCATACAAAATGTCAATATGACATTTGAAAAACATTATGATCCAAATATGTCTGTGTAACACCCCCCTCCTCCATCCCTCAAACAAAAAAAAATAGATTTTTAATCTATCTTTTGCCAGCATGTTTAATTTGCCCTTACCCAGACAGAAAGTGCATGTCCAGTTATTACAATTTTGCAATTTGAATTTACTTCTTTTGGGGGGGGGGCGCGGGGGGGGGGGGGGGCGTTGTGCAGTCATAGCATAGTAGCGCAGAAGGGACTAGTTTGGAATGCTGTATATCACATGAACATATATCATCCTGTTAAGGTATTCCTAATATCCTGGTTGTTACTCCTCCTGGGTTTCTTGCATCGGGTCAGGCATTCACATCTTTAAATGACTACTTCCTACTTGGTATATCAATCATTGTCCATGACACTTGCCAGAGCTAGGTCCAACTATGATCCCAATTCCTGATACTCATATGGGGAGGAAATCTCAAATGGATTTATACAGAAGACCCAATTCCCAAACTGTGTTGGAGCCCTGGATGGCAAACGTGCACATTCAAATGCCTTCTGGATCACGATCCAAGTATTTTAATTACAATAAATATTTCTCATTGGTTCTCATGGCTATCTGTGACCGTAATTACAAATTTGTTGCTGTGGACATCGGGGCATATGGCAGCACAGCTGACTTCTGAGTGTTTGGGGCATCCAGAATGGAGAGAACACTTCTAGAGGGCCGGCTGAATCTGCCTGCTGACAAATCCCTGCCTGGAACTAATGGACCTGACATGCCTTGTCCTCATGGCTGATGAGGCTTTTGCACTGTCAAGGCATCTTCTCAGAACATATGTCAGGCAATATCTTCAACTATCGACTCTGTAGAGCTAGATGGCTCATAGAATGCATGTTTGGCATCTTGACCAGCAAGTGACGCATTTTCCACAGTGCCATATAACGTAGCCTGGAGAATGCCAAATGTGTGATCCAAGCATGTTGTGTACTATACAAAATGATCTGTGAGAAAGAAGGCATCAGTATGGAAGGGACACAGATGGGGGAAAAAATGACTGGTTATAACCCTTCATTACTGTATCCAAAAATAACTATTCATTTCTTACTATAGTTTTACTCCAAAGATCCTGATAATAAGGACTGGGGGAACGTAAATACTGAATGGTTATTTGTGAGGAACTGTCATAGGAGTGTAATTGAGAACTTACGGATACATATGAGTTGGAGGTGTTATTTTGAGTGAACAGAGACATCTGGGATGGTGGTAATGTATTTGGGGAAGTGCTTGTTGGTGTGCATTGGTGTTGATGCATGGGATTGTGACTGGGTACTACTGCTGAGCATATACTTGCTGAGGATATGTGTTATGTGGTGGTACATCTGATGGATAACCTTGCAATGGCCGCTGCTGATTACTTACAGTTGTGTTCAAAATAATAGCAGTGTGTTGAAAAAAGTGAATAAAACTCAAAATCCTTCAATAGCTTTTATTTCCATACACACAAATGCATTGGGAACACTACACATTCTATTCCAAATCAAAACATGCAAAAAAAATATCAAATTTGTGTTGTTCCTCTAAAACAATTGAAGAAAAGTGAATATTATTAAAAAGTGAATTGTGAAAAATAGCAGTTTTTATATTCTTTACAAACTCAAACATTCACTAGATAAACTGAAAAATGTTTGAAGATTTTGCTTTCCTTTGAATCACTTAATTAATATTTCGTTGTATAAGCACTGTTTCTGAGAACTGCTGTACATCTGTGTTGCATGGAGTCAACCAACTTCTGTCACCTGTGAACAGGTGTTCCAGCCCAGGATGATTGGTCTACATTCCACAGTTCTTCTCTATTTCTTGGTTTTGCCTCAGAAACTGCATTTTTGATGTCACCCCACAAGTCTTCTATTGGATTAAGATCCGGGCATTGGGCTGGCCACTCCATAAGGTCAATTTTGTAGGTCTGGAACCAAGATGTTGCACGTTTACTGGTGTGTTTGGGGTCGTTGTCTTGTTGGAACACCCATTTCAAGGGCGTTTCCTCTTCAGCATAAGGCAGCATGACCTCTTCAAGTATTCTGATGTATTCAAACTGATCCATGATCCCTGGTATGCGATAAATAGGCCCAACACCGTAGTATGAGAAACATCCCCATATCATGATGCTTGCGCAACCATGCTTCACTGTCTTCACAGTGTACTGTGGCTTGAATTCAGTGTTTGGGGGTCATCTGACAAACTGTCTCCGGCCACTAGACCCAAAAAGAACAATCTTACTTTCATCAGTCCACAAAATGTTGCGCCATTTCTCTTTAGGCCAGTCAATGTGTTCTTTGGCAAATTGTAACCTCTTCAGCACATGTCTTTTTTTTTTTAACAGTGGGACTTTGTGGGGGCTTCTTGCAGATAGCTTGGCTTCACATAGGCATCTTCTAATTGTAACAGTACTCACAGGTAACTTTAGACCTTCTTTGATCTTCCTGGAGATGATTGTTGGCTGAGTCCTTGCCATTTTGGCTATTCTTCTATCCATTCAAAAGGTAGTTTTTCGCTTTCTTCCACGTCTTTCAGGTTTTGGTTGCCATTTTAAAGCATTTGCGATCATTTTAGCTGAGCAGCCTATCATTTTCTGCACTTCTTTATATGTTTTCCCCTTTCCAATCACCTTTTTAATCAAGGTACGCTGTTCTTCTGAACAATGTCTGGAACGATCCATTTTCCTCAGAATTTCAGAGAGAAATGCACTGTAACCAGCAAGTACAACATTTGCTGCCTTCCTTCCTTAAATAAAGGCAATAATTGCCACCTGTTTTTTAAGAATGATGGACCTTACTAATAGAACTCCACACTGCTATTATTTTGAACATGCCCCTTTCAATGAGTTATTCAATTACACAGAATCAGCAGCATGCATGTCATGACTTTTGGGTCTGTTGGATTTCTATTACTCTACAACACCTGCTAGTAAATTATTTGACATGTAGAAATATCATTTCTACCAAAAACAGTGATTGATCAGGTTAGTGATGTCTGACTGCTATTATTTTGAACACAACTGTACATAATAAGTTGGCATTGGATCTCCAGCCATTGCAGCTTTACCACATAATTCTGCAAAGCTAATTATAGACATTTGAAGCTCCATTTTTTTCAGGGGGAGTTTGAGTAAGATGATGGTACATGCTACAAAGAAATATAGCATATTGGTTGGCTAGATCACTAAATGGATCCATAGAATCAGCCCTCCTCATCGCCCTCATGTCCTCCATGAAGGACATCATTGCCGCTTGGGTTGCCCTCTAGGACGTCGGATGTTTCTGGAACTGGTGCTTCTAGGACAATTCTGTAGGGTATGCAAATATTATTTAGAGCACTTGGATTTTTTAACATTGTTGAATGGGACCTATTTTGTGGAATATTTACCGGCACATGTTGTCTGTCTTGACTGGTTGCTCTTTCCTGCTGTGGGGACGGTTGGAAGATGTAGTTTGATCCGTATTCTGATTAGGTGCTACGTATTCCATTTCTGCCTGCAGCTCGGCATCTGTGTCCTCAGAGGACATTTTTCCCCCCTCCTCCTCATCAGAAATGTTTTTAGCTGGTACTGCAATATTAGGAGTGGATCATTACGTATAGTTTATTCTATGTAATATTGTGGACATCAAGATATTACAGACAGTTTGTTACACACGGTCTTAAGTCCATCACATTTCTTAAGAAGTCCAACATCTCAAAGAAAGGGCTTTTCTTTTTTTTGGCTGGTTCTCCACCACTCCGGCTTTCCTCAGCTTCTTGCTTGAGTTCTCATTTATAGCGTTCCCTCTGGGATCTCCAACGTGTCATGATCTTTTGACCTATATGAACAAAAAACAGTGGACACAAAGACCAAAAACAAAAACAAGTGAAGGTGCATGAGAACAAAGGAGACAGGTGTACTACAAGTCACAACATTCCAAGAATGAAAAATGGGTGGAGTACAAGTCTGCGTATGCAGAGAATGAGTGTACTACAAGTCTAAGCATGCCTTCAGTTAGGTACATGGGAATTACAAGTTGCAGCATGCCAAGAGTGTCATACAGGTGTACTACAAGTCTCAGCACCCCCCCCCCCCAAGACACCACGTTTTTCACTCTGCCTTGCTTTGAGTGATGACCAGTTAGGTGTGACTTCAATAAATATTTCTTCCAAGAGCCTTTTCTTTGTGACCCTGTCACTGTAGTCACGACAGGAATTGTCCTAGCCTGGACTGGACCAGGTTAATGAGTCTCTCATGGGACACATCTTTTGGCCATGTCTCCATCAAAGGTGACCTTACAGGCATGTCACTTCCTTCTCGGACCACTACCTGGGTCATAGGTTATTGTTTTATTGAGAGTCCGTTCCATTTTTTCTTATGGAAGAAAAACAGGGATTTCTTCCGTTACAAAAAACGGATGTTAACGGATGTAAATAGATGATCATCTGTTTACATCCGCTAGTCCATAGAAATACATGGGTGTCCGTTTTTCATCTGTAAATGGACGGATATACGGAACGCCCGTGTGAAAGGACCCTTATGCCTCATACACCCGATAAGAAAATCGTATGAAAAATTTAGCGGAACCATTGATCGAATGATTTTCTCTTCGTTGATAAGAAGGATGTTTTAACCGATAACGATATTGTGGACGAAAAAATCTGGTTGAATAACAGTAAACATTTTTGTTGTTTTGCATATGAATGACCGATTTTCTATGTGGTGGTATGACGGTCATACGAAAAAAAAATCTATCAAGTGCTATCACTCATGAGCGGAAACAGAAGATGACCCGGATGTTTATGTCCAAGGAATCTTTGTAAACACGAACGAAAAATCCAAATGTTAAAAGTAGATTGGCCTAATGAGATAATGAAACCAGAATGATGCATATTATATTTTATGTATCACTATTTATGTATATAGGTAATGTAATAAACTATATTATGCTCATTGCTGTTAATTGTTGTGTATAGTGCTCGTTCTGGCCGGAAGGGCGTGGCAACAAGGTCACATGCAAACTGCATCACTTCCACTTGTAAGGAAGAGATCAACACTACGTATTGCCCGACGAACGATTTTTTTTAGATTGGATAGTGTGGGCCACAATTTCGACCAATGAACGAACGCTTCTCGGACGTCAGATGACCGATCGGTTGATTTTCGCTTGTTAGAGGTTACAACCAATCAATTCAAAAGGTAATAAATGTGAGGGATAGGCTGATGGAGAATATATCTTCTAATATTATTCCTTTGAGTATATTACATGTTACATACCCTTACTATGCAATTGCATTAAAGCATACATAACAAAGAAGTAATTTACACACTTTTTTGTTAATTGAAAGCAATATGGTTCACTATAGGCTGGAAAATTCCTTTAATATGGAGCCTGTGGAGATGGTGTACCCTATAATTATGTTAAAGGTTGTGTTCTAGGTAAAAAGAACAACTCGGCCATGGTATTATTGTTCAAGATTTATTAGGATTACCATAAATATGGCTCTGCTGCCAATTGCAGTTTCTACAACCCATCACAAAGGCATATTTATTTAACCATGTTCAAGCAGCGTTTTCAATGTTTACATTTTTCTGTCTTCTATCAGCAAAAATAAATGATAAAAATAAAATCTGGCTTGTGAATAGGAGCTGACACATTCAGATTGATATAGTCTGTAGATACAGTACAGGCAGACAATCTTACTTTATGATGCTTGCGAGCCTTAAAGATAAATGGACCTTCCTAAACAGTAAGTGTTACCTAATGGATTCTAACTTCTAAAACTAATATGATAAATACTTTTAGATTTCCTGAATTATTCATTGAGGTATTTGCTTAACATTTTATTATGCTGACTATACAGAGAGAATTCCTGCTATCCACCATGAGGATTACTTTAAAGGGAGTGTAAAATATATGTGTATATAATAATAATAAAAAAAAAAAAAAAAAAAAAAATATATATATATATATATATATATATATATATATAAAATTTTTTCCTTATGTTCAACATTAAAAAATGTGGTTATTATTTTTGGTGGGTACATATGAAACATTACATATAAATGTACAATACCATACCAAAAGGTACCATTCTCAAGGTTATTCTCCAACTATTAACTAAGCTGACCAAGTTTCAAATTATAATTACAGCTAATGTATCAGTGGAGGAAAGCCCACACTTGGATAGGGCCCTGTATGGCGTTTTAACGTGATAGAAGGCATCAACAAGTGAGCAGGTTGTGCTGGGCTTCTTCATTAAAAGTTTCATAAAGTACCATGCATTTTATGTAGTTTTCATAATTTATTATTATACAGGATTTATATAGCACCAACAGTTTGCGCAGCACTTTAAAAAATGAAGGTTGGCATTACAGTTAAAATACAATTTGGTACAAGAGGAAACAAAGGGCTTACAATCTAGGAGGAAGGGTTGAGTGATACAAAAAGTAACAACTGTGGGGGGATGAACTGATGGAGGAAATAAATGGCGGTTTACTAGGTAGAAGGATAGGCTTCTTTAAAGAGGTTTTCAGGGATCATCTAAAGGTGGATAAATTAGGAGACAGCCAGACAGATTGGGATATGGAGTTCCATAGGATGGGGGAAGCTCGGGAGAAGACCTGGAGGTGAGCATGGGAGGAGGTGACATGGGAACTAGAGAGCAGAAGGTCTTGGGAGGATCAAGGAGAGGGGTAGCAGACACCAAACGGTTGGTATGGTGGATGAGCCTGGCAGCAGTATTTATGATGGACTGGATGAATGAGGAGGGAGTTGCAGTAGTTGAGGCGAGAGATAACCAGGGAGTGAATTAGGAGCTTTTTGGTATCATTGGTTAAAAAGGGGTATATTCTGGAGATGTTGCAGAGGTTAATTATATAAAATGTTGTTTTTTATTTTTTTTTACAAATACTTAAAGTATTAGTTTAACTTGCAATCCTGAAATGAGTTCAGCTGAGCAAAATCTATTATAGCTTGCATTTGGAGAATAGAAAACAATTACAAAGAATTTTTTAAATTATTGTTAGGGTATGGTGAAACTAAAGTGAAGGGAGTATATAAAAGTCCAGCAATTTTTTGTTTGTTTGTTTTAGGTAGAAGGGAAGGAGAGAAGGAAGTGTTTTTTTTTTTGGGGGGGGGGGGGGGTTAAAGCTTGAATGGAACCAAATGCATAATTCCTTTAAATAACATGCTTAGGAAATGCCTTAAACATTATGTGGACTTGTGCATCTAAACAAAGCACTAAAGCAAAAGTGACATTTAGAAAGAAAAAGTACAATTTGCTGATAAATGACATTTTCCCAGCCTGCTTCTGTTTGCAAACACAATGGGCAACAAAACCTTTGTGGGTTCCCCTCAAATCCCCTTACAAGAACCTTATCCAAACCAGCATCCAGCCTGGCTGGTCAGGAAAGGGAGGGGCGTTGAGCTTGAGCCCCTTCATATTGAACCATATCATATCATGTTGATGTCCATCCATAGTAGACCCTTATCCAGGAATTCAACCTGACTGGCCAGGAAATAGAGGAGCAACAAGCCTGCTGAAGCATTCCAGGCCACATGCCCACATGGGGAGGGTACTCTGCCAGGGCACCTCATCCTATCAAAACACCATGTCCCCATGTTGATGACGCTTCCCCAAACCATGACATGGGGGTTGTGAGAGCCTATGGTGTAGGCAACTTCTTGGAATCTAGACACCCTCTTTAAAATAAGGGGCCTCCTGATAGCTGCCCCTCCAATGTGAATGGAAAAAGGGTAAATAGTACCCCTGGTTATTCATTTACAAAAGAAAATAAAATAAAAGACATACCTGATAAAGTTCCTAAGCAAAAAAATAGTCCCACAATGTAAACCCATAATAAATTACCTCATTCAAGGATATAGAATCAATGTGAATCATGATGAATGTTGATCTCAATGACCTGCTAACGCAAACACAGTGACCCATGCATGGTGATCCTATGCAGATGGACTCTCACCCCAACTAACAGCTCAGGAGTCCTAAAACAGAAGCACAATCTAAGCAATGATTACCCTGGTAGGCAAGCCTACAAACCAAAACCTTGACACAACGATGTGAAAGCAATGCCCACAATTATTAATGTAACTATTAAAATCAAAAGGTGCCCTATAGTTCCATGAAGCCACAAGTTTATTCACTGTAGCCCCAAGATTACTGCTTACCGCTGCTCCTTTACTAGTCAAACCAGCAAAATATTGCTCCCTCATTAGTGAGTGAGATTTTGCAACATTTTCGACACCTCATTTTCTGTTCAGATGACATATGTCATAAATTAAAAGAGCAACCCCTTCTAGGAGGCTCCAATAGCACTACAAATCTGACAAAATAATTCCCTTACCAGACTCTGAAGTTCTGAACATTTAAATAGTGATAAAAAGAATTCAGCACAACCCTCCACACTGTACGTAAAATTGTAACAGGTGAAAAATATATACACGTGTAAATGTGTAAGTATGTTACCTAATGAATAGACAATCTCCTTCACTCCACAATGGTGGTAAAAACCTCCTCAACTCACAATCTTATTCTATGCATAAAATTTTATACTGTACAGTATATTATGCATAAATACAAACAAACAACAGTGTGAGTGAAAGTCATCAGGTGGTTAGGTGAGTAGTGGCCCTAGGTGTATGTATATGTACATATATATATATATATATATATATATATATATATATATATATATATATATATGCCCCTTCGTTTTATGGAAATGAAATTTATCAACCTACAGAGGACTGAATTCAAAGACACCCCGAAAATCAAAGTGAAAAAATTATGCAGCAGGCTAGTCCATTTCAATGAAATTTCATTGTAGCAACTCAAAATGGTACTCAGTAGTTTGTATGGCCCCCGCGTGCTTGTATGCATGCCTCTGGCAGTGCTCATCCTGTTCCTCCTTTCACAAAGGAGCAGATACTGGTCCTGCTGATGGGTTAAGGACCTTCTACAGCCCTCTCCAGCTTTCCTAGAGTAACTGCCTGTCTCCTAGAATCTCCTCCATGCTCTTCAGACTGTACTGGGAGACACAGCAAACCTTCTGGCAATGGCACGTATTGATGTGCCATCCTGAAGGAGTTGGACTGCTTGTACAACTTCTGTAAGGTCCAGGTATCACATCATGCTACCAGTAGTGCCACTGACCCTAGCCAAATGCAAAACTAGTGAAAAACCATCAGAAATGTAGTAGGGAAAAATGTCTGTGGCCTCCACCTGTAAAACCATTCCTTTTTGGGGGGTTGTGTCATCGTTGCCCATCTAGTGCACCTGTTGTTAATTTCATTAACACCAAAGCAACCAAAACCGATTAACAACCCCCTCTGCTACTTGACTGACCAGATCAATATCCCAGGAGCCTAAATGACTGTGTGACTGAGTGTATTTTAATTTTTTTTTTCTTTTGGTTAGAACATCCAAAGTTGCTCATGTGGAGTCTTTTGGTTTATTGGAGGAACAACTTTTGGAGGCTCCTACCATCTATCTATCTATCTATCTATCCTTTTTTTTTTCACTTTAACTATTTTCACTCATACACTGTTGTTTAAGTTTGTATTTATGCATAATATATATCATTTTATTTAAGGGTTAGAATTGTGAGTTGAAGAGGTTTTCACCACCCTTGTGGAGTTGAGGAGGTTTTTGCCAGTGTTGTGGAGGTTTTCACCATTATTCATTAGGTGACAGACTTGCACATTTACAGTTGCATATATTTTGCACCTGTAAGGATTTCATTTGTAGAGTGCCAGGATTGTGCTGAATTCTTTATATCACTATTTAGTCACTTGATGTGGGACACATGTACTGTAAATGTTGGCAGCAACCAATTTAAGTTTCTTTTAGAAATTGTTGGTTTTTCGGATTGGTAGCACAGTGGTTATAATATTACTAAATCTTATTGGCTCTGTACCAAACTTGGATAAAGGAAATCTTTTTTTAATGGAATCAAACTTGAAATTAAAATGGAAAACATTAGAAGAAATCTAGAACTCCATTTACTGGCTGGAAATGGCATGTAGGAAATATTCATATGCAGTATCCCCAATTCACCTGGACAAAATATATTTTTAAAGGGTATTTTAGCTTGAATCATAGTAAATTAAATATGAAAGCTATACATTGCTCTCAAATATAAAAGTATACATACAGTATGTGTTAAGGAAAGGATATGTAACTTTAAACATGTCATTCTCTGTCATAGAATAGCATACATCTAAACCAGAAAATAAGCACAATGGCCGTTCTTAGGATGGATGACAGTTAACATGTTTTTGGTTTAATGCCACATTAAATTTACTGTAGATTTACACTGTGTACTGTGCTTTTAACAGAGTGGTGGGAAGAACAAATTGGAAGGTATCATTAATCCAGAGGACTGAGTTTGTTTCCCAGCAGATGTCCCTCCTTTTTCTTCTGCCCCCAAGGACAAAGACAACTCATTCTCAGGTGAGGAAAGTTCCTGTTCACTGATTGCAGTAAAGAGTCTCCATTAAGTGTCTCTGGGGTCCAAAGAAAACAATTCTAGGGAGGCAGAATGTACCGTGAGAGATTGGGCACCTCCCAGCCCAAGTTCCACTGAAGCCTGGCCTCATTTGTCTGCTGTCACTTCTTATTCTTCATTCACCTCTTCATATTTCCTATCTTGTGCAACCATTCCAGATGGGATTTTTTGTCTTTGTGGCATCTGTTTACTTAACAAATACAAAGAGTAGATAAACTGTTTTTTTTTTAATATGCAGTAAATACAGTAGTCAGAGTTTACTATAAAACACGTCATGTTGGGTTTCTTGGGTGCTGTTTTGGTTGTCATTTGAAATGTGCAGGCAAAGACAGCATATAGTCATATGAATCTGCTGGAGAACTACAGGTTCCAGCATTAGGACTTAGTGTTTGCATAGTGTGGAATGGTTACAACCCTGGTCAGGTTTTTGATGTCTGTGTCCATACTAGGTAGATATGCCCTTTCTAACTATCTACATGACTGTGCTTACTAAAACATGAAAAAGTGAAAGTGAGGGGAAATTCAAAAATCTACAGTTATCACCAAATGAAGAGTTGAGGTTAAATCATCCAATGGAAGAACATGTTCTGTGACAACTATCTAAAAAAGGAATTCCTCGTTCGGTGTAGAGATTTCTTCTTGCTTCTTGTTGTATCCCCTGGGCAGGGAGTGGAGGAAAATCTCCTCTTCATCTGGACTCTGAACACAGTCAAAAAGAAAACAAAATGCCAGGGGTTTTAAAACATCTGTAAACTATTCAAAACTGATTTAAAAAAGGTTTAGGCTATGCATGCAGCCAATCTCCCACCAAAAATGTTTAGTTTTAGAGAGAGTGTAAAAATCACAGATCTCCTGGCATATTGCATCATACAGTATATGTCATTTTTAACGATGCCCATAGTTCTTCTTGAACTGGAAAAGAGACAGAGCTGTTATCCACTTGGTTGTGCTCTGTGGCAGAGCTGTGGCAGAATTACTGTTGCTTGTAGCATATTTAATTTCCATTGCAGGGTTAAAGTGGAACTTTAGTCAGACTTCAGGCTGGCCCCTTTTGCACATATAGCTATGTAAAACATTAAGAATAAGTTTCTATACTGTTTAAAATCCAGTAATACACAGTCTCACCTTGTTCTTCACATGCTCAGTTGCTCTCTATTTTTTGGCATTTTGCTCTCTATTGTTTTGGCAAAATTTAGAGGCTAATCTGCTGACAGCCTAAAGATTTACTGCTGCTCAGGGGCACTTAGTTTCATCAAAATGGCAGCCTCCAGCAAGAAGAAACTGGAGTATTGCTGGAGGCAATTTACATCAAACACTAATTTGTTAGCATAATTATTAATGTGCAATGTATGTTTTTTGCTAAAGAAAATTCTTTTTTTTATCAGGTTGTTATGGGTAAAGTTCTGCTTTAAAGTGGTTCTAAAGCAGCGGTTCTCAACCTGGGGGTCGCGACCCCTTTGGGGGTCGAACGACCATTTCCCAGGGGTCGCCTAAGACCATCGGAAAACACATATTTCCGATGATCTTAGGAACCGAGACACCGCTGCTGTCTCCGGCGATGTGTGGGCGGGATGACACGCTGCCCTGTCACCTGGCCACACCTCCGGGATCCCTCAACAACTCCGCCTCCTCGCCGCTGATTGGCCACCGGAACTGTAGCTCAGGAGAGGCACACAGGCGGCCAATCACCGGCGAGGAGGTGGAGCTTGGAGAGGAGGAGCCGAGCGGCAGCGCGCGTAGATCTAAGAAGATCGAGGGAACTGCCGGAGTAAGTGAAGAGGAGAGCAGCCAGAGAAGGAAGACAGCTGACAGGTAAGTGAGAGAGCGAGCCCAGGCTGGAGCAGGGGTCAGCAAGGTAAGTATCATTGGTGTCAGTGGGAGGAATAGTGCCCCATCATTTGTGTGACTAATACCAACAATGGGGCACTATTTCTCCCACTGACACCAATGATGGGGCACTATTTCCTCCCCCCCCGCACTGACACCAATGATGGGGCACTATTCCTCCCCCCCACTGACACCAACGATGGGGCACTATTCCTCCCCCCCACTGACACCAACGATGGGGCACTATTCCTCCCCCCCACAGACACCAACGATGGGGCACTATTCCTCCCCCCACTGACACCAAGAATGGGGCACTATTCCTCCCCCCCACTGACACCAATGATGGGGCACTATTCCCCCCACTGACACCAATGATGGGGCACTATTCCTCCCACTGACACCAATGATGGGGCTCTATTCCCCCCACTGACACCAATGATGGGGCTCTATTCCCCCCACTGACACCAATGATGGGGCACTATTCCCCCCACTGACACCAATGATGGGGCACTATTCCCCCCACTGACACCAATGATGGGGCACTATTCCCCCCACTGACACCAATGATGGGGCACTATTCCCCCCACTGACACCAATGATGGGGCACTATTCCCCCCACTGACACCAATGATGGGGCACTATTCCCCCCACTGACACCAATGATGGGGCACTATTCCCCCCACTGACACCAATGATGGGGCACTATTCCTCCCACTGACACCAATGATGGGGCACTATTCCTCCCACTGACACCAATGATGGGGCACTATTCCTCCCACTGACACCAATGATGGGGCACTATTCCTCCCACTGACACCAATGATGGGGCACTATTCCTCCCACTGACACCAATGATGGGGCACTATTCCTCCCACTTACACCAATGATGGGGCACTATTCCTCCCACTGACACCAATGATGGGGCACTATTCCTCCCACTGACACCAATGATGGGGCACTATTCCTCCCACTGACACCAATGATGGGGCACTATTCCTCCCACTGACACCAATGATGGGGCACTATTCCCCCCACTGACACCAATGATGGGGCACTATTCCCCCACTGACACCAATGATGGGGCACTATTCCCCCACTGACACCAATGATGGGGCACTATTCCCCCACTGACACCAACGATGGGGCACTATTCCCCCCACTGACACCAATGTTGGGGCACTATTCCCCCCCACTGACACCAATGTTGGGGCTCTATTCCTCCCACTGACACCAACGATGGGGCACTATTCCTCCCACTGACACCAACGATGGGGCACTATTCCCCCCACTGACACCAACGATGGGGCACTATTCCCCCCAATGACACCAACGATGGGGCACTATTCCTCCCAATGACACCAACGATGGGGCACTATTCCTCCCAATGACACCAACGATGGGGCACTATTCCCCCCACTGACACCAACGATGGGGCACTATTCCCCCCACTGACACCAACGATGGGGCACTATTCCCCCCACTGACACCAACGATGGGGCACTATTCCCCCCACTGACACCAACGATGGGGCACTATTCCCCCCACTGACACCAACGATGGGGCACTATTCCCCCCACTGACACCAACGATGGGGCACTATTCCCCCCACTGACACCAACGATGGGGCACTATTCCCCCCACTGACACCAACGATGGGGCACTATTCCCCCCACTGACACCAACGATGGGGCACTATTCCCCCCACTGACACCAACGATGGGGCACTATTCCCCCCACTGACACCAACGATGGGGCACTATTCCCCCCACTGACACCAACGATGGGGCACTATTCCCCCCACTGACACCAACGATGGGGCACTATTCCCCCCACTGACACCAACGATGGGGCACTATTCCCCCCACTGACACCAACGATGGGGCACTATTCCCCCCACTGACACCAACGATGGGGCACTATTCCCCCCACTGACACCAACGATGGGGCACTATTCCCCCCACTGACACCAACGATGGGGCACTATTCCCCCCACTGACACCAACGATGGGGCACTATTCCTCCCACTGACACCAACGATGGGGCACTATTCCTCCCACTGACACCAACGATGGGGCACTAGTCCTCCCACTGACACCAACGATGGGGCACTATTCCTCCCACTGACACCAACGATGGGGCACTAGTCCTCCCACTGCAAAATTACAGTTATGAAGTAGCAACGAAAATAATTTTATGGTTGGGGGTCACCACAACATGAGGAACTGTATTAAGGGGTCGCGGCATTAGAAAGGTTGAGAACCACTGTTCTAAAGGTTCAAACTTTTCTTTACTTTCTATGCATGAAGGTAAAAACATTCAGTGTGCAGCTTCCCCAATAGCCCACCCTAATACTAACCTTAGCCACATCTCGATCCAATGATGAGCATGAGAGCAGAGTCTCTCCAGAGTCTCTCTCTCCTCATTGGCTGTGACACAGCAGCAAGATCCATTGGCTCCCGCTGCTGTGAGTCACAGCCAGTGTGGAGGGAGCATATTCTGTGTGTCCCATAGGCAAGCAACTTGCTAGGCACCACTACTACAGTGACCTAGACTAGATTCTGGGTTCTGTGCCTAGTGGCTGACCTGCATTATGAACACAAGAGGTTGCCATCTTGGCACGGGTTTCATTACAAGAATTTTTTGTATTTTCTCAATGAATGCAAAGCATTCTATGATGGACGAAGTTGAAAGCTTGATGTAACCAATCCACCACTCCAATTTGTCCAATCAGGGAATGCTTTGCATTCCTTGAGAAAATGCAAAGCAATCTCTGAATGTTGCCTGTACTGAGTGAGCGACCTCCTGTGTTCACAAATCAGCAGAGCAGTCACTTGGCATGGGGACCTGTAAGCTAGTGGAGATCACTGACTGTAGTAGTGGTGTCTATTATAATGATTTTCTTCTAGAAGGAACCACGGGTATGGTATATCAATAGTTGCACTGGTTTAAGTTAAAGCCATCCATAACTAAACTTTTTACTTACAATTTCTGCTCCTTGACTAACATAATTTTTTTTTTTAAGTTTTTACTTTGGTACATGTTCCCCCGGGCAGTGCTCATACCATGGCATACTAATGCCATTTGTTTGACAATCCCTTGCCTATTAACCTAGAACAGGGGTAGGCAACCTGCAGCTCTCCAGCTGTTGCAGGCCTACACGTTCCATCATGCCTCTGCAAGCCATAGCTGTAACTATCAGTTTTGCAATTCTCATTGGACCTGTAGAGTCATGCCTATAACTTCTGGTCTTTGCAATCTCTCATGGGAAATGTAGTTCCACAACAACTGGAGAGCCACAGGTTGCCCATCTCTGGCCTAGAAAATGGGTAAGTACTGATTTCTAAGAATTTCCTCCTATTGACTTCACTGGTGTTCAGATTTAGCACCCGAACTTCAGTACAGTTCAGTGAAACTGCCTCAAACCAAACTTCAGTACATTTGACTCATCCCTAGTCAACATGAAAATGAAGCTACCATCTTAGAGAAGTGACATAATCATTTAAATACAATAAGTTCTCCATAGGAACCACATTTATTCTTTGTTAGGCACAGGATGTGTAAAAGGGTTGGTCCATCTCTCCCTCTCTCCTGGTCTATTATGAAAAAGAACACAGGGCAGAGCTGTGAGGAGCCGTACTGATCTATGAAGTGATACAAACATAGGAGCATAATGACATACTAGGAGGGAGGTGTGGAAAGTTGGCTTTCTGGACTGTTTAGCTAGCAGAGCTAAGGGCAATAGCACATAAAGAAATCAAAATCCCGCACAGCAGTTGGAATACTTTCTGCAAAAGTCAAATGATTTTTGTAAGTGTTCATGCATGCGCTGTTTTTAACTTGAAATTTTAGAGTGTTTGCATAGAAAAATATAAATTCTAAAACAAGCCGTGTAGCACTAGATCATCTCCATATGACAGAGGGGTAATATCAAATCCAAAATGACAAGTGAACCATGCAATGAATAAAAACCAATATGTCATACTTGGAGGATAAGTTCACCTTTTATAACATGTTGCATCTTCCACCCATATTCAGGGTGTAACATCTTATGAGTACAAAAGCCCCCCCTTTCACAGCTAGCGAGGGATATTCTCTACCCCTGCTAGCTGTCAAATTAAAAAAAAAAAAGATGTCTCCGTCTGCACAGATGCGTCACTCATTCACAGTCCTCTGTGAAAGAGAAACTACAAGTCCCGACAGCATTAGCGGCTGTCGGCTTGTAGTTCTCAATGAACTACCACAGTGCTGTCGAGTGCTGTGGTAGTTCATTAATACCTCCTGTCCGTATATCTACTTGCTCGTACATCTTGTGCAGGCAGGCAGATATACTAATGCAGGCCATAGATGGGTCGAAAATCGGCCGATTTTTTGGCCGAAAATAAAAACGGCTGATTTTTGGATCGTTAGTGGGCTAATTGTTCGGCTGTTTTTCGGTATTTTGGCAGATTTTTTTTATCGGTAAAGTTGGAAAAAAATCGGCTGATTTTGCCGATCGGCCGATTTTTGCGGCAATGATGGGAGAAGAAGAAGAAATAGTGGAGCTCTCTGCAGGGACACTTTTTGCCGGCTGTAGACGGGATGAAAATCGGCCGATTTTTTTTTTTTTTTACCATTGCTGGTAACGTCGGCCGCTTGAATGACCGATTTTTCGTTTTTTTAAAGAAAAATTGGCCGGTTTTCTCTCCGTCTATGGCCTGCATAAGAGTTCTGCAGAAGACCTGCATGGTATCATTGATCTGCTGATCGCTGGAGCAATGCTTTCCAAGCGCCTGCAACCAAAAATAATAAATGCACATTTTTTTTAACCTGCAAAAAATGTGCATTTAATATTCTTTGTAAAAAGCTGAACGTATCCTTTTAAAGTGCAAAATAAATTCAATATACTTGAACAAATAAGGCAGAAAGTCATAAACTACCAATTCATAAATAAAATAAATTATATAAAAATATTCCAAATTAATAATTGATAAAAAGTATCCCAAAATAATCAGAAATAATGCACTATTTCTGATTATTTGGGATGCTTTTATCAATAATCGCACTATTTCTGATTTATTTTGCAATGCTTATCAATTATTAATTTGAAATAATTGTATGCGATTTATTTTATTTATGAATTGGTAGTTTGAGTTTTTGCATTATTTGCACTTTAAGTACATGAATTTATTTTGCACTTTTGCACTTAAAGTATGTCTTATTGGCTTTTATTGATTGCATGGGTCACTTGTTATTTTGCATTTGATATTGCACTTATGTAGTATGGAGGTGATATAGCTCTATACTGCTTTTTTTTTTTTTTATAATTTTTGGATTTGGTATCACAAATTGAGTGCTGGCAGGTTTATCTTGATACAATTTCACCTATAGGAATGTTTGCAATAAAAACAGTGGTTCTTAACAGATTTACCTACCTTTCAGTTTAGTACTTTTTCCTTTATGGCTTTGATGTCCTCCTATATGAACATTTTTATTTTTTTACTTTCCTGTAAGTTGCACGCTAGATAGATATTAAAGATTACTGGTACAGCGGACCACAAGAAGCATTAATCACCTGTCAAAACAGCTATTATGGATCACAGTTCTCATTAACCACTAATGTTACACGTGAAATCTCGCTTGCTAAGAAGTATAAATGCATATATTTATGAAATGGGAATATCTTTATGTTCAAGAATAGCTTTTCATTTTCAGTCCCTCCTACTTGATGGTAGGGAAAATAATTTGCTCTTCGTGTGGGGGGCGTATTTTAAACATGCAAATTAAAGCAGCCATATTGTGAATAGAGTTGGTCGAATGTAGAAAATGCTGCTTTGGAGGCAAAATATTCATTTATAGTGCAGAGTCTAGTTTGTAGTTTCTGGTTCATTTTCTAAGGAAAAAGTGTTAGGAAAAATGCTCTGTACTGATTTCTCACACACATCTCACCTATTTTTTTTCGCTATTAGCACACACATCTAGAAAGCATTTCAGATAAAGATATTACAGGAGAAAAGATGTGTCGAGTTAAGGTGATTGTTAAATAATTTTGCTGAGGCAGTATCAATAGCACCATGTAGGTGGGGAAGGAAAGTTGAGAATGTAAAAGAAAATAAAATGTATCTTGTTTTCTGGATGAGCTGAATGATCAGTGGCAGATTCAAATATGCTGAGAAAGCATTAATGAAGCAAAAAAAAAAACTTTTTTTTTTTTGTGAGACGACCTGTGCAAGGGAAGCACCTGTCAGCAAGAGGTGCAGTTGTTTTATAGTTTAGACAATTAGAACATGATGATTGATGATTCTCAGCATAATGAATGCTGTTGTGAGCCAGGTACAGGGTGCAACTTGATAATGTATTTTAGATTTCTTGCTATTATAGTTTGAATGTGACTGTGATGAGCTCATACTGCAAGACTTACTGAACAGCAAAGATTAGCAAAGTGTTAACATGTCAGCCTCTCAAGGGCATAAATTTCCTGAAGAGATACTACTTGCCAATATATCCTTATTCCCCAAACCAAAGATCTTTCCCTACCTCAAAATTTCAGATCAAACCTATTTCCACCAAGCCAATAGCAAATTGGAGCAGTACTTTAGTCGATCTGTGCGTCATATGACGTCTTCCTGAACCACTGCCTCATGTACACCATCAGACACAGCCAATGACTGATCTGTGTACCTGCCCATTGCCAGTACCATGTGATCACTGTGACCAAGCACATCAGGTCACATGACAATTGTAAACAATGGATGGCTTACTTTCATGCCATCCATTGTTTACAATTGTGTTGCTAGCTGTGATTGGTCACAGTGATCACACGGTACAGACTGTGCAAACCACAGCTAATCTCAACAAAAAAACACTGAATGAATTGATTTCATTCAGTTAAATGCTTGTCTATAGCAGTGAAATTCACTGCTATAGGCAATCATAATGTGTAGAAAAAAAATACTGATCACTTCTCCAGAGTAGTACAATGATAAAATTGTATTACTCTGGTCACAGTGCTCTATAAATAAAAAAAAAAAAAATTGTAAAAAAAATTTAATTAAAAACCAAAAAAAAAAAGGGTTTTTTTTTGTTTTGTTTTTATCCTGCCGCAAGCGAGTGTCCCTGATCACTGCCACACCAGTTTTATGATGACGCTGTACTGCACTGAAGACAGTATGTTAAAATAAAATGTTAAAAAAGTATTTAATTTATTTTCCAAAAATATAATTTGGGGGATATCTGTACTGTCCTGATATTTTGGGCCTCAAGAAATGAGATTAGCCATCAGCACTTCAGGATTGATCGATTTACAGATATATAATATAGTTTGTGGACTCTCTAACTTTCCTACAGACTAAATAATAAACAGTAATTTGGAGTATTTTCACCAAAGAAATGTAGTAGTATACATTTTGGCCTAGATTTATGAAGATCAATTGTTAATTGGCAAAATGTTATACCATGCCTGGTGTTGAAGTGGTTAAGGTATTACTAAACCCAGTCATTCACTGTATCTGGTCTCCCACAGCACACAGAACATGGAAATTAAATTAATTTGCTTTTCTCCTCAGCAGTTACAGCAGGTTACAGCTTGTAGGAGGAGTTTTCATTCTCCTATGATTGTGCTATGAGGCTGCAGAACCCCTGACCCTCTGTCTGGACAGTGCTGATTGGCCCTGTGTTGATCACATGCGCACTCCCAAGAAAAAAAAAACCTCTAGCCATACACACCAAACTGAGCATGTGCAGCTTACCCTCAAGGCTCTGTTCTATCAGAAGATTGGTTGGGGACAGTAGAAGGGGAGGATCAAACCTCCTTTTTACACAATGCAGATGATCAACCCCTTAGGTTCCTTGGAGAGTATAACAAGCATAATTTATTGCATATACAGAATGGTTTTACTATTGTGGGTTTAGTAACAGTTTAATAATGACCTAAACATTTTTAGTAGGATATTATCTGACAGACTAGCATCCAAAATTCCTTCACTGATATTTATTCATCAGTCTGGCTTTATTCCTAACCACCAGATCATAAACATTAGGCTGGCAATTAATATTATCCAAGATACCAACTTGTTTTCACTTAAGCCATTATTATTATTATTAGGTCTTGATATACACAAAGCCTTCAATAGTGTTTCTTAGCAGTATTTATCACTGTTGTTACGCAGATATAGCTTTAAAGATGAGTTGTTGCATGGATTTGACGCTTTATATCATAACCCAAAAACCCATATTGAAATACCAGGTTGTAATTCTGAGTTCTTCCCCCTTGGTAAGCTGTACCAGACAGGCATGTCCCTTATCATCACTCTTATTTGCACTAGCATTAGAACCTTCATCTACAGCCATTATACAACATCTAGATATCTCTGGTTATGCCAAAGGTTCATCTACATTTAAAACGAGTATATGCTGATGACGCCTTATTATTGTTGACCAATCCCTTAATATCAGTTCACAATCTTTTAGATGCTTTGGTTAAATTTTCCAGTCTATCAAGTTTTAAAAGTGAATGTTTCTAAATCATTAGCATTACCGATTAATTTTTCCCCTTTGGAACTAGAAAATCTCAAAATTAAATTTCCCATTTTGGTCGATCTTCTACTACAGTTTCATATTTAGGCATCTCCCTCTCAGCCAATTACCATTTGCAGATGACGTCCTACTTTTCCTCACCTCTCCCTTAACATCTACACCTACCCTACTTCGCCTACTTGATAGGTTTGGTGCGCTCTCTGGCCTTCAAATTAATCCCCGGAAATCATTGGCACTTAATATCTCGCTCCCACCTAACGAACTTGCCCACCTAAAACTGATCTTGCAGTTCTCATGGTTGCAAGACTCCGTTCCCTTTTTGGGTATAAAACTCACCCCGCATATCTCAGGTCTTTATACCGCTAACTACATCCCTATGCTGGCTCATCTAACGGCACTTATGACTAAATGGTCCTCCCTTCCTCTAGCTTGGCTAGGCAGGATAGCGGTCGTGAAGATGTCGATCCTTCCCAAAATCCTCTATCTCTTCAGAGTTCTCCCAATCCCAGTACCCGCCCACTACCTTTGTGTTTTCCAGCGTCGCATTTCTTCCTACATTTAGGGCAAAATCCGCCCCCATGTCCCCCGCTCTACTCTATACCGATCTAAACTCTATGGCGGTCTGGGCCCCCCTGAGATCAGCAAATACTACCAAGCGGCACCTGTGGCACAACTGCCGAAGTACAACACTACCTACGAAACCCCGCAGTGGGTCATTCTCGAATCCGTCGAGTGCAACCCCTTTTCTACAGCAAACCTTCTTTGGCTGAGACGCATTGACCGCCGCACAATTAAGAATCCCATCACCTCACATTTTTTATCCCTTTGGGATAAACTGAAGTCTCGTTACCTCTTACAATCACCCCATCATCCCCTCCTTTCCTACCTTCGTAATCCAGCCTTCCCCACATGTCTTTACTCGATGGGCTATGGCTGGTCTCACCCAGACCCGACACTTTGTGGTCAGAAATCAATTTAAATCTTTTACCTCACTATGTGAGTCCCATAACCTCCCCACCTCTGAGTTATTCAGATATCTACAGATGAAACATTTCTTTGCTCCGTACACAACGTCTGCCAATCCAGTTTCCACTTTGTCTCCTTTTGAGCGAGCATGTCTCAGAGACCCTCATAGACGAGGCCTCATATCCTATATATATTTCCTTTTTACAACCTCAACCGTATCTCCATTACCCTCACCTCCAACCAAGTCCACTAGTCGCGCTTCTCAACCACCGACCACCAGACATCACGAAGGCAAATTTTAAACTCATTCTACAAGTCACCACTGCGGCCAAGCGGGTTATCGCTAAGTCATGGAAATCTCCCTCACTGAGTATGACTGCAATTATGATTAGGGTCACTCAGGCGATGATCCACGCAAAAATAGAAGCCACTATCTTAGATTCCATCCCCAAGTTTAAAAAGATTTGGAATCCCTGGGTAGAGCCCATCCAATTTTGATGACTCCCTTCTCAACCCGTAATCTATGCCTTCTGCCTTACTGGAACCATCCCTTGCTAATATTGCAGTTATCTGGCTATTTTCCTTCCCCCCCCCCCTTTCCTTGGAGCCGTACGCCCTACTCCATCCTTCCTCCCCCTCCCTTTCTTGTTAGGCCTTAATTGATAGTTGATGTTCACTCATGTTAGTGCTGCCTGACCTTGTATTAATGGGAACTCTTATCGTTCATCTACTGTGCACCTCCAATGTCCCATATGGTTACTTATAACTTGTCTTGTTTTACATTAAATCAATAACATTTGTGAACAAGAAATAATTGTTCTTCATGAATTAAGGCCAAGATGTATTCTGCTGCATTTCTTTGGTGAAAATAACCCAAATCAGTATTTATTATTTAGTCTGTAGGAAAGTTATAGAGTTCACAAACTATGGGATATATCTGAACATTGATAAATCTTGAAGTACTGACAGCCAATCTCATTTCTTGAGGCCCACAAATATCAGAACAGTACAGATATCTCCCAAATGACCCCTTTTTGCAAAGTAGACAGTCCGACATATTTCATAAGAGGCATGGCGAGTTTTTTGAAGATATAATTTTTTGGTCATTTTTTTAAAAATTAAGAAATTACATACTGTTTTTTACATACTGACACCAGTGCAGTACAGCATCATCATATAACTGGTGTGGTGGTAATCAGGGACACTGACTGGTGACAGTACCAAATTACACTATGGCCAAAGTAGTATAATGTTTTTTTGATTGCTTATAGCAAAGAATTTCTTTGCTATAAGCAAGCATTTAACTGAATTAAATCTATTCATTCAGGTTTTTTTGTTGTGAATAGCTGTGATTGGCCACGGTTAATCACATGACGCATATGGACTGTCATTGGCCCAGCCTGTGCATGTGATCTCTGTGACCATTCACAGCTAGACACATTTGTATACAATGGATGGCATGAAAGGAAGCCATCCATTGTTTACAACTGTCATGTGACCTGCTGTGGTTGGTCACAGCAGGTCACATGGTACAGGCAACGAGGCCAGTACACAGATCTGTCATCGGCCATGTCCGAGGTACACAGCGCAGGACTGCGGGCACACACAAGTCGCGATTCAGGAAGGACGTCATATGATGCCCTCCCGGATCGAGAGTTCCGCCCCTCCGTCAATTTACTATAGGCCAGGCGGGAAGGGGTTAAAGGATAAGTTCACCTCTGGGAATATGTTAAATGTTCCACCTGTTTTTACATGTTCCCATAGCTGTAGGGCACTTGCCCCCCCTCCCTCCCGTGACAGATAATATTGGGAGAAGTTTCCCTCTACTATCTGTCAAATTTGAAAACAGTGTGGCCGTATGGGGCTCTGCCCACATTACCCCATCATTCATTCATGTACTTCAATGAACTGCAAGTCCTGACAGCTTTAGAGGCTGTAAGCTTGTGATTTTCAATGATCTACTGATTCCAGGCTCCTTTGGACAAAAATAAGGAATGCACATTTTTTTACCTGGAAAAAAATGTGCATTTATTATTTTTGTCCAAAAGGTGAACTTATCCTTTTAACAAATGATTGTTCACCATTTCTTTAACAAATTATTGTTACTGAAATTAACATATCATTTGCAGAAAATGGTAGTTATTCTGTACTTTTGACTACTTATGATAACGTAACATTGTCAACTTGGACAATAAAGAGCAATTTTCTGGGGTTTTTTATCCATTAATTTTCAGTGTTGATTTGGGTAAACTTTTATTGAAAATAAATGAGAACCCCTTTGTCCTAAACTGGAGATCTCTTCCTTTACAAGTACACTGTTTTAAACTTCCGGCTCTAAGATGCTTTACATATTGGTGTCATTTCTTGACACTCAGGCATACTGAAGCCCTTGACTGCAGTGATTTAAACTTGGGAGCGGTTTAGCAAGTAACAGGATAACATTTCAAGGCACTCATTAAAACTATACCAGTTAAAGCCACTCTACTGGGAGCTGGAGGGTGAGTTAAAGAAAAATAAAGGATAGCATTATTTTGGTATTAATATTACATTAACCTCCTTGTGGGACTTTACTTTTAAAATTACATGTTTTGCTAGAAGAGAAATGTTCATGTTGTGATGATTGATGTGTGCAAAGAACAAAATAAAAGAAAGCATATTCCGATGGCAGTTTATTAACTCTTTATTAAAAATGTTATAGATGTATTTATTGCATGAGAACAAAAAAACCCACGTAAAATACATAATTATTTCTCCTCAAATGATTTAGCCTTTTGTGTACTTATTTTTGTTATAACTGTGGAACATAAAAGTAAAGGTTGAATAAAAATAAATGACTGCCTAGTTATTTTATTTCTGTGTATTTTTACAGAATTAAAAAAAATTATAGTTGTAGTCAGTATTATGGTAATAATGGAATACTGATATGCAATAATCCATATTTACATGACTTAAAAAAGAAATTAGATATTTTTAGCCCTCAGATATTTTTAGTCCTCCACATTAAATATATATGATATCACATGGAATGTAGGGGTGCTCTTAAGGAGAGGGGGTTGTAATCTATATGATAAATGGAAGGGTGATAGTCTTCACTGAACAATGTAGGATGCCCTTAACTAGCATTTTTCTATATACAGTAAGCACAGCAGCTGGATACCACAAGTTCCAATTACAAACTCCAAACACGGTTTCAAATGTTGAATGCTTTGTCTTGGATCTCACCAGGAATCAGGATTATCAGTGCTCTTTTGGTTCCTCTCCATCCTGGGGGCAGAAAATAACTACACATTTTATTCTCTCATCTTTATAGGGGGAAAATGGTGATTCCCATCAAAAGTTCATCAACTTTAGATTATATTGCTACTTTCTACTTGGTATGCAGGCTGTGATTTGCTAGTAACAATCAACTGCATATTCAGTGATGGTTGAACCTATTAAAAAATGGGTATTGCAAACTTTAATGTGAACCCTATTAAAGTCACTAAAAGGCAAATCTTGAAAAACAAATCTGGCCATTTTCAAGACTAATAGGCAAGGGATTGTAAAAAATCCATTAAGAACTGGGCACTGCAGAGGGGTTACATATAAAAATGCAAAACAATGTTTTAACAAATACCATTCTGTGGTGAACACATTTTTTTCTTCTAAGGCTTAAAGTGAACCATTAAAAAAAATGAATTTCCTACTTGCATTAGAAATGCTCTAAACCTACTTGTGAAGTGGCATGCCTGCAGGATTTACTAAAGCAAAAGTGACATTTAGAAATATACCAATAAATGACATTTCTGATCTCCAGTCTGCTCCTTGTGTAAACAAAATGACTGTGGGATCCTGGGTGAGAAAAAGCAAAAAAAAAAAAATAATGGGTTCCCCCAGATCTGTCTGAGCAAGCATCCAGCTCGGCTAGCCAGGAAAGAAATGTTGATGGGGACTTGGGTCTCTTCCCCAAAAGCCTGGTCTAGTGGTTGAGGGGGCTCCAGATAACAGCCCTCTCATATTCCCTGATTACTCATTCACAAAAAAATTAAATTGTAAATAAACACACACAGACCATGATAACCCCCCAAAATGTGCCACGTTGTAAATACATTGTCTATCATGTTATCCAGCTATGTACTCTAGATCCAGCCGAAGATGTTGGAGGATCCTGATGACTTGACACAAACATGACTCAGGTGTGACGATCCTCTCCTGATGGACTTTTACTGCAACTGTAAGCTCACCAGTAGGCTTCCTAATGTCAGTATGCTGCCTGACATCGGTGACTAAATATGATATTGACCACATTTAGTCAATTACATCACTCAAGATGCTCACTGGATTGTTTACAATTTGGAACAAGGCAGCAGGATCCTTGGTTGATAAGATGCCAATAACCAGTTGCATCCAAGCAACCAAAGATGCTGTTTAGCCACTTGCGTTCTAGCAACCAATGATGTTTTAGATCAGTCATTGCAAAACTTCTGAAGCTTTCAATGAGACTTCTGAACTTATTAACTGGCCATTTCATCCACTCGACCTAATACAATTTCTCATGTTTGTCTCATGTTTGAAGAGCATCTTCTCCAGACTGCATGTTTCCGCTCTTTCCATAGATGTTCAATAGGATTCATATCAGGGCTTATAGAAGGTCACTTCAGAATAATTGCATGTTTTGTTCTTAGTCATTCTTGGGTATTTTTAGCTGTGTTTCATCCTGTTGGATGACCTAAAATCTGTGATTGAGACCGAAGTTTCTGACATTGGGAGTAGTTGACATTTAAATAAATTTATGCATACATCAGTAATGAGAGCTAGTGGTTTGTATCTGTGGCAAAAATAGGTGAGAGTATCTTCTTCTTTAAAAATATCTAAGCCATTAACAAGCCATTTACATTGTTGGCAGTGAAAGTTAAAACGTATTTTATGTAAACCAATTTGAAAATGTCTGGAAAAGTTCTCCTTTATCCAGGTCATGGTAAAGCCAATAATCATTAGTCATAGGATAGGAGGTGTGAAAGTTATGGAACTACCCTGTTTATTCCATAATCCCAATGTTCGTGTCATGGTAAAGATGTAAATATGTTAAATTGCCAGGGTAGAGAGATAAAAAAGGAATATTTGGAAGACAGATGGTGTCCTAGGCCCCCAATTCTGTTTCAGAATGGCTGTTCCCTTTTGACGTTGATGGCCTCTTTCACATCTCTTGTGAACCACTTTTCCTTTCTGTCTAAAATGTGCACCTCACTGTCCTTAACCATTAGCCGCCCGGCCAATGGCCGTTTGGCGGCTTCAAATGTGTTGCTGCATTCCGGGTGCACGCCATTTGGCGTGCTCCCGCACATGCGCAGTTTGCGCTAATGCAGAGCGGTGCAGCAGCGCGATCTGTCACCGGCCGTGCACCTCGGACATGGCCGATGACAGATCTGAGTACCAGCTCCCGTTGCTGGTACCATGTGACCTGCTGTGACCAATCACAGCAGGTCACATGACAGTTGTATACAATGGATGGCTTCATTCATGCCATCCATTGTATACTAGTGCCTAGCTGTGAATGGTCACAGCTAATCACATGCACATGTCATGTGATTAGCTGTGACCAAATCACAGCTAAGCACAAAAAAAAAAAATAAAAGCTGAATGATTTCATTCAGGTGAATGCTTGCTTATAGCAAAGTAATTCTTTGCTATAAGCAAATTGTGTAAAAAAAAAAAAAAAATACTGATCACTTCCCCAAAGTAGTACAATGTTACTATGGTAACATTGTACTACTTTGGTCATAGTAAAATATGAAAAAAAATCTTAAAAAAAATAAAAAAAATGTAATAAAAAATAAAAAATAAAAAAAATATATATATGTATATATATTTTTTTTTTCATACTGTCAGTCAGTGTCCCTGTTCACCGCCATGCCAGTTATATGATGATGCTGTACTGCACTGGTGACAGTATGTAAAAAAAAAATAGTGAAAATAATTTTTTAAATTTTTTCATTTTCCGAAAAATTATGACAAAAAAATACAACTTCAAAAAACTCACCATGCCTCTTATGAAGTACGTCGGACTGTCTACTCTGCAAAAAGGGGTCATTTGGGGATATCTGTACTGTCCTGACCTCAAGAAATTAGATTGGCTGTCAGTACTTCAGGATTGATCAATTTTCAGATCTATACCATAGTTTGTGAACTCTATAACTTTCCTACAAACTAAATAATACATCCTAATTTGGGTTATTTTCACCAAAGACATGTAGCAGAATACATCTCGGCCTAAATTTATGAAAAACAATTATTTATTTGTAAACTTTTATAACAGAAACAAAGAAAAATGTGTTTTTTTTTCAGAATTTTTGGCCTTTTTTTGTTAATTTAGCAAAAAATAAAAACCCCAGCAGTGATTAAATACCACCAAAAGAAAGCTCTAGTTGTGTGAAGAAAATGATAAAAGTTTAGTTTGGGTACAGTGTTGTATGACTGCGCAATTGTTATTCAAAGTGTGAGAGCGCTGAAACCTGAAAAATGGCCTGGGCAGGAAGGTGTAAAATTGCACGGTATTGCAATGGTTAAAAGGAAGTTTTTTACCATAAAGTATATTTCTGTTTCAATATTTTTATTAAGAAAGTTTTGTTTCAAGAATACAACAAGCTCAAGATACGCCCATGTGTAAAGCATATTTGAACTAAAAAATGTAATATATTGCAGCTTACCAACCTCTAACAGTGGGGGCTACGTTCATTTTTTTTTGGGGGAGGTGGTTCTTTGTTATCACCTGGTGAACTGACCAGTAAGTCAAGCCCTATATTATGTGATTTTCTTTCCTTCCACCATGGGTGGAAGGAAAGAAAATGACTAAATTCCCCCATTAACAAAGTCAGTGTTGATGGGGGAATCCCTCCCGTAGCAACATTATGTTCTGCAAGTAAGCAGAATGATTACTGCTAGTGGCTATAGCTGCTGACAGTAGTGATGGACTAAACAGCCCCCTGTTCGGTTCGGGGTCAAACAGGGACAGTTCACGAAGTGATATCTTACCACATCTACAGTGAAGAAAATAAGTATTATATCCTTTCCTGATTTTGAATGTTTGCCCACTCACAAAGAAATGATCAGTCTAAAAATCGAATGGTAGGTGTATTGTAACACTGAGAGACAGAATAGCAAAAACAAATTCAAAAGAAATGCATGTTTAACAAATTATACACTTATTGCATGTTCATGAGGGAAATAAGTATTTGATCCCCTATCATTCAGCAGGATTTCTGGCTACCAGGTGCCTTTCATACAGGTAACAAGCTGAGATTAGAAGCCGTCTCTTAAAGGGAGTGATGCTAATCTCATTTTGTTATCTGTAAAAAAGACACCTGTCCACAGGAGCAATCAAACAATCAGATTCCAAACTCTCCATCTTGGCAAAGACCAAATAACTGTCCAAGGATGTCAGAGACAAGATGGTAGACCTACACAAGGCTGGACTGGGCTACAAAACTATCGCCAAGCAGCTTGGTGAGAAGGTGAAAACAGTTGGTGCAATCATTCGCAAATGGAAGAAACACAAAACAAGTGTCAATCTCCCTAGGTCTGGTGCACCATGGAAGATCTCACCTCAGTAATATTCAGTAAGATACCGCACAGCTACTAAAATACCGCATGAATTATATTAAGTCATGCTGGATTTTAGTAGTGAAAAAATTCTTTAATGTTTCAGTTGTCAGTGGGGTTCCCCAATGACAGCTGAATGTAAAAAGAAGTGCTGACATTGCAATTAAAAAAAACAAAAACAGAAAAAAAATGGCGTGGGGTCCCCCCCATCCTTGTCAAGCCCTTTGTGTCTGGTATGGATTTTGAGGGGAACCCCCATGCCAACATTTTAAAAAACTGTCGTGGGGGTCCCCCTGAAATCAATACCAGACTGTTATGTGAGCATGCAGCCTGGCAGGCCAGGAAAGGGGGAGGAATGAGTGAGCACTCCCCCTCCTTAACCATACCAGGCCACATGCTCATCAGCAGGCTCCTCCCCCCAAGGCACCTTGTGCCCATGTTGATGGGGACAAGGGCCTCTTACCCACAACCGTGGCCAGTGGTTGTGGGGGTCTGTGGGAGGGGGGGTTATTGGAATCTGGAAGTCACCTTACACAAGGGGACCCCCAGATCCTGACCCCCTATGTGAATGAGTATGGGGTACATAGTACCGCTAATTATTTATAAAAAAAAAAAAGTGTAGTGTAAAAATGACAGAAGACTTTGACAAGTCCTTTATTAAAAATAAATTAATAAAATGTCTTCCGAAGTAGACCCAACATTAATCATGATGTCCACCGCCTACTCAAAAAAAAAAAGAGGCTCCGCTTTGGACGCTGGCTTCTGCCATCTGACAGCTGCTCTAACCTGACAGTTCTAAAATACTATGACAACATCACAAGGTGGTGGAGTGGTCCCGCCCCTTGTGGTGTCCTCATGAGCTGTGATTGGCAAAAGCATTGCACCTGACCTGTGGCCAGGTGCATTGCTTTGGCCAATCACAATGCACTGTCAGGGCAGAGTGCATTGCAGGGTGCAGTGGGAGAACAGCCCACCGAACACCCTTACTGTTCATGTGTTCACCGAACACATGAACGGCTGATGTTTGACTCGAACATCAAGCCCAACCATAGCCAGCAGTGATCACATGCAAAAAATCCCACAGTCTGGCTTTACCCAAGTTGATCGATTGGAATCCAATGGAATGAATCTCAGCTGGTTCAGTAGATCCAACTATGGCCGGCTTAAGTCTGTATATTTCAACTTCCTTTTAATAGACCAAGCTGTCCAGCAAAACAAAACAATACAAGCAGAGAGCAAAAAGATCTTGATAGTGTAGCATATTGAATCATATATTGGATACAAGAACTTTAAAAAGCAACCTGTGAAAATCGCACTCACAAATGGGGTTGAGAAGGTTGCAGAAGGGGGCTCACAATGAAACAATCCGTTTGTGAGTGTGATTCTTACTGATTGCTTTTTAATGTTTTTTTTTATATAATAAATGTTTCAATATGCTCCACTGTCCGGATCTTTTTGCACTGATTTCTTTGTGTTATTCACATGTGCACATGTCTCCCTGCTCTTCTATCAAGTCAGCAGCATCTGAACCTGATTTGGTGCTAATCATTCACGAACTAGATACTGAGCTTTTCCTCTGAGACTGACTAATCTACAATATACTGTATGCAAAGTGCCTTGAAAAAGTATTCATACCCCTTGACATTTTTCACATTTTGGCATGTTACAACCAAAAACGTAAATGTATTGTATTGGGATTTTAGACAAACACAAAGTGGCACATAATTGTGAAGTGGAAGGAAAATGATAAATGGTTTTCAAAATTTTTTACAAATGTGAAAAGTGTGGCGTTGAAAACCATTTATAATTTTTCTTCCACTTCACAATTATGTGCCACTTTGTGTTGGTCTATCACATAAAATCCCAATAAAATGCATTTACATTTTTGGTTGTAACATGACAAAATGTGGAAAATGTCAAGGAAGTATGAATACTTTTTCAAGGCACTTTACATGCATTGTTTGTTCTTTGTTTTACCATGTCAGTTAACCTTTTTTTTATATTGCTGAGCACCATTAGGACATTTTATCCTTCTTTATTGCTTGCTTTGTCCAGCAAAAGTGGCAGCTAGAATGTTGAGAAAACAATTTATTACTGACAGGTGTTTACAATGGTCAGCTTTTGCTCTTTTAGGTAAAACCTTTATCCCAAAATTAAAAAAGCTGTTATTGCAACTGTATGAAAGGTGTTAGTTGGAGTTTGGATTTAATAATTCCTCAAAAAACTACTCGTTTGGCCTCAGAGACTCCACTCTCTCCTGGTTCTTCTCCTATCTATCGCAGCGCTCCTTCAGTGTTATCTATAACGCTGCCACCTCCTCTTCACTCCCTCTCTCTGTAGGGATCCCTCAAGGTTCTGTCCTTGGACCCCTTCTCTTCTCCATCTACACCTCCTCCCTTGGTCACTTGATAAACTTCCACGGCTTCAATTACCATCTCTATGCTGATGACATGCAAATCTATCTGTCTACTCTTCACCTCACCCCTTCAGTCTCCACCCACATCGCTAGCCTACTAAGTGACATATCGGCATGGCTGTCACTCCACTTCCTCAAACTCAACTTTTCCAAAACTGAGCTCCTAGTATTCCCCCCAGCCCGCGCCAGCCCCACTGACTTCACCATAAATATCAATAACACAATCATTAGTCCATCCCCCCTGCCAGGGTACTAGGTGTAATCCTAGACTCCCATCTGTCCTTCCAGCCCCAGATCCAATCACTGACAAAATCATGTAAACTTCACCTCTGCAACATCTCCAAGATATGACCGTTCCTAACCCCGGAAACCACTAATCAACTTATTCACTCCCTTGTCATATCACGCCTTGACTATTGTAATTCCCTCCTCATTAGCCTACCTCATTGCAGGCTATCCCCTACAGTCTATCATGAATGCTGCTGCCAGACTCATCCACCTCACTAACCCCTCTGTATCTGCCACCCCTCTCTGCCAATCCCTCCACTGGCTCCCAGTTGCCCAACAGATAAAATTCAAAACACTAACTATGACATACAAAGCCATCCACAACACTGCCCCAATTTACATATCTGATCTTATCTCTAAATATCACCCAAACCGTACACTCCATTCCTCGCAAGACCTCCTACTCTCTAGCTCCCTTATAGCCTCCTCCCATGCTCATCTCCAAGACTTCTCCAGGGCGTCACCCATCCTCTGGAATTCCCTACCCCAATCTATCAGACTATCACCTACTCTACTTACCTGTAGGCGATCATTGAAAACCTATCTCTGCAGGGAAGCCTATCCCGCCCTCTGCTAATTCTGGAATCCTCTACTCTTCCAACCACTCCATCCCCCACAGTTTTACCTATTGTATCACTCACCTTTCCCTCCTAGATTGTAAGCTCCAAGGAGCAGGGCCCTCAATTCCCTCTTGTATTGAACTGTATTGTTACTGTATTGTCTCCCACAATAATGTAAAGCGCTGAGCAAACCGTTGGCGCTATATAAATTCTGTATAATAATAAATAATAATAATTTGTTAGTCAAGTCCATTCAAGCTTTCTAGTGTATCTATCCCTACCCTGTCCACAGGTTTACAATGCTTCTGTTTAAAGGTTGATCCATTGCTCCTCCATAGAGTGGGGCCACCCTAAAAGGGGAAGTGTGTTACTGGCTATAGATTACCAGATGAAAATAAAGGAAAAACAAAAAAGAAAAAACTAATGCAGCCACTGCAGTTTGGTAAGAATTGGCAAAGCTGCAATATATTATATATTTTTTTGCTTTTGGGTTTAGATACACATTAAGATGTAGAAAGACTGCTGGGCCTTGGCCTGTAGAATTTGCCTTCCTATGCTGGGCCATTCAGTTGCGGATGTTGTATCCCCAGAGTACAGTTCTTTGCATTCCTCACTACACTACACTACACTGCACATACAAAGTTATTTTGCTTGTGTTTTTGTGTTGGGTAGGATTTACAAGCTTCTCTTTGTATTGCTGGGCTTGATGGGCATAGTTTGGAAAGGTTTGTGAAAATAGGGCAGTATTTATCAATGCAGTTACTTTAGGTTCTTTGTGCCATAGTTCTGCAGATGTTACAGCGGAACTCCACTTTTGTTGAGGAAAAAAATCCCCTCTGGGTGAATTTTACCAAACTTTGTTGCAGATTCCTACATTTGTTGCTCTGAAGAAATCGTGGTTTGTCTGTGTCAAATTGCAAAGTAAATCTGAATCGGAGTGACTAAACAGCTGAGGCCCTTGAATTGCAGTGTCCGCATTCCTTTTGTCGCGATTAACTCTTTGGGAGTATTTAACCAAAAATGAAAATTTTTGCTGTAGAGGATGCCTAAAATCTGATTCGTATCTTAGTGCAGACTTCTGGGAAAATCAGTGAGCCAATCGGACAAGCAGGAAATTACATTTCTGGGGGAGTTTTGTAAATGAGCTATGCATGAAATGCCTCAAGGTTGCCATATTGCATTGAGTTTTACAGAAAATTACAGCGCTGCAGATTAAAATAGAAATAACACTCAACTACAATATGACTTGTATAGCAATTGTATGTAATATATTATTATTTTTTTTTATTTGCCATTTTTTCCATGAAAGTGGAGTTACCCTTTAAGCAAAAAACAATTAAAAAGTAAACTGGTTATTTCAATTCAAATGGATACTGCAATAGATGAACCCTTAAAACTTTGTGAGCACCATGAAAACCTTCACACCTCTGAAAAGCAATCAAAATTTGAAAATATTAATTGAATAAACTAAAGTGAGTACAGTAATCATAAATATGTGTAAGAAACCGTAATATGTGGTCAAATTAACCTAAAGTTTCATGCATTATCTATTAGCCCTATGAAGACCCTCACAACTCTGAAGAGTGATCAAGGCTGAGGATAGGTAAAATCTCAATGTGCAAAAAATTCACCTCAAATATACATAAAGGTTAGTAGAAAATTTTCAAAAACAAAAAAACAATAACAAACAATAACCACAGTCCATAAGTATGAGAAGAAAATTCCACAATCGATGGTATTATTGTAGACAATGCTGTAAATGCAAATAAACTTGCTTTACCTGGTCATTAGAGTATATACCACCACCAAAGGAAAAAATAGAGGCTTACCGTAAATGGAGATCCCTTAATTACAGGGGGTCCCTACCAGCTTTATAATATAGAGCACTGGCAGGCTTCCCGTATCACGCCCCAAAACATGGAACTTCCTGGACTCCAACTCGAATGTAAACTCAAAGTATAGTGCCAGACAATGTCATGAAAGAAAAAACATGCCTCTCATAGTGCAATACATACAGTGGGGCAAAAAAGTATTTAGTCAGCCACCAATTGTGCAAGTTCTCCCACTTAAAAAGATGAGAGAGGCCTGTAATTGGCATCATAGGTAGACCTCAACTATGAGAGACAAAATGAGAAAAAAAATCCAGACAATCACATTGGCTGATTTGGAAAGAATTTATTTGCAAATTATGGTGGAAAAAAAGTATTTGGTCGCCTACGAACAAGCAAGATTTCTGGCTCTCACGGACCTGTACCTTCTTCTTTAAGAGGCTCCTCTGTCCTGCACTCATTACCTGTATCAATGGCACCTGTTTGAACTTGTTATCAGTATAAAAGACACCTGTCCACAACCTCAAACAGTCACACTCCAAACTCCACTATGGTGAAGACCAAAGAGCTGTCGAAGGACACCAGAAACAAACTTGTAGACCTGCACCAGGCTGGGAAGACTGAATCTGCAATAGGCAAGCAGCTTGGTGTGAACAAATCAACTGTGGGAGCAATAATTAGAAAATGTAAGACATACAAGACCACTGATAATCTCCCTTGATCTGGGGCTCTACGCAAGATCTCACCCCGTGGGGTCAAAATGATCACAAGAACGGTGAGCAAAAATCCCAGGACCACACGGGGGGACCTAGTGAATGACCTGCAGAGAGCTGGGACCAACGTAACAAAGGCAACCGTCAGTAACACACTACGCCGCCAGGGACTCAGATCCTGCAGTGCCAGACGTGTCCCCCTGCTTAAGCCAGTACATGTCTGGGCCCATCTGAAGTTTGCTAGAGAGCATTTGGATGATCCAGAAGAGGATTGGGAGAATGTCATATGGTCAGATGAAACCAAAATAGAACTGTTTGGTAGAAACACAACTCGTCGTGTTTGGAGGAGAGAGAATGCTGAGTTGCATCCAAAGAACACCATACCTACTGTGAAGCATGGGGGTGGCAACATCATGCTTTGGGGCTGTTTCTCCGCAAAGGTCTAAGATCTTAAAACTAAGATCAGTATTTTTGCTTGCACATGATTGGATGATGGAAATCAGCAGAGCTTCATCTCGTTAACCAGATGGAACATTCCTTTGCAAAGTGAAAACTACTTTATAAAGTCAACAGCCTTTTTGCCTTTAGTAAATCAACCTTCTAGTTTGTAATAAATGATACATGTATTTTTAATATATTGATTACTGATCATTACAAATATGCTAAACATGTTTCTCTCAAAGTACCATTGAAGCTTTTATTTATTTGTTAGGGCCTGCAGTCTCAAAAAACAATACCATTTTTTCATTGAAGTACAATGCAAATGTATTGATAATTTAATATTTTGCTCACAAAATCCATGTTAAGCATTGGGAAGCATAAATTTAACAAGATGGTGGGACATAGTTGATCTATTTCGTTTTTCTATATTGATTACTGATCATTACAAATATGATAAACACGATGCTCTCAAAGTAACCTTGAAACTGTTATTGATTAGGGCCCTCAACATCAAGAAACAATGCCATTTTTCAATAAGATGCAATAGTATTGATGATTTATTATTTTGCTCACAAAATCTATGCTCTTGTTAGGAAACATAAACACAACAAGACTGCTATCATTTAAATTCATCAGTTACATCTGTATTGTTAATGTCAGTATAATAATTAGACTGTTATAAGATTCTGTTAAATGACCTCTCCATATCTAGAGATATAGAGGCTAATTTAATAAGATTTGAGAATGTTCACACATGTTGTGTGACTTTTCACTTTAATTGTCCAGCTGAGTGCAAGAAGAAATAAGCAAACGAGTTTGAATGATTGGACTTGGTTGACTGAAGAGAATACTCACATTTATTTATGAACATTCGTAAATCCTTTAGTAAACCAATCCTATTATGTACGGTATACTTTACATATATCGAAGTCTGAACAAGACTTTTAGAAAGTGGTTTTCAAATAGGGTCGTGTGCATATTAAAACTGGATGCATGTTGCAAACTAACTCAAACAGCAATGGACATATATAGCTAAAATGTATAATAACATTAGTACATGTATATTAGATATCTAATACAATATATTCGCATCATATTTAGCATTTTGTGTGGTAAGTTCAATTTAACCACTCTTATTTACATATTATAGAATTTGTGACTTCCAATGCAGGTATAAAAAATTTTTTCTCACAGGACTATGGGGAGGGGGATTGGGGGTTAGGGACACATGACCAATAACTCTAATTCCTAAATCAAAATAAACTATTGCAACCCCTGACGCTACACCAGTGGTTGGGGGGGGGGGTGGTAAAAACATGTCTCAACTATCGGTATTTACACCCCCAAATCACAAATGTAAATGAGCCCTAACTGTCCTAAGCCCCCTATAAGGTTGCTTTCCCAATGATGACCTGTGGTTTACCTGCACCTGCAGCTTCCCTGCAGGTTAGGTGTTCTTTGATGTGGACTCCTGCATTAAGAAGTTTTGGTGTGCTTTCAGAAAATGAACAAAACCCGTAGGATATAATAGAAGTGTGTTTCCCTGGTTTGAAGTTGAGGGCCACATCAGAGGGCTCCGAGGGCCACAGGTTGTGCACCCCTTCACTAGGCAGTCGTTGGTCACCCCTCCAAGCCACTTTCAACCTGGATACTTTTTTATTTATGTCACATATTTTGATATCTTAAGAAAAATACCTCCCTTTTTAACCTTTTTATTGGTCAACAAGTTTTCCCATTTCAATAAAATGTTGAAATTCTCATTCTGAAGTTTAACATTCTCTAAAGGCTCCCAAAACTATATATCAAAAATACTCACTTATTTTATTGCACAAAAACACGACCTGACTTCCCAAATTTCAATTAAATATAACTGTATAGGGTTAATTAATACCAAAGAAATTTTAGCTTTAAAAAAGCCTTCAGATACAAAGCAAGTGAAAACTACTGTTCTGTAATGGTAGCCACCAAATGATCAGTCAAACAGCAACTTGGTTTTTACTAAGCAGCATGCAGGATCAATTGACAGTACAGATAGACTAGTAGGAAGGTATGTTATACTGTTGATTAAAGAGTAACAATCAATCTCCGTAACAGGGATACTTAGGAATATATTCCACACGACCACTCGGTGGGAACCCAATACAGAAGAACAGAGTATCCAAAAAGGTCACATGCAAAACAAACAACATGGATTTGAGCAAATACAATTACTTGTAGTAACCTTGAAATTTGGTTGTAGCACCTCAATATGCGGTTGATTGTAACTGTTCAGGTAGTGGGTTGCAGGGATCACCAGGCAAGCTTCACAAAGATAAGGCTGGAGTATTTGGGCTAGAAGTTCTGGCGACCACAACTGGACCACCTGTGTCTATTGGAAAAGCCAGTGTCCATCATGACCAGGGTTTGCAAGGAAGCTGCATGCTCTTGTACTCCCCAACAGCTTGCACTTTGGATACAGTGTTGGATGGTCCAGTGCTTGGTGACAGTTTGTGCCCAGTCACTACTATGCCATCAGGTATGGTCCATCTGAGCACCAGAAGGCAAGATGAGCTTTAATTGAGATCCCTTGGACATGTCCAAGTGTACAGGGGATGATGGCAGCCCAGAGGATTGTGGGGAATGGAGTTAAAGAAGTCTGTCCTCGCTGCTGAGGAAAGCAGATAAAGGGGAACTCTGCTACACTACAATTTGATACATTAAAAATGTTTAATTTCATCAGCTCTAGAAGATTTTACCCCCCCCCTCATGACCAGGCCATTTTATGCTATTCAGTGCTGCACTATTTCAGCTAGTAATTGCATGGTCATGCAGTACTGTACCCGAGCGAAATGTATGTCCTTTATTTCACAGCTTTCTTTTAGTGGTATTTGATCACCACTGTTTATTTTTTATTTGCAATATAAATGAAAACTGACCAAAAATTTTGAAAACATTTTTTTCTACTTTCAATTAAAAGTAAGGGTATACCGCTTTGCCCAGAGCTGTCGCTCGCCCACACTTTGCTGGTGATGGGCAAGTAGTTAAAAAAAAAAAAAAACTATAAAAAGTAAGAAATTTTTTTTTCCTCTTTTATTTTTATTTATTTTTTAACAACAATATTGTTGTTGTTATTATTATTATTATTAATTTAACCACTTGCCCTCGTGGCCTAAATTTATGAAGAACAATTATGTATTTGCAAACTTTTATACTTTTTTTTTTTTTTTCTTCCAATTTTTTTGTTGATTTAGCAAACAAAAAAAACCCAGTGGTGATTAGATACCACCAAAAGAAAGCTCTAGTTGTGTGAAGAAAATGATAAAAATTTTAGTTTGGTTACAGTATTGCATGACCGCGCAATTGTCATTCAAATTGTGACAGCGCTGAAACCTGAAAATTGGCCTGGGCAGGAAGGGGGTAAAAGTGCCTTGTGTGGAAGTGGTTAACCCTTTTTTTAATTGAGCTTTATTATTTCCAGAAATATACTGGTAAGTCCACTATGGGATAGTTTAACCACTTGTCCTCCTGAGGATTTTCCCCCCTTCATGACCAGGCCACTTTTTGCGTTACGGTGCTGCGTTACTTGGTTTACGTCCCGAATTCACAAAAAGAACATTGGAGAACTGGAGAAAGTACAGAGAAGGGCAACTAAACTGGGGCAGCACAGTGGCTAAATGGTTAGCACTTCTGCCTGGCAGTACTAGGGTCGTTGGTTTGAATCCCAACCACGGCACCATCTGCCTGGAGTTTGCATGTTCTCCCTGTGCCTGCATGGGTTTCCTCCGGGTACTCCGGTTTCCTCTCACACTCCAAAGACATGCTGGTAGGTGAATTTGATCCTGTCTAATGTGGCCCTAGTATGTGTATATATGTATGTGAGTTAGTGACCTTAGATTGTATGCCCCTTGAGGGTTAGGGACTGATGCAAATGTATAATATATATGTAAAGTGCTGCGTAAATTGACAGCACTATATAAGTACCTGAAATAAATAAATAAATAAGAGGCATGGAGGAGCTCAGTTGTGAGGAAAGATTAGAGGAACTGAATTTATTCTCTATTGAGAAGAGGAGATTAAGGGGGGATATGATCAACATGTATAAATACATCAGTGGTTCATATAGTGAACTCGGTGTAGAGCTATTCACCCTGAGGTCATCACAGAGGACAAGGGGGCACTCTTTACATCTGGAGGAAAAGACATTTAATCCCCAAACACGGAAAGGTTTCTTCACAGTAAGAGAAAATTGTGGAATAGACTCCCTCAAGAGTTGGTTCTGGCCAACTCAGTGGATTGATTTAAAAAAGTCCTGGATTCTTTCTTGGATACACAGAATATAACTGTTTATTAACATTTATACGTAAAGTTGATCCAGGAAATATCCGATTACATCTCAGGGGATCAGGAAGGATTTTTTTTTCCCAGCAGGAGAAAATTGGATCATGCTTTGACGGGCTTTTTTTTGCCTTCCTCTGGATCAACTGTGGGTGTAGGATTATAAAGTTATAGCGTATAGATACTGGGATTTTTTTTTCTACTAGTAATGGCAGCGATCAGCGACTTTTAGCAGGACTGCGGGACTGCAGCGGACATTCTGACACTGGGGGGGACTAACTTGGTGTCATTGACATCTCCAGTGAAAATTACAGTGATCAGTGCTAAAAAAAACCCACTGACACTGCACTGGGAAGGAAGGGCTTAATGTGAGGGGCGATAAAAGGGTTAACTGTGTGCTGTGTGTGTTTTACTAGGGGGTGGGGGGTTTGTTCTTCACTGTAAGCACACTGATCGGGATGGCTGTACTGCGCAGAGCCATCCCGAGCAGTGTGCTCGAGCTGACAGGGAGGAAGATTTATTGTAAACAAAACAATTTTCCTCCCCGTTGGGGATGCTCAGTAATAACCTGGTGCCGGTGGGTAATTACCGGCCGGGACCCGGTGATTGACATCCGTGGCCGCGAATGACTGTGTGGGTAGGGCGTTCACGCACCTGCCCCCTACCAAAGAATGCAAAATCATGTATATATACGTGATTTTGCGCACAGGTGCCACCCTGTAGCAGTGTATCTGCTTTAGGGTAGACCTTAAGCAGCTAAAGATAGTGACAGATGCTTTTTAACCACTTGCCTACTGGGCACTTTTACGCCCTTCCTGTCCAGGCCAATTTTCACCTTTCAGTGCTGTCGCACTTTGAATGACAATTGTGCAGTTATGCAACACTGTACCCAAACAAAATGTTTATAATGTTTTTGAGACAGAGTTTTTTTGTTTTTTTTAATTTTTTTGCTAAGCAAACTAAAGACTGAAAAAGTTTTTTCTTAGTTTTTGGTATACAATTTTGTAAATAAGTAATGTTTCTCCTTCACTGATGTGCGCTAATGAGGCTGCAGCGATGGACACTGATAGGCTGCACTGATGGGTACTGATAGGCAGCACTGATAGGCATTGACAGGTATCACTGACTTGCACTGATAGGCAGCAATGACTGGCACTGATAGGCAGCACTGATAGGCAGAACTAACTGGCACTGATAGGCAGCACTCATATATGGCACTGATAGGAGACACTGATGGGAACTGATAGGCAGCACTGATGGGAACTGATAGGCAGCACTCACAAACACTGATAGGCGGCACTGATTGGCAGCACTGATAAGCAGAACTAACTGGCACTGATAGGCAGAACTGACTGGCACTGATAGCACTGACAGGCAGCTCTGATGGGCACTGATATGTGGTATTGATGTGCACTGATGGGCATCAAATTTTTGTTTTTTATGTTTAGCAGAGTGTTCCTGGTAGCTGCAAAGCTACCAGGAACTGTGAACTGTGAACCTGTGGGCTCCTGGATATTTATCAAGCCCTAGGCACCCAACTAAGCAATCTTGTGTGTAATCTGGTTTTACCTCCATGATAATAACATCTAGGTGTATAAACGTCACTAATATTTTACAGTGTATAGATATGAACAAGTATATTAACTTACACTGTTTGGCTTTCTTATGCAGTTCCTATGCACTAATTAGCACATGCGTAAGCACAAAAATAGGAAATGAAATGCCTTTAATTCCTATAAATGTTTAGGGTGCCATATATTTTATTCTGATTTGAAAATGGTGGCAAGCCTCTTGCAAAATGGGCATTATTTTTATTAGATAACTGCTGCTGTTTATCTCCTAATATATTTTCATGAACATAGCATCAAAGCAAAGGGAGATAAAATATGTAATAACCAAGTTTCTTTGGTAAAGGCTCTGTCAGTTAAATCCGCTTCTCTTTTTTATGTTCTCCCACAAGAAAACATTATTGTGTAGGAAGGCAGTATCCAAAAGTCTAATTTTGTTGTTACACTTTATATTGAATTTTGACATGAGTTGCAGAGATCTTGCTGCATTGCCTTCCCCTGAGTCTTGGGCTATGGGCTATTATGAAGTCCAAGTTAGCAAGTTTTGTTAAAGCCACAGACTGAAGTGCTAACTCTGTGTTACGAGGTGCTGTTTTCTTCACTTACCTGCTCTGTAATGCATTAGAAAGATTACTACTATATTGTGTTTTTATTATTGTTATCTTTCATACAAATAGCACAAACAAATTTTCTAACACTTTTTGCTTGATATGTTGTCCTTTAGCATTATGGTAATATAATTTCTCCCCAGTACACTTTACAACATTGAAATCTACCTGAATAAATTGTTTTCCAGTTCTTAATGCCTGTAGCGGCCATAACTTTTATAAAAGATGCTATTAAATTGAAATAGGTATATTTTATGAATTGTAGACTAACATACTAAGACTATCTTCAATTGTGCAGTTTTTCATAGCCTTACTAATGTGTTGCTTTTTTTATTATCTTTTTTGACCAAAGGCTAATGTTTTAACCCTGTCTTCAGTCAAAAAATGAAATTGGCATATAAAATAAGAGGTTTAATACTTACCTTATATTTCCAGGTGTGTCAGAAACCTGGTCCCTTGCTGTGTACTGTTGTATAGGACACAGCAGTGATGTAATGGCCAGAGGGTCAACAGCACCTCAGGGGACTAGGTTTTCAGCATACCCAAAATTATTAGATTCCAAGGGCAACATCCATCTCTTCAAGAAACCTATTTTTTACAGAGAACTTTAAATAGAATCAAACAAAATATAACCATCTTGAATTTTGGTAGCACTGTAACCTTCTACTGCAGTCGTTATGGTTTATTGATGACTCAGAAATGGTCTGCTTTTGGTCAGACATTTTCAGTTGAAAAAAAAATATATATGGAAGCTGTAAAACAGTGTTTTCTTCAGATACTGCAGCTATCTATGTGCTGACATTTTAAAAGTTCCCAAATAATATTTGACGCCAGTGGATTTTGGAGACATATTTCATCACTTCAGTACCAGGCACTTTTTCCCTCTTCCTGCCCAGGCCAATTATCAGCTTTCAGTGCTCTCACACTTTGAATTATAATTACTCAGTTATGCAACACTGCACCCAAACTAATCTTTTATAATTTTTTTTGAGACAGATAGAACTTTCTTTTGGTGGTATTTAATCACCACTGGGTTTTTTATTTGTTTGCAATATAAGTAAATAAACACAGAAAATTTGGGAAAAGGCATTTTTCTTAGTTTTTATTAAAACATTTTGCAAAGAAGTAGTTTTTCTTCCTAAATGTAGGACTTTATACAGATGCATTTCTTTGGTAAAAATAAAACAAATCAGTAGAACTTTCACACAGGCTAAATAATATAGAGTCTACAAGCTGTGGTACGTATAATTGAAAATTGATTAATCTTGATGTACTGACTGCTATCTCATTTCTTGAGACCCTAAAATACTAGGACAGTACAAATCCCCTCCCCTCCCAAATGACCCCTTTTTGGAAAGTAGACAGTCCAAGGTATTTATTAGGAGACTTTTTTAAGTTGTTTCACACAATGCGTAGTAAAATGAAGAAACGAATTAAAATGTTTTTTTTTTTTTTAAATGAAATTGCCATATTAACAAGTTATTTATCCCACATAGCATAAGCATACCTGAAACTACATCCCAAAACACATTCTGCTACTCCTCCTAAGTATGGTGATAACACATGCGTGAACATTTTTTACACCCTAGCCACACAGAGAGGTCCAACATCCAAGGAGCACCTTCAGGCATTTTTTACTTTAAGACCAAGCCTTCTTCTGAAACTTTTTGTTTAATGATAAAAATCTGTATTTTTGCTACAAAATTACTTAGAACCTCCAAACATTATATATTTTTTTTATCAGAAGTCTTAGAGAATAAAATGGTAGGTTTTTGCAATTTTATTTGTCACGCTGTATTTGCGCAGTGGTTTTTCAAACACAAAATTTTGGGTAAAAATACACTTTAATGAATTTTAATGTACACAAACACAATATACTCAGTTTTTTTGTAAAATATAAAATATGGTGTTGCACCGACTAAATAGATACCAAACATGTCATGCTTTAAAATTGCGCATGCTTGTGGTATGGCGCCAAATTACGGTATTTAAACATCTCCATAGGTGATACTTTATAAGCCTTTACAGGTCACCAGTTTAGAGTTACAAGTGGTCTGGTGCTAGAAATATTGCTCTCGCTCTGACGTTCACAGCAATACTTCACATGTGTAGTGCGATCGCCATTTACATATGCACATGCTTTATTTTTATTTTTTTTTATTTTTACATGGTTTCTTTCCTTTTTTTTATTACTTTTATTGCTGTCACAAGGAATGTAAACATTACTTGTGACAGCAATAGGCAATGACAGGTATTTTGCTACCCTTTATCCAGCCCTTGGGGCACTATTCCTCCCACTGAGACCAACCATGGGGTAGAAGTTTCCACTGAAACCAATTATGGTGTACTGTTTTTCCCACTAGAACCAGTGATGGTGTACTATTATTATTTATTATTATTATACAGGATTTATGTAGCGCCAACAGTTTGCTCAGCACTTTACAATATAACGGGAGACAATACAGCAACAATACAGTTCAATACAAGAGCTTACAATCTAAGAGATTCTTCCCACTATTCAATAGTTCGGTATATAGAAACCATTATCAAGTTGTGGTGCCACTTTTTGATCGACCTTTGCCCTCCTGTCCTTTTAATATTATTGTCCTTGAAATGGAATTTTTACCCTTGCAGCCTAAACTCTGATGCCCTGGTTAGGGATGAGCAAAACACACCTGGGCTTGGTTCGGGGCGGCTTGGCTGAACATATCAAAAGTTTGGAGTTTAGATCCTGAATCCAAAACCTATTAAAGTCAACTGGAGTCAAATTTGTCAAATCCATTTGCTCAATTTTTTTTTAATGCTACTAAGGGATTGGCAAAAAAAAATAAAAATAAATACAGTTTTTCAGGGAATGATGAGTTTAATCATTCTGAAACTGCTACATTAAAAATTCACTATTCCTTTAGAAAACCTGCTTGGAGGGGTCTCCTAAACATGTCTGTGAAGTGGTGCATCTCTACCACATGCAATCTATTATAGCAAAGTTACATTTACATAGATAAAAAGAGCTTTTTTTAAAAATGCTGTTAACTCCTATTTCTCTGCAAACTTCCTTTTATTATGTAAACAATTCAATGCCCTCCTACCCCCAAAATACAAACCAGACACTCATCAAGGATGAGGAGGACCTTGTAAGTAATTTGGAGGAATCGCCATTATTTACAAAATAAAAAAAAAAAAAATGGCATGGGTTCCTCCCAAATCAATACCTGAGCACACAGCCTAGCAATCCAGGAAAGTGAGGGGAGACAGCCACACTAACCCCCCATACCATATCAATCCACATAACCTTGATGAGGATGATGGCCTCTTCCTCAACCCAAACCTGGCCCATACATGAATGAATACTGTACATTCACAAAAAATAATCAGTTGTAAAGAAACACAAGTTTTTGAAAAGTGATTTCTTTAAAGAATTGCAAATTCCATTGAAAATCTAGTGCTAATCACAATGAACATTGTCCACAGATTGTTGAAAGAAAAAAAAAAAGCAGATACAAACACATATCCACTTGCACCACTCATCCTTCATACTTACAGCTCTCTGTAGTTGTTATTCACACTCATTGGCATAGTTAAGAACCACTGACAGCGGGAAGCTGGTTTGGCTTCTGTTGAACGGGTAACGGTTTGGGAATCTGTCTGGATGGCCAATGATAAGTCGGAACACATTAAACTCATCCCTAACCCTGGGAGATACATTTTTATTTGTTCCTATTTTAACCTATGGCTCTTCAAATCTGTTGCGTTTTAGCAAATTCTTGTTTTGGGTTCATGGTTCTCAGATGTATACATGAGCCAGTCTCTCTTCACACAAGTTCCTAACTTTAAATGCACTCATTACTCACAATACATTTTGCTCTGATTTGCACCCATAAACATGTTAAAGTCCTGTAAAGTCCTTCTCCGTTGTCATGATTTTAGCATTTAGTGATTAAAGTGTTCTGTGGATTAGTCCAGTGCTTCTCAAACTTTTTTCAGTCAAGGCACTCTTTTAAAATTATGGAAAATCTCAAGGCACCCTTTACTAAAATGTAAAATGTTTCCCTCTCCTTCATTCAGCTAATGTGACCCCAGTGCTGATGGACTGGGACAGGGGAGGGGCAAACAAGGATGCTGTGCAGGCGACCAACATCCTTCTTATCAACTGATGATGTCATTGGATGTTAGGTCACCAGTAGCTGGAAGGTTGTAATGGAACACAATGAAAACCTATGGCTTTGTGTAACTAAAGAGTAGGTTTCATCCATCCGTCAGCTTGTATACAATTTTTGGGTAATTTTTAGGTATTTTGACAAGGCAACTGTGAGGAAATCTGAAGGCGCCCTGTTTGAAAAAGACTGGATTAGTTTCTTGGAGTCTTCTTTTTATATAGGTATTAGTTAACCATGACAACAAATTATGTTTGTGGCTGGGGACCTGTCCACACACAGTCATAGAGATCATCAGCCGCTTAAATTGTTATTGGTCCATAGCACTGGATGAATTGCCACAGTTTGGAATTCGAACTGGAATCAAAATGGTAGGATTTGTTTTACTCAGTTACCAATCAATCATTCATCTGTCTGTTTGATTCTTATTCCATTTTTTGTGCTTACCCTGTATATCTCTAAACTAGTATACTGCAGAACACCTGTCAAATTTACTTGACTGTCTAATTTCCCATCTAAATTGCTTATGTCTAGTGTCTTCATCTTGTTATGTTCAGTCTTCAGGGTCACCTGCATTCATTTCCATGATTTATAACATGTCCTAGATTTCATGAACCATTAAAATTGGAGACAGAATTTCCAAAGTTAGTCATGTCTTTTGGAATTACTTCATCTTTGTAGTAAAATCGGTTATACTAGTGGTTTTGGTTGCTATAACAATTGAGTTCTAGCTTCATGACCAACCTTCCATTTTTAAGCGTCTTGGAACTAGGTTTAAGAGAGTTCCACATTGTTTTGCACTATTTGTAATAATATTCCACTAGATAATAGAACTATTATTTGCAATCAGTATCAGACAGAACCTTAATGCACAGAAGCTTTAATTTTCTTTCCACATAGAAAGTTTGAAAAACATTTTTTTTTTATATTCTGAAACTTTTATCTAGCCAAATTTGTAATGATTTAGTAGACTCTACAGATAATAAAAAGGTCAATATACCTTTGAAATCTTTAGGTCTTTCATCCAGCTTAGTCACTTGAAGATTTAACAAAGTTACTAAACTCAGCAGCACTTGCAGAACAATTTGCTAAAAATATACACTAACCATTGCACTCAAAAGGCAATTCTCTCTTGTTAAATAATGTTTGTATTTCAGTACAATAAAAGTACAATAACCTCTAAACATAGGACTTTAATGCACTTAATTGGAATGTTCTTTTAAAAATGAGTTAGTAAATTGATTTATACAAGAGCAGCTGAACATTATGTTCCCACAGACTAAAATAATAGGTAACAGAGCAAAAATGATACAGAACATAAGTGGACAGTTGCATTTTCTTCATATAGTATGACCCTTGTAATAGTTGCTGGCTTAAGAGAGATTTTTCTTCATATGTAGTGAGAACTTATAGAAAAGACTCTTTACTTGGTGGAACTTTTAAGGTGGTAGTAAATGGCAAAGGAGGAGGCACCCTGCCCATTGGACATCCTCCCTTTTGAAGCAATTTGATATGGTACAGCCACACAAAGTTAACTTTTTAACATATAGTGCAGGAGTCCTAAGCTTGTTTCACTAACTACTTTGTTTAAAAGTGTATCATTGATGGTCCTTATCATGGGAAAAAGGGAATCTGGACACCGAGTTTTCCCAGAGCGGATCGGTGTTATACTGAATCCTCAACAGACTGGCATATTTATGAGTACCATTCTACTTGCCCTCCCCCCAGGAGGATGGCTTGGTAAGGTGAAGGTTTACAATCCTTGTTTCATCACTCAATGCTATCAATAATATAGTCGTCACAGATAACTGATGAAGTGGGTCTTGAAATCAATGAAGCACATTGTAGATACCTGCCACGACACACAACTACCACATGATCAACATACAGATCAAGAGTGATACCAACGGAAGAAAATAGTCTGGAAAAGATCTGTATTAATGAGAAATGGCTATAGTCTATGAGTGTGTTAACTAAGGGATTGTGTAGGCAATGCACAGTTCAATGGTGAGGTTACTTGCTTTGTAGTTACATGAAGTACCAAATTGTATTTTATACTGTTCCCAAATGAATTCTTAAAAATCTTGAATAAACCAGTTGACATTTTAGGCAATGTGTTTCTATGTGTTTGAATTTAGCACCTTAAAGTGGCTGTAAAGGTAGGTTTTTTACCTTTATGCATTCTATGCATGAAGGTAAAAAACCCATGTGCTGCTTTCCCCACATCCCCCAATACTCACCTGAGCCCCATCTCGACCCAGCGTTGTACATGAGAGCCTCAGTTGTCCCAGGACTCCCTCTCCTCTTTGGCTTAGAAAGCAGTGGGAGCAATTGGCTCCCACTGCTATCAGACCAATGAGGAGAGAGCAGGAGGGGCGGGACAAGTGATGACTCTGTGTCTCATGGACACATAGAGCCGAGCTTGAGAGTAAGCATGCACCAGTAAATATTAAGAGACAAATTGCAGTGCTAATTACCCTATGTAAAATGTACCAGAGACAAATTGAATTATGAAATGAATCACTTAATAACAAAAAATAAAATAAAGCAAGTAATAAGATGCAGTCCTCAAAATAAGTCCATGAACTGCAGCTGGAAATCATATAAACCCTGTGTCCGTAGAGACAACAGTGCCACAGAAGAAAAAGGAATCCTCCACCATCAACATACACAGCCTCTTACCTCTTGGGGGTCCCAACAGATCTCTTCACGGAATGCTTTTCCACTGCAACTTACTCCATGGCGTGAATGCAATATTAAACCAAGATGTCATGGAATATTTTCTGCATAGGGATGTTATCCTACCTGAACTGCACCAAAGATTACAATTGTTGGATTTTGCCATCAGCCAGAATTATTTTTGGTTTAAGGGTTTGTATTACTTGCAGAAGTGTGGAGTGGCTATGGGTGTGAAATTCACGCCCAGTATGGCCAAATGGGAGGAGGATGTCATCTATGGGGGATGTAGGCCCTAACTGGTACTTTGGAAAAATATACATAGATGACGTCCTCCTCCTATGGAATGGTGATTTAAGTTCTTTGAATGATTTTATCAATTAATATAAATGATAGAAGCATTTTTCTTCAACATGAGGCAAGTAGTGCGGAAATCCATTTTTTTAGTCTTGAAAATTAGGATTCAAGAAGGTAGTATAATCACTTCAACCTTTTTTAAAGAGACGGACCATGATGGTTTTATTGATGTAAGGAGTTGTCATCATTCAGCCTGGTTACGGTCAGTACCTAAAAGTAAAAAAAAAATTGTTAATTTAGGGATGGCTATTTGCAAGAAGTCAATCTTTTTTAATTATTTAAATATTTTATTAATTTTCAAATTTTGCACTTAACATCAGTAAATAATCATATTTTTCACATAATAAAAGACATTCACCCCCAAAAAAAACTATTCCCCCTCTCCTATTCCCAACCTCTCTTCCCACCCCCAGCCCCATCTTCCTTCGTGTTTTCTTCTTTTTAGCTCCCAGCTCTTTATTTCCAAGATGCTTTCAGAACTTTCTACACCTTCTTCCTAATCCACCTATCCCTTTTTTTCTTTCTTAATTTCCTACTGCCTCTTTATCTCTTCCATTATATGATTTTCTATATACCTCCCATTTTTCCCAAAATCTCACTATTTTATCCTCCTCCATATGGCGGAGTTCCTCCATCTTGTGCACATAGTCTACTCTGCTTATCCAATCCTTTATTTTCGGTACTTCTTGTTCTTGCCAAAATTTGCCGCATTTATAAGATGGAATATTATATTACCATATTTTTATATTTTTCTACCGTGGTCTCTGTATTATGGAATAAACCTGTACCTGGATCTTTCAGGACACTAACCTCTGTGATCCCCTGTATTTGGTGTACTATTAGAAGCCAATATTTTGAAGAAATGCTTTGAGGATAAAGGGTATAACCCTGGTGAGCTTGATAGGATTATACTTGAAGTGGACAGAATGGATAGAACTAAAATGTCACCGAAACAGATATTGTGGGTGATACTTATTTTAAATCTTTTTTTGACCACCTATTCTACACAGTATTATGCGATTTAAAAATATTTTTCATAAACATTGAGGTATTTTTAAAAAAACAACAAAGTCTTAGGCCCTATGTTACCTGAGGAACCTAAAGTAATTTATAGGGGTGTCACCCCATTAGGACTGCCTGCAAATTGTCCCTAATGTCATCAAACTCCTAAAAAAAATATACATATATATATATTTTTTTTGGCCAAATTAAGGGAAATGGTCCATGTAGGAGGTGTACGGTTTGTGAGATCAATAGTCTGAGAGGGAGAAGGCAGTCTTTCAGATCAAATCATACTTCATCACTTATGATATCAACTCCTTCATCTCTTGTACTTCTAAGAATTCACGCATTGTCCTGAGTGAGTGCATTTTCTGCTGGAGTGCAAAACACCAGTTGAACAAAGCAGTTTAACTAAAGCAGAATATCTCAAGCAGCAGGAAGATACAACAAAGAACCCTACTGCACTCTGGATGGACTGCAAGCAAAACACCCTGGGAAACACCTCCTACAAGTTTGATTCCCACTCCATTTACCTTTTAAAATGCCCCCTCTACTCCTCCTTTTCATATTACTATCCTCTGCTTTCAAAATCTCTTTTCTTTACCCCTGCTCCACCCAAAGCTTATACATATCACCCTCACTTCTACCATCTCCCTACTACTGCTCTCATCACCTCCTGCTAATACTTAACTCACCTGCTGACCCAAACACCAGAACAGGAAGGCATGTGTACATCCCTCTTCCATTTTACTTTCCTAACCCTCCTTCTCCTAACCTTTGGGGTTCACCTCCGCAATATCTCCAAGATACGCCCGTTCTTAATCTCTGAAACCACTAAGCAACTTATTCACTCCCTTGTTATTTCTCACCTTGACTATTGTATCTCCCTCCTCTGGCATACCTCATCACAGGCTATCCCCTCTTCAGTCTATCATGAATGTTACTGCCAGACTCATCCACCTTACTAACTATTCCATATCTGCCATCCCTCTCTGCCAATCCCTTCACTGGCTTCTCATTGCCCAACAAATAAAATTTAAAACAATAACATATAAATCCATTTATAACTCTGCCCCAAATTACATCACCATTCTTGTCTCTAGGAAATGTCATTCAGTTAGGCTTTACATTTTTGTGTGACTGAAAGCAAAATCTATACTACTGTATTTGCTAATGAAATCCTTTAATGTCAACATTCTTTCAGAGAACCTTTCCTAAACTCAATATCCTATAAACTATACCAAAATTCATGCTCCCTTCCAGGGGCGGACTGACAACTTATGGGGCCCCTGGGCAATAGGCGTTCATGGGGCCACTGTGTCCTCGCCCACACTCAAACCACATCCAAAAAAGCCTATGAAAGGTACCAGGGGCATCTCATGGGGCCCCCTACTGACCCGAATGATCAGTCCGCCCCTGCTCCCTTCACAACAATCAATTTTATTTTTTATTACAGGTACTTATATAGCACCATCAATTTACGCAGTGCTTTACATATATATTGTACATTCACATCAGTCCCTGACCCTCAAGGGGCGTACAATCTAAAGTCCCTAACTCACATTCATACATATACATATTAGGGCCAATTTAGACAGGATCCAATTAACCTACCAGCATGTCAATCGAAGCAAACCTGTCATTAAAAAATAATGAACCAACTTTCTTACCACGCAGGATAAATTCTGTACACTACAGTAGCCATAGGCTAGCAATGTAGTTAGTTTTTGCTTCTATTGCATTGCAACAGCATTATAAGCTTCTTGATATGAGAAACCTCATATTCAGCAGTACTCAGCTATATATACAGTTATAAGTAATGCATATGTTTGAAATCTTATTCCCAAAGTAATGACAAAAGCAGACAATTTTCTTAAGATATGAGAATAGTTTCTGATGATGTATGCATTGATAGCAATGTTAAATGATAAGAACTCTACATCATCCCTGAAAGAAATTTTCCAGCATTTCTAAGGACACTGATACTGGTCATTTAAAAGTCAGATAACCAGCTTAAGTGGTGGATGTATCTCCTACGTAAAAAAAGAAAATAAGATTTAAAATCTGACTTTGCTGACAATTATGCAGGATAATATTTCACATAACATAACTGTTAGGAGAACGCTAGAAAATATTTGTAAAAAAAAATAAAAAATGGTTTTAGGAGGTGATGGTGTTGAGCTGAGCACATAAATGATTTTTGCAGCTATGAGAGTAAAGCAGTGCATATGCTGTATATCATAAACCTGAGATTGTTTTGAGTTATAGAAATGATTGCTAATGTTTTGCAATATGGACAAACATGGAAATATATAATGTATTAAGTAATATAATGTATTAAGCAAAAGATTATTAAGCAATTATGCCCATAAATAGAAATCTTTGGTCTTGGCCCCACTTCAATAAAAACCAAAAATATATTTCCTTGAAATCTCCTATATTCCTTGGATTTGAAAAATCTCAGTTCTGCTGTTTTACGCCAGAAGAGTACAGAGGGAGGAGTCTGGTCATGGGGGTGAGGGAGAGCGCAATGTAAGTGCTCTCTGCAAGGCAGCCGCCTGTCCCTCATTGTGCCCTGTAATGCAGGTAGATGAGCCCGTAAAGCCTACTTGTGAGTGGGGGGACCTTGCTGGAGACGTGAGATGAGACATGGCGAGTGTCGGGACTGCGTAGCGGGTCGGTCGGAGAGGAGGACGGGGTGGCTGGGGACCACTGCAGCGGGACAGCTGGAGCCTTCCGTCCGGGGCAGCTTGGAGCCCGGAAGACACAAAGCGGCCAAGTTACCTCCCGCAAGGGAGTACTGGGAGGAGGAGAAGCCGGACGGCGTTCCCAGGTAGAGGGAGATGCAGGCTCTCCCATTGACAAGTCTGAACGCAGATCTACAGTAAAGGGACCCTGCAGGGGAATCTCCCCCTAAAAAAAAATAATAAAGCAAAGATGCAATACAGACGGAGGGGCTGAAGAGAACCACAGCTCACAGCCCACAGAAGGAAGAGCTGGAAGTCACCCCATATGGAAGAGAGGACAGCAGGAGGGTGAGTGAGAGAGCTGATGGTGTAATGAAATGTATTGCATGAAATAAACTATACTCAAAGTGTATGTATAGGGGGAGATTACCCAGGGGAGTAGAAGAAAGGAAGAAAAAGTAATAAAAGCCTGGTGGTGGAGAATTTAAAGTGATATATTGGACTGTATAATAACTAACCCTCCCCACAAAGTTTGGATAAGTGAAGCCAATTTCTGACGGCATGAAAAATAAGATGGCCAAAGGAGGTGGACCCAAGAGTTCCCAAACAGGTACACTTAAAAAATATATACCCTCACAGGGGAATCTGACTCCAGAAAGACAACAAGGACGAAGTGAAAGGAGTGTGTTGGAAATCAGTATGGAAGAAAGTCCTAGAATATCCCTGGAAATGGCTAATAGTAGTCAAAAAAGGAGAGAAAGAGTAGAGGCGGTAGAACAAGAAAAGGAACTACAAATGCCAAACAAAAGAGAAATAGCAGAAATGTATCAAAGCCTTGAAAAATCAATAAAACAAGAGATGGCGATAATACAGAAAGATGTGGGTCAAATGATAGCAAGAGTGAAAGAAACAGAGGGAAAAGTGGAAGAACAGGCCCAAACTATTTTGAAACTAGAAAAGTGGATGATAGAAATGATTAAAGAACAAAGGAAGCTGCTATATAGGATAGAGGATCAAAAAAATAGAGATAGGAGATGTAATCTAAGGATAAGAGGAGTACCAGAGATTTCACACGGCGAAGACCTAATGGGAATAATATGTAAAATCCTGAATACTATAATGGACAAATTGATATCAGAGACGCTTAAATTGGACAGTGTGTATAGAATAGGAAAGCTCCAAAAAGAAGGAGGTAAAGAAAAAATTGAGAGATATAATTGTGCGATTCCATAATCTTGGGGATAAAGAAGAGATATGGAAGAAAATAAAAGGAAGAGCATCAATTCAGTATGGAGAAATAAATATTCAGATTTTTTCAGACCTAGCTGTAGAGACAATGACAATAAGGAGATCTCTGAAACCATTATTAGAGCAGATGAAGAAGCAAAATGTGCAATATAGATGGGGCTTCCCGGCATGTTTTATCGGATGGAAAAATGGACGGACAGCAAGGAGAGATAGGGGCTACGGGAAAAGAAAATTGGCAGGTAGTTGGAAGGAGGAATAGAGAATAGAGAAGAGGAGGAGGGGAGAGCGTTTTTTTTTTCCCTCTCCTCTTATTTCTTTAGCTCCAGTCCTTCCATATAGAAGGATCATCGAAGACGCATTAGATATAGTGAGTGACAGGGCATGGAGGAGGATAGGTGGCTGACAAACCGTCCGTGGTCGGAGCACCACCTTAAACTTGAATCAAGGGTGGTATAGGGATCACAAATGATTTGTAAGCAAAAAGGTAGCCTAAGGGATGGGGAGGGTGGTGGGAGGAGAGGGAAGGGGAAATTGAGGGTGGGGAGGAGGGTAAAGGGATAAGGGCGATACTCAGCAAAAAGAAAGGAGATAAAAGATTTAGGGAGAATCCTGGGGAAAGAAAGAATGGAAAATATATATAGTAATAGAGGAGGTTAATTTTATGACTTACAATGTTAAAGGGCTAAATAGTTGGGAAAAAAAGATTTAAGATACTTAGAGAAATACAAAAAGGATTTATTGAGGTAGTGTTTATACAGGAAACTCATCTAATACAAGAAACAAATGTGAAATTACATTCTAAGCACTACCCATTATGGTATTATGCAGACTCCCCAATTAAACGTGCTAAAGGGGTGGCAATTGGGTTTGCGAAAAATGTAAGGTTTTGTTTGGAAGATAAAATGGAGGATCAAGAGGGGAGATTTTTGTTCTTAAAGGGGAAATTGCAAGAGGTAGAATGTACATTGGTAAATATATATTGCCCCAATAAAAAATCAGAGGCCTACCTAAAGAACATACTGAAGAAGCTATTAGATTTTAAAAAAGGTAAACTAATTGTTGCAGGTGATTTTATATTTCAATATTGTTATTGAATTTTTCAGGGAAAAACAAGGGAATGAGACACCTTGTACCTTGTTCATTCATACAATATTGCAATAAAACATTATACAGTCGAGCATTGTTGTTGTTACTCCATTCATTAGGCGATGGTGGAGTTGGTCTTATTTAGCAATATCAACAGAGGTATTTTATATGTGTATGATGAACCTTGGTGAGGGATTGGGATGTTAGGGGGGTTTTGGTTGGGGAGATGGGGGAGGAAAGATATAACTGGGTGAATAAGGATATACCAGTCTAGGTTTAGGAGGCAATTTTTACTATTTAAGTGTTATCAGAGTTGTACAGAGCATTTTGGGTGATTTAACCATCGGGTCCATTTTTGATTAAATATATGGTGGGAGGAATTATTGATTGCAAATTTTTTCTCCATTTCGCTTTGGGTGTTGAGATCTGTAATTAGTGAGGTAATTGAGGGGGTATTATTTGTGTTCCATAATCTGGTAATGTTTATTTTAGCAGTGAAACGTGTGTGGGTGATGATTGTTCATGAATGAGGGGGGAATTTCTCGATTCCGATATGTAGGAGTGCTAATGAGAGGTTCGGGGTTATCAAAATTTTGGTTATATCAGATATTAATTGGAAGGTAGCGTTCCAGAAGGATCTAAGTGATTTACATGACCAGAGAATATGTAGTGTTGAGCCTGTCTCACCGCATTGTCTCCAGCATGTAGGAGACTGTTTAGGGTAGTAGATGGAGAGTTTGACCGGAGTCAGGTACCATTGGTGGAGTATTTTTAGATATGACTCCCAGTGGGAGCTGCATCGGGTTGCTTTATAGGTAATGTTGAAAGCATTTTCCCAGCATTGTAAGGTTATTTGTTCTGATAGGATTTTTTTGCAGTTGGTTAGAGAAGTAGTTTGTAGTGTAGGTTTGTGAGATATGTATAGAAAGTAGAGATGCCCTTACCTGGGTATTGAGGTTTGGTGAAAAAAAGGAATGCCGTAATTGAGGGGGCCTCAAACTTTTTAAACAGGGGGCCAGTTCACTGTCCCTCAGACCATTGGAGGGCCGGACTATAGTTTAAAAAAAAAAACTATGAACAAATGCGGAAACAGTACATGAGATGACCAGAGACTGCGGCAGTGGTGTATTTTGGTTTTGTGCTGCCCTAGGCAAGACTAAAATGCCCCATCATTAGTGTCAGTGTGTGAGGAATAGTGCCCCATCATTGGTATCAGTGGGAGGAATCGTGCCCCATCATTAATGTCAGTGGGAGGAATCGTGCCCCATCATTGGTATCAGTGGGAGGAATCGTGCCCCATCATTGGTGTCAGGGGGAGGAATAAGAAGATGTAATATATTGGTTGGAGTGTGGATTTGTTTGATGTCCTTAAATTTGGTGAATAGGCGGTCACTCCAGGCTTGTAGGGAGGCTTGTATGCAGGGATGTTTTAGTTGGTATTCTATTCGGTTGGTTGGTGGGGTTAGGATTATATTTTGGGGTTTAAGGGGGTGAAAAGGAAGGGTTTGCATTGTGTTTCCATTGTGGATCAAATTTTTTCTTTCAATGGGTTCCACCAAAAGTATATTTGGTCTAAAAGAGTCGCAGTGTAGTAAGACTTGAGGTGTGGAAGTCCTGCTCCTCCTTTAGCTGTAGAGCGTATTAAGAGATTGGTGGTGCATCTTGGCTTTTTCGAGTTCCATAGGAATTTTGTGAGGATTGTTTGTAGGTTAGAGAAGAATGAGTTGGGGATTGGTATGGGGATTGTACGGAATATGTGTAAGATTTTGGGTAGAATGAACATTTTTAGGGTTGCCACTTGACCTAGTTTGGATAGTTCTGAGGTACGGAGTGTGGTTAGCTCTTGGGGAATAGTTTCAAGTAATATTTTATGGTTTGCGGAGTATAGTTGGTTTGTTGTTGGTGTGAGTCCGATACCTAAATAAGGAATGCCCATGAGAATGGGAATTTGTTCGCTAGTAGGGTTTGGAGTTGTGGTGAAATGTAGAGGTTTAGTATGGAAGATTTGGGTTCATTAAGTTTATAGTATGAGACTGTGGAGTAGTTATGGAGGTGTGAGCGAATCTTTTTAAGGGACGTTTCTGGGTTGGTCACCATTAGTATAATATCGTTCGCAAATAGGCTAATTTTGTGTTCTACGTTGAGGTGTGTGATTCCTGTAAATGACTGGTCCTCTCTGAGTTTGGATGCTAGGGGTTCAATAAGGAGTGTAAATATCGGGGAGAGTGGACAGCCTTGTCTGGTGCCGTTAGAGATGTCAAAGGGGTCAGATAATGTACCGTCTGTCAATACTCTAGCTCTGGGTGTGAGTATAGTTATAGAATGTAGTTCAGCATCCAACCTGTGATACCAAAATTTTGAAGAGTGAGTTGCATAAATTGCCAATGTATCCGGTCGAATGCTTTCTCTGCGTCCAGAGATAAGAGTAAGGATGGGTTTTTTGGAGTTTTCTAAGTTGTGTAGGAGGGAAGTAATTTTTTTAGTAGCGTCCGGTGCTTGGCGACCTGGTATGAAACCTACTTGGTCTGGGTGGATTAGGGTGGTGAGGTATGGGAGAATTCTTTGGGATATGATTTTCACATATAGTTTTATGTCGGTATTGAGTAATGAGATTGGCCTGTAGTTTTGGACAAGTTGAGGGTCTTTGCCAGGTTTTGGTATAGTCGTTATGATGGATTGTAACATGTCTTTGGGAAATGAGCATGGTTGAAGAGTTTGGTCAAGTACGGTGAAATGTCTGTGGAAAGGTGTTTGTAGTATTTGTTAGTATATACGTCATTTCCTGGAGATTTGTTGAGTGGGAGTGTTTTAATGGTCATTTCTATTTCCTTGGGGGAAATTGGGATAGAGATGGTGTCAAGTTAGTATGGGCATAGTTGAGGGAGGTTGGTCATGTGGAGAAATTGTTGTATGGATGTGTCATTTTTGAGGTTGTATAGGTTTTGGTAATATGCTGCAAAAGCGTTCGCTATATCTTGCAGATTTGTGTGCAGGGTATTCGTGGATGGGTGTTTAATTGAAGCTATTTTGGATTTGACTATTTTTTTTTTATTGTTTTGGATAGTAATGAGCTGGCTTTGTTGCCTAATGAGTAGAATTTAGCTTTCATTATTTGGAGATTTAGACCATATTTGTAAAGTAGGATCTTAATTTGTTTCTATCTGTTGTGCTGGGTCTGGGAATTTTTGTTTTTTTCTTTGTTTGTTTTAATTGAGGCGAGGAGTTCATCTATTTGTTGGGTTCTATTTTTGGTAATGCGGGCGTTTAGTTGTATTAAAATACCTCTCATGTATGCTTTATAGATTGACCAAAGAATGGGTATGGATATATCAGGTGTATCGTTAAGTTCAAAAAAAGTCTTGTGAGCATCTAGTTTTTTTTGCTTGTGGTCTCGATTTTTCAGCAAGGTCGCATTCAAACGCCATATTCGGGGAATCGTCGAATGTTGCTTGCTGTCAAGAGAGACAGTGATTGGAGCATGGTCTGACCATGTGATGGTTTCGATCTTGGAGGAGGTGACATGTAGAGTCCATTTATCGGTGATGAAGAAGTCTATTTTGGAATAGGATAAATGGGATGGGGAGTAGTAGGTATAGTCCTTTTCTGTACTGTGTTGGCATCTTCAGATGTCGTAAAGATTGTTGGAATGAAGGAAATTGTTGAAGGATTGTTCTGAAGATCTTTTTTTGGATGAGGAGTCCAGAAGAGGATTACCGATGACGTTAAAGTCTCTGTCGATGAGTAATCTGCCTTTTCTGTGTTGAGTAATGATGGAGTTAAGTTTGTTGAAGAATTGGAGTTGATTGGTATTGGGGCCATAGATGTTCACCAATGTGTATGGTGTATCGTTGATTTTGCAATTCAATATGTGGTAGCGGCCTTGTGGGTCTGATGTTTCAGAGATGAATTGGAACTGTAGGGATTCTTTTATGGCTGTAATGACGACGTTTTTTTTTTAGGGTTTGTTGCCATATACATTTTGGAGAGGTGGAGAATGTTGAGTTTAGGAATTTTAGATGAGGCAAAGTGGGTCTCCTGTAGGAATAGGATGTCAGGTTGTATGGAGCTGACTTCTCTTGAGAGCAAGGACCTCTTGAAAGGGGAGTTGAGGCCTTGAACATTTAATGAGTTAATAGTAATCATTTTGTTGATTGTAGATGGTTTGGATCTCGTAGCGGTGGTTTCAGGTATTGTGGAGTGGAGTGATTTTCCGCATGACGGAGGTGGTGGACCATCTTGTATGCAGCTTGCTGAGTTTGTGTTGGTCTTAGTTGAGGTAGGAGCATTCAGTTGTGTAAGTGGGGTTGCTGGGAGGGGTGATTCTAGCGTCTGTTGACTGGTAGATTGTGGTATGAACAGGGGTAAAAAAAACACAAGTAACGTGTAGCAATGACTGCTACTGTAAAATGAGGAGGCACGAATAAGCATGACTCATTCGAGAGCTCATGCTTGAGACGAACTTGAAAGTTCAACGTATTCGATCTGGTGCCGATTGCCAGCTTATGTCTTAGAGAGTGAGGCCCAGGGTGTAGAGCATAGAGAAAATATATTTGAGCGTAAGGTTATGACCAATCTGCTTCCATCTGTTGTGGTCGGTTGGGTGCTGGTTGGTGGGAGTCTGCTGGGATGATGATCCACGTTTTCAGTAGTTCGATGCCTGCTTCTAGAGATTTGATTGTATAAAATCTGCCTTGATGTTTGACGTTTAGTTTCGTAGGGAAGCCCCATTGGTATCCAATTCCATGATTCCGTAATGCTTTAGTTATGGTGACGAGCTTTTTACTGTTGGAGAGTGTGGCTTTGGATAGGTCTGCGAACAATTTGATGTTTGCTTGGGCTGAGGGAATGGAGGTAGAATTTCTTGTAGAATTAGGTGGAATTTCTTGCTGCAATTATTATTCTTTCTTTCACGTGATAAAAATGTACATGCACCAGTGTATCCCTGGGGACCGTCGCTGGTAGAAATGATGTTTTTTTTATACATTGTTGAATATATGGGACTATGGCATATGTAGTGACGGATTCCGGGATGCCACGGAATTTGATGTTGTTTCGTCTGGAGAGATCTTCTAAATCTGCCAATTTGAGATTAAATTGTTCGATGTCTGCCTCATGATCTGCGTGTGCATCTATGAGATCATTATGTGTGGTACACATTTCTCCTAGTTTATTTTCAATGTGGCGGATATGTTTTTCTTGTATTTGAACTGTATTTGAGATAATGATGCCGTCAGTCATTATGTAGTGTTTGTCGCAGAGAAAGAAGCATGTTTTTCATGGAAATCTCTGTGATAGGTTGGTCAGAAGCAGGATAGGATTCAATTAAAGATGGAGCATTTTCTGTCAGAATTGTAGCTGAGAGAGAGGATTGTCTGTCAGGGGGTGATCCTGTGTCCAGTCTGGGCATGGATTTAGCAGGGTTACTGGATGTGGAAGACAGGGGGGGAGAAGACTCACCCGGATCCCCTGGATACAGCAATCCCTTCAGCCTGGGGTCAGGGTGGTATGCTGCCTGGAGTTCTGTGTTTTCCCCTTGCTGTGCTGAGAGGCCATTCTGTGTGCAGCCAGCGCCATCTTGGCTGCATGGGCAGATTGCAGGGAAGAAACTAGTCATCTTCCCTGGATGCCCTGGTGTCTTGCAGCGGTGGGTCATATCCCATTCGGATGGCGAGGGGTTATTGCTGCTGTGTAGCTGCTTATTTCACCCTGGGGTCATAGTGTGCCGCTGTAACGCTGGTGGATGGACGGAGCTCACCTCACTGAGCGTCCATCTCCGGAGCCGGCCGCTCATGCGCCTGTGGCAGGAGATTTTAATTGTTGCATGGAACCACAGCTTGACTCGACGTCTCGTGTTGAGAGATGGTAACAAACATTTGAAAGCATTAAGGAAAACAATACAATATTGTCAGTTAGTGGATAGTTGGAGAATTAAAAATCCAAGGGACAGAGATTATACATTCTATTCTCACGCACATGAGACTTATTCAAGATTGGATTATATATTGCTAAATCATAGACATAGAGTCTTTGGTGAAAGCAAAGATAGAAACTATAACGCTATCCAATCATGCACCTGTCACAATAAGGTTAAAATGGGGAAGAGAACAAAAAAAGGTAAATACGTGGAGATTAAATGAGACACTTCTTCAGGATCAGGAGACGGAACAGATAATTAAAAGAGAAATAGAACTATATTTCGAAAGAAATGAAACTGAGGAGGTGTCGGTGGCGACTGTATGGGAAGCCTACAAGGCATATATTAGAGGACTCTTAATAGCGATTGGGGTAAAAAAGAAAAAGGAAAGGAAAGAAAGAATTAATACACTTAATAGAGAATTATTTGAATTAGAACAGGTGCATAAAAAGAATATAACAAAAAAGAATAAGCAGAAGGTATTGGGAAAATGAGAAGAACTAAATAAATTAATGGAGGAAGAAAAAAGGAGAGTGTTTAATAAGACGAGTAGTGAAAGATATCGGTGGGGAGATAGACCAGGAAAATTCCTAATGAGAGCTCAAAGTAAAAGAAAGGTAGGAACTATATAGAGAAAATAGGAGATAACAAAGGAGAACTAAAATATTCTACCAAAAATATCGCACAAGTGTTTAAAGATTATTATAGTAAATTATATAATATCAATCCCCCAACAGTCCATAAGAGATGAGGAAAAAATAAGTAAAATAGGACAGACATACGTAGAAGAGGCGGGGTTACCGAAATTGAGAGAAGCGCAGTTAATATCCCTAGAGAGATCAATAACAGAAGAAGAAATCTATAGTGCATTGAAGAGTACTATGGCAGGGAAAAGTCCAGGACCGGATGGGTATACTGTGAGATACTATAAGAAATTTAAAGATCAATTGATACCTAAATTAACTACATAAATGAATGCATTGGGAGGGGAGATGGAAATGAGGGAGGAATCCCTCCAGGCCCATATCACAATAATACCAAAAGAAGGGAAAGATAGTACACAGTGTTCTAGTTATGGGCCGATATCCCTACTAAACATAGATACCAAACTGTATGCAAAAGTGCTGGCAAGTAGGTTGAACGAGCTAATGCCGGAGTGGATCCATATGGATCAAGAGGGGTTTGTCCCTGGGAGAGAGGGTAGGGATAATGGATTAAGATCAATAATGTTCATACAAAAAAGTAAAAGAGAAAAATTCCCTGTATTGCTACTGTCTGTATATGCTGAAAAAGCGTTTGACAGAGTAGACTGTGGGTATATGTTGGATACACTGAAAGTCCTGGGGATGGGCCCTAGAATGAGAATATGGATAGGGAAATTGTACAGTCAATCATCAGCTGCAATAAAGATTAACAGGGAAACATCAGAGAGTTTTAATATGCATAATGGGACACGTCAGGGATGTCCTTTGTCACCACTGCTGTTTGTCCTGTCCTTAGAATCCCTTTTAGAGAAAATAAGGAAACATACAGATGTGGCAATGTGTGGGATAGGGAGGGGGGAAGGGGGAGTTCGTATTTTTTGTATGTTGGGTGAAAATAATAAGTTATGTTGAAATTTTAACTGATGGAAGAGATAAAATGTAAAACCTAATAAAATATTAATTAAAAAAAAAAAAAAAAGCTCAGTTCTCAGCCAGAATAAACCGTACTAAGAGATTGTCAGTTCAGTAAATTTGGATAGAAATTCTTTATTGAAATTGAGCTGCACAAGAATGTTTAATAAAACTGTTAGAGACTAAGCCAAGTATGAGTTTGGGAATTTTCTACAATCAAACGCATTATTTACATGCTGTAAACTAGGCAAAATCTGTAAATTTTGCAAATACCATTGTAAAAATGCAGTAATCAGAGCAGAAGCAGATGAATGGGGGTAAATGTGTATTATTTTGCTAGGTTTTTCCTCAAATTTTAAAACAACTACTTTTGTCAATCCCAGCCAATTGTTTTCATAAGTGTGGGACTAGCACCACTACTACCACTAAACTTTATTTTATATAGCGTCTTTAAAGGTAGCTTCTCAAAGTGCTTTACAAGAAATACAAGGATAAAAGAAAAGAAGGGACAATAACGTGAACTCTTGTCTAAAGAAAAAAGGTTTAGATTTAATTTGAATGAGCTTAGAGAAGGTGATTCTCTGATAATCTTTGGAAGTGAATTGCAGAGTATTGGAGCATAGCAGAAAAAGGCTCCATCTCTCATCATTGAGTGTAGGTAAGTAGTGGAGACACACAGAAGACCAGAATTTGAGAAACAAAGGTTACGAGGGGGGGGGGGCGAGCAAGTTGATAAATGTTCAGACAGATAATGGGGTGCCAAGCAGGGGCGTATTTGCCGCAAGGAAAACAAGGCATTTGCCTAGAGCGGCACTTTTCCGGGGGGCAGCATGGCTGTCGTTTTGTGTATTCATTTGTGTATTCTAGCTCAAACTTCATTAGCCACTTCCCCCCTTTCAGGATGACCGGCCCCCTGCTGTCTCTCATCCTGCCTCAGCTCTTTGAAGCTGAGCCTCATTGCTGAGCAACGAGGCCCTGGTTGCCAGGGCGTCCGGGAAGTGTCCTACACCAACTTAAGAAGGCTGATGCCGGGCTCTCTGGTCAGTCTTCTCCATTACGCAGCCATTGAGGGAGCCCCGCTGCGACGGGACCCGTGTGGCTAGACTCTGCCAAGACCCCCAGTCTAGGGGGAGATTGCCTGCCAGCTGCCTGAGACCCCAGTCTAGGGGAGGATTGCCTGCTAGCTGCCAGAGACCCCAGTCTAGGGGGAGATTGCCTGCCAGCTGCCTGAGACCCCAGTCCAGGGGGAGATTGCCTGCTAGCTGCCTGAGACCCCAGTCCAGGGGGAGATTGCCTGCCAGCTGCCTGATACCCCCAGCCTAAAGGGAGAGACCACTCGCCTATTCCGGACCCCAACAGGTACCTGCGTCCTACTTTCGTATCCCTGGGAGACCAGGTACCCTGTCAGATCCGTTGGTGTGTGCTTCCCCCTGTTTTACCTGAACTGTTCCTGTGATGACCCCTACCCCCCCTGTTGGATTACAATCTGCTACAGAGACTTTTCCTATGCCCTTGGTACTGGACTACAAGTGTTTTAGCCCCTCCTTGCTGTCCCCCTATTGGCAAGGTCACCCTCCCTGCAATCCCCCCATTGAGTCACTGTCATTTTTTGTCTCAATAAAGCTTTGTGCGTTTGCCATCTGCTCTGTGTGTTCTGTCCTGCCTACCCTCTGTCACAGGCATGCTCTTCCCACTGACACTAATGATGGAGTACTATTCCTTCCACTGATACCAATGATGGGGCACTATTCCTCACATACTGACACTAATGATGGGGCACCATCATTGGTGTTAGTTGGAGGAATAGTGCCCCATTGGTGTCAGTGGGATGAATAGTGCCCCATCATTAGTGTCAGTGGGATGAATCGTGCCCCATCATTGGTGTCAGTGGGAGGAATAGCATCCATCGTCAGTGGACAGAACTCTAATAGGAAGAGGTGGAGCCTAAAGAGGACGGGGTGGAGTTTGCAGATGAAAGGGTGGGACAAATTTAGATGCGGGGGGGTGCCCGATTTTAGTCTTGCCTAGGGCAGCACAAAACCAAAATACACCACTGGTGCCAAGCCATGAATAGATTTATAGGTGAGCAGGAGGATCTCCGTCTATGCAAAACCTGATGGGTAGCCAATGCAAAGACTCCATGATAGTGGTAATATAGTCACTTGAAAAAACACTATTGGTGAAGCGCTTCACATGAAAAACTAAATAAGTAGGTGCAATGATATAAAAATACATATAAAGTGAACACACTGTATTGAAAGGTATTGATCCTGATGAAGCCACGTGATTTTGTGGAGTAACGCGCAGAGTGCAGTGATGTACTTCTGGTTAAACACTTCCGGCAGACGCCATCATTGAACACCCAGCACCTGCAGTACACCCACAGCACATGGGAAACCAGCTGTATGAGATCTGCTATACTGTGAGTGTTCTCTTTTGGCTTGTTTTTATCTGCTATGTGGAATAAACGGCATTTCAATATGGAGGCTCTCTTTGTCTACCTCTCTATGGCATTGTGATTATCCCGGGGGTATTACCATCTGAGGGCATAAGTGACCTGGCAGAGGAGATCGAGTGGTACTACAGGAGTATTATTACAGAGATCCCCAGTCTGGTGGAGCTATATTACCTAAAGCATTGTGGCCCTTAGGGGTTGCATGGTTAAGGTGAGGAGGCACTTTAGCCATTTTTGGATTACGATATATGCTAACACACATCATGTTTGGAGTGAAGAATTGAAGCACTGACATTGCGGTGTTTGTCTGCACATGAAATGTCAAGCACTTTGTTATTGCACTTTATTGTGGATTTTACTTTTTCCATTATTCATACTCCTACTGAGCACCTGTCACTTTCATTTAGAGTGTGCTATTTTATTGTGTATTATTTCACTGTGCATATCTTGTATTTTGGCACAATTTAGTCAGCAAACGCATGACCTGTTTTGCACTTTATTGTGGATTTTACTTTAACCAATATTCATACTCCTACTGAGCACTTTTTACTTTCTGTTAAAGTGTGCCATGTTATTGTGTATTATGTATACTGTGCATATATTGCATTTTGGCACGGTCTAGTCAGCAAACGCATGACCTGTTTTGCACTTTATTGTGGATTTTACTTTTAATCTATATTCATACCCATACTGAGCACTTTCCACTTTCAGTTAGAGTGTGTAATGTTATTGTGTATTATGTTTACTGTGCATATATTTTATTTTGGCACGATCTAGTCAGCAAACGCATGACCTGTTTTGCACTTTCAGCACTTGGCACTTATATATTTTTTGGGGGGGATTATTTAGCATTAGTTATCAATACCTTTCAATACAGTGTGGTCACTTTATATGTGTTTTTATATCATTGCACCTACTTATTTAGTTTTTCATGTGAAGCGCTTCACCAAGTGTTTTTTTTATGTCATACATCCTGTGGTATTGGGAATAGGTGGTAGCAGCTTGCATATATTTGGGGTTGTGTTTGTTCATACCAGTGGAGCGCAGGGGGATTATATATTTTTATATTTAATATGGTCACTTGTACCAGACCTAGTGAGGATTCTGGCTGCAGAATATTGTACATATTGTAGTCCACTGGTGTTTTTCCCATCATTGAGATCTAGAAAATATGCTGACTCTCTTGACAAATTCTGGCCACTACTGCAATAAATATAGTTTATCAAAATTTCAAGTTGCTGATTGTTTTCAGTGGTCATTCTGAAGATGGCAATGTGCTGGAGTGGTCCTGCTGTCTAAGACAACAATGCATGCCAGTAGTTCACAAAATTGTGTAAGAGATTATTGTAGTAGTGTTGAGTTCAGCTGAAGCCCTTTTGCAGTAGAGTAGGTGGATAACTTTGTGTGGTAACTTGTAATATTACAGGTAAGACTCAGACACTACAGTATTGATACATGTCTAGGTCCCAGTTAACAATCTGAGTGTTGTATAGGATAGTGGGACCTTCTGGGAAATACCCAGTCTCTGTCTAGGGATCCACTTAAGATGATGGTTGTCAAACATAATCCTGCCCTTTTAGTTTAGTTATATTCCTTCGGATATAAGAAGTGTTTAACATACTGTTAGTATAATAACCTAAAAAGGTTTATTTATATTACTGCAATGTGTTTTTATTAATATTTGCATCCATCTGTTATTTGCATGTAAATGTGAAGAATAAAGTATGACAGCAAAATTCAGAAATATCCCAAAAGTATGCAGTGAGACCACGTTACCGGGAATTAAGTTTCTCATGACATTGTGTTCAGACACAGACACTTACATTGTATCCCAGTTATAGCATGGGGGCAGATGGAGTAATTATGACCTCTAACTGAGGCGCCAAAATATCTGTAACCTCCTGAATGCCTAACAGATGCTGCTATACCACCCTTCAAGATCCATATTGGATCACTTTTCAGAGGGTTGTAGGCACTGTCACCAGTGTGGAAGAACCCTTGCAAAGCCATATGGATGAGGTCAATCTGGAAAACATCTAGACCCCTTCCACTTACCTCCCAGTGTCTCTCTCACAATGTCTATATGTTGGCTGGGCAAACCACTAATATTCTGGGAGAAGGAGACTCTGCATGGGAATGAAAGTTTTCCAGTTTACTATAAGTCAATTGACATGGTCAATAACGGCTAGAAAAGGCTTTAGCATAATTCAAACACAATATAGCAGTATAGATCCAAGTTTGTAATATCATACAAGGGCAAGTGAGCGCCAAACCTGTAAGCAGCTCATGCACCAAAAAGTGACCAAAAAAACCTCTAAAAACAAATATAAAACAGAAGGGTGCAGCGCTAAGAATAAATAAACTAATATCACTAAAAAAGCACATCAATATGTCAGATTATTAAAACTCAATAAAGTGCCCACATAAAGTGACATAATGCAGTTCACGTGAAGATGGATCTGCAATATGGTGCCATACATGTGGCAATAGTGAGCACTAATATGTGCTGAAATACACCACTGGTTAAAACATATAAAGTCCAAAATAAAAGTGAAAATCCATCCAAACTGGTCTCAAACAGGTGATCTGTATACTTCAAGCGGTCATTCAGGTGATTTGCCAGAAATAGATGTTAAGACTGCTCACTCACCAGATAGATCATCATAATACCCATATTGTATATGATAATCAGCCGGCGGTCTTCTTTAAAGGTTATCAGCAGCCTGGAAAGGTCCAAGAGTTCCCCTTCCTCCAGGTAATCTGCCACACAGCTGACGTCCTCCAGAATGGGCTCTATAGTGGTATTGACTCATGCAGAGCCAGAAAGAAGGATACCCATAGTGTAGTACTTTTTGAAAGTATACGTTTATTACAGGTAATGATCAATACAACAGAAGGTAAAATGAGCTGTCACTGACCATATAGAGATTTAAAGATGGCCGCCAGACCTTCTCGTGGTCCATATATGAGCACACCCCTTATGAATACGTGCTATTGCACGAAATGCGTAGAGGAGGAGCTATATGTGGTGACATCACGCCACTGAGACCACGATAAGTTTGCATATCCAAAAACATCTTCAAACAAACTTTTGGATAGATTTGTTTAAACTGGAGCACTCATGCAGCACCAATCGGCTTCTAACTTCAGCTTGTTCAATTAAGCTTTGTCAATACAACCTGGAAGCTGAATGGTTTCTATGCAGAGCTGAACCAGACTTTGAACTATCCAGTTTTAGTAAATCAACCCCTTTGCATGTTGAGTTCCAATAATAATGGGTTAAAATGGAAAGGTATCTACAATGTTCTCTATTCTCTTGCGTGCAAGTAAATGGAATTAAAGGACTAAGAAAAGACAAATCTGTACCTAATTATAAACATCACTGAATCTCCAAGCTCTGGAAGCATCACTAGATTTAATTAAAATAATTTATTGTTTGGTTTCTGTGAAACATTATCTAAAGCCCTGCATTAATCTGACTTCTATCGCAAAACAAATAAAACAAACAAACTGAAAAGTCTCGCAAAGAATCCTTAACATTCATGAGCACATTCTGTTATAGGTTAAAAAAAATAACAGAAAGTAAGTGAGCTTCAACCAAATGCTGCTATTATGTTAATTCTCAGTGCTTAATTCCCGGTAACAGCCAAGACACCACTTCCTTTAATTAGTTGTTGATTGAGAGACAAATTATCTAATAAATTAAACACATTTATACAAATATAAGGAACATTATAGATATGGTGATATTTGCACTTGGCTTGACGTGTCAGTCGAGACTCAACTTGCAGATCAGGAACAGGGCGAACAAGGACAATTCAAACAAGTTCTGCTTTTTTCTCTGACTGATCTAGTGAATACAAAATCAACAATTACATTGATTAACTAAATGAGTAATTAAGGTGAATTAGCATGTTCCAGGAAGGCTTCTTGATAAATACCAAGGACAGATGTCTGGAGAGGGTCCCTTATAATTTAAAGTGATTAATGTTTTCTTACATGCACTCATCGTAAGGTATCTCTTGGCCTTTACTGTCCCCAAGGTGTGAATTAATGTCTTCTTGTATCAAATAAATGCATCTAGGGGGATACATTGTAAACGCTTTACAGCAAGAATGTCAGCATTGCTCTAAGAACACTTTACATTAAACTGAAAATAATGGACACATGTAGGGCTGTGTTTCCATAAAATTTGTGTTTGGCTTTTCTGCATCTTAATATGCCCAGCCTTCTATAAAAGCACATAATATCAGTAATGAATGTACCTAAAGGGAATTTGCAGTGTTTTCCATATACATTGTTCTTTTTATGTATAATGTATAAGATTAAAAACACAACATTTATGTGCTCTTACTGCATAAATATTTAATATTTACCATTTTGCAGTACAGAACTTTATAGGACTTACTGCATCCTCCTCTCTAAGTAGAGACGTGCTCTCAAAATATTTAGTCTGCAAGAGCAGTGAACAAGTGCAGAGATAGTGCTGGACTTTCTTCTTAGATAGTCTGTACACACCAAAGCATAAAGCTAAACTCTAGGAATTTATATCTTGGAAATGAAAGCAGTGTAACAAAAGCTTTTGAATTTAGCTTCAGCCCTCTGGCAGTCCCCATACAGCACAACATACCCCAGGGGAGGAAGAAGCAGCACGGTGAGCTAATCCGCCCACCAGCTTGTGATGCTGATAGGAGGAGAGAAGTGTGAACAGGGCTGCTCTTGGAAATCCTGGGACCCCATGGAGCCTGCCTGACAGGAACCTGCCCCCATGCTATGACAGGGAGGGGGGGGGGAGAGGATTAGTGAGACTGGTGGCGGGAACTGGAACACATTAAAGATTCCACTCTAAAAACAGGTAGAACATGTAACAAGTTCCAAAAGGTGAACTTGGCCTTTAATAACCATTAAGATTCTAAATGTATTACCCATATTATAGAGCAGCAGAGATCTTTTTTAGAACTTTTTGACAACTAATTAGCAATGAGCTCAGGCATGTTTAGACCCTAGTTTGATGCAAGAAGATACCATTATTACATTGTTCCACCTATGAATATATCACTGTGTTATTTGGGCAATCTCAGGATAAATTCAAGTACACACCGGAAATCATAATTAGTTATTATCATCATTACCATTATGGGACTGCCTGCTTTCTGGACAGGATATATTCTCAACTTTATTTTCGGTTAATGACATCACCCAGGTCCTCAACCTGTTTGTTTACATTCAGCAACTGGCTGGAGATCTGTCGTTTGAAAAGGGTTTAGCAGCTTTTGTGGTTCCTGAGAAACTGTAATATAACATCAAAGTATATTTCAGAACAAAACAACATGCCAAAATCAGTCTGAATTATAAATTACATAAAGATGGAAGCTTAGAAAGATTCTTCAGTTTGCTCCAAGTTGTTTGGCAGGAAGCAGAACTCTTTCTGACTGTTCAAATTCATATATTAATTTGTGTATTCACCTGTTGCCTGTAGATCCTCCTTAATCTATTGTGTTCACTTCTATATTATGGGAACCCATGCTAACCTGAGACCTTTTTAGGTGCCAGCTTTATCTCCACATAATAGATGATGACTTTCAGGGTTCACTGGCTATGATGCCAATTCCATCATTAAAATATTAAAATTTTCATTGACCGTTTGACATTCTCTGTCTTCTACTTCTACTTTAGTAGATACATCTGTTTAAAATTCACAGTTGATTTTCGAAAAAACAAAATCATTATATACTGTTTGTTTGTATCACTTAGATCAGGGGTCTCCAAACTTTTCAAACAAAGGGCCAGTGAGGATAGAATATGTTCTTACCCCAGCATCAGTGAGAATAAACCTGGCCTCAGGGTTGATGGTCAGTAGGAGGAGTAGTGCCCCATCATTGGTATTAGTGGGAAGAATAGTACACCATCATTGCTTCTAGTGGGAAGAATAGTACACCATAATTAGTTTCAATGGAAACTTCTTCTCCATTGTTGGTCTCAGTGGGAGAATAGTGCACCAAGGGCTGGATAAAGGGTAGCAAAGGGTCATATCTGGCCCTCAGGCCACAGTTTGGAGACCCCTGACTTAGATCTCTACCATATGTATCTGTGCAGTATTTTTACTGAAGAGCATTAATGGTTTCTTGCTGTTTGGTTTGTGTCCTGTAAGTAAATTGCCAATAGAAGCTCCAGGGAATCTTTGAATCCAAGGGAGTATCAATTAACCATTCTGAGACCAGCCACAGCTTAAGCTAGCCTCCATGTCTAAGCTACATGTCCGGGCCCGTCTGAAGTTTGCTAGAGGGCATTTGGATGATCCAGAAAAGAATTGGGAGAATGTCATATGGTCAAATGAAACCAAAATAGAACTGTTTGATAGAAACACAACTCGTCGTGTTTGGAGGAGAGAGAATGCTGAGTTGCATCCAAAGAACACCATACCTACTGTGAAGCATGGGGGTGGCAATATCATGCTTTGGGGCTGTTTCTCTGCAAAGGGACCAGGACGACTGATCCATGTACAGGACAGAATGAATGGGGCCATGTATCGTGAGATTTTGAGTGCAAACCTCCTTCCATCCGCAAGGGCATTGAAGATGAAACATGGCTGGGTCTTCCAACATGACAATGATCCCAAACATACCACAGGAGCAACGAAGGAGTGGCTTCGTAAGAAGCATTTCAAGGTCCTGGAGTGGCCTAGCCAGTCTCCAGATCTCAACCCCATAGAAAACCTTTGGAGGGAGTTGAAAGTCTGTGTTGCCCAGCGACAGCCCCAAAACATCACTGCTCTAGAGGAGATCTGCATGGAGAAATGGGCCAACATACCAGCAACAGTGTGTGCCAACCTTGTGAAGATTTACAGGAAAACGTTTGACCTCTGTCATTGCCAACAAGGATATATAACAAATATTGAGATGAACTTTTGATATTGACCAAATACTTATTTTCCACCATAATTTGCAAATAAATTCTTTCCAAATCAGCCAATGTGATTGTCTGGATTTTTTTTCTCATTTTGTCTCTCATAGTTGAGGTCTACCTATGATGCCAATTACAGGCCTCTCTCATCTTTTTAAGTGGGAGAACTTGCACAATTGGTGGCTTACTAAATACTTTTTTGCCCCACTGTATCATATTTGATGTCTGGACATTCAGAATATCATTCTGCATATTAACCTGCCAGTGGCTAGGCTACTGCATACACCTATGGAAGGTTATTGACCGTGGTATAAACGAGGGAGGGATTTAGTCATAGCCAGGGTCCCCGCTTAAACACCCCTCCCCAAATGAGTCGATTGGTTCTCTGCTTTAAGGAGACACCCTGCTGGGTTCCTAGAAAACAGTCTGTCATGTCTGGAGAGAAAGATGAAGAGATTCTCCCTTTTAACATCAGGAACCAACTTAGGGAGGAAAGGTACCCTTTTGTTCAAGACACTTGAACTCTGCTTAAACCAGGACCTCTGCAAGTATTCTACCTTCTTAAACTTCTTTCTTTTATCTCTCTGTTGTGTTATTGCACGCTCTCTCTCTCTCTCTCTCTCTCTCTCTATATATATATATATATATTTTGGTTACATCTTTTCTGTAAATATTTTTATTTCACCATTTTGACCTTTTAAGTAATAAATCCTATTTTCTGAAAAGTGTTGAACTGTTTCTAAAGCTCTTTAATGCAAACTATGAATCCCTGTCTCTGAAGAGTGCTACTGTGTGTTTTAAAATCTCTGGATACATCTGTCTGCGGTGACAGGGTGTATACAGGCGCTTATTCAAACATCATAGTGTTACTGCTAAGATTTGTGAGTTTCCTCCTTCTCTGTAAAAAGGTGGAGGTGGCAGTGTAAAGGGTTAATTGCATAATTAACCTGACCCAGTAACAATCGCTCCCAGGCTGTTGGCACATAGATTGTAGTCCAGTGAGCTGGAAAATCTTTGTGCAGAGGGCAGCTGAGAGTGGCATTGTTAGGCAAGTGGCAGCGCAGTTTTAGATTGGCTAGTCCTTCGGTCACAAGTTGGTGAGAAGGACTGGGGTCTGGCAACATATACTGTCCTCCTGTGTGAAATCTATACAATTATAAATATTTAAATCGTCCACTTATACAAATTATATAGTTTATGCAATCCCAGCAGTGAATCCTTAAAAGAAAGTGCTCTTATGGTGCAGTCCACATAAAGTGCTCTTAAAATGATAAATAGGTGTTTTGTTGCTCCGTGTGACACTCATGCTCCCCACTGTTTTGGTTCCGCACTCACCAGGACTCCTTTTATACATGTGCGACTCACATGCTCTTCCACAGTTTCCTTACCTCTTTCGTGTCCCCTCTCCAATAGTGTATTATCGTTTAATAAAACTTCACACAAATATGTAGAAATGCACTTACAAAAAAACCCATAAAAATCCGCTTTACTAGTGGTTCCGGGACTCTCCTGCGTTCCACAGACCAGAAGTGACGCAAAAGGCTTCACTCAACTAGTTTTGTCGGCATGACATCATCAGGAGCGATCATGATTCTGTGTACTGTGGGAGACCAGATATAGTGAGTGCAGGGTCATGGTACATGTTCTAAGAATGGATGGATATGGTTTATAATTTCAGTTGAGTGAATTTATTGAAAGTATGTATGGTATGTTTTTTATGTTGTTACTTTACTAACAAGTTAACATCAACAATAACAAACAGCACAGTGGCTAAATGGTTAGCACTTCCGCCTGGCAGTACTAGAGTCGCTGGTTCGAATCCCAACCCCGGCACCACCTGCCTGGAGTTTGCATGTTCTCCCTGTGACTGCGTGGGTTTCCTCCCACACTCCAAAGACATGTTGGTAGGATAATTATTAAACAAATAGTGCAGTGCTCATAGGAAAAATCTATATAATAAATAACTAATATAAGGTGTAATTCATAACTGAAAAAGTGCTAAGCAAATAAAGTGTCAAACCCAAATTAATAACAGTATCTGTAAATCATTAGGATGTGTGTCTCACTCAAAAACTGTGCACACACACACTTAATAAAATATAGAAAACCCCCTCAAATCAAAGGGGCTAAACAGAAAGTGCTAGAGTGCAATAAAGTGTCCACACTTCAAAAATGCTCAAATGATCAGGAAAATGTCCATAAACAATCTATAAGTGATAAATATATTCATGCAGTGTGCAATAGTGTTTAGCAATTCCGTGACTGTGCCAACACACTTCTTCTGTTTAAGGCTAGATTGCCTCCTCACCTCCTCCAAGTGACCCCAAGGGGCCAAACCGCTTGCAGAATCACCCTGGATCCTTAATCATAAAGGCCGGCAACCTTCTTCCTCCAGTGGATCTCCTTATGGGGCTCCTGTTGCCCCTGATCAGACCAGGAGTCTCTAAAGGACAATAGCTCACCAGCCCAGTGAGCCAAGAAAAGACCCTCTAAGTGCAGTATTGTTAGAAACCAAGACTCCTTTTATTTAGAAAAAGAAGAATGCCACTCACATGTCTTGCAGTTCTCCCTCCTCACCGATGTGTGGGTATACTGCATGTGTGTGGGACTTCCTGAGTATACTAAGATGGCATCGCACGCCAGAAGTGCGTCAGTGAGTATCGGGAGCTAAATTTGCCGTGAGTATGTCTGAGATACATAGCCAAGGCTCATGAGTGGCAGATAAAAGATCCTAAGGTTAGTCCAGAATTCGATTACAAACAAATTCACTTTATTAGCCAAGAAGTCCCATCAAAAGCTAGGAATAATGCCTAGATGAAGCTCCAAAGGATTAGAGAGACAGTAATGCAGGCCATAGATGGGTAAAAAATCGGCCGATTTTTCGGCCGAAAATAAAATCGGCCGATTTTCGGATCGTTAGTGGGTTAATTGTTTGGGCGTTTTTGGTATTTTGGCAGATTTTTTTTATCGGGAAAGTTGGAAAAAGATCGGCCGATTTTGCCGATCGGCCGATTTTCGCGGCAATTATGGGCAAATCAGCCAATCTTTTTACCGATAAAAAATCTGCGCATGAGCAGTGACCTGCAAGAGGAAGACAAAAAGAAGAAGAAAAAGAAGAAGAGGATGAAGAAGAAGAGGATGAAGAAGAAGAGGATGAAGAAGAAGAAAAGGATGAAGAAGAAGAGGATGAAGAGGAAGAAGAGGAGGATGAAGAAGAGGAAGAAGAAGATGAAGAGGATGGAGAAGAAGATGAAGAGGATGGAGATGAAGAGGATGGAGAAGAAGATGAAGAGGATGGAGAAGAGAAAGAAGAGGATGAAGAAGAGAAAGAAGAGGATGAAGAAGAGAAAGAAGAGGATGAAGAAGAAGAAGAAGAAGAAGAGGATGATGAGGAAGAAGAGGATGAAGAAGAAGAGGATGATGAACAAGAAGAGGATGATGAAGAAGAAGATGATGAAGAAGAAGAAGAAGAGGATGAAGACGATGAAGAAGAAGAAGAAGAGGATGATGAAGATGATGAAGAAGAAGAGGATGATGAAGAAGAGGATGAAGAAGAGGATGAAGAAGAGGATGAAGAAGAATTCCAGTCCGGCAAAAAGTGTCCCTGCAGAGAGCTCCGCTATTTCTTTGACAGTGCTTTGACATTTATAGCGGTTGCAACAATGTATCTATTTGTTTCCGAATAAAAACATCTGTATCTGAAATGGATACAAATAGATACATTGTTGCAGCCACTATAAATGTCAAAGCACTGTCAAAGAAATAGCGGAGCTCTCTGCAGGGACACTTTTTGCCGGCTGTAGACGGGATGAAAATCGGACGATTTTTTTTTACCATTCCTGGTAACGTCGGCCGCTTGAATGACGGATTTTTCATTTTTTTAAAGAAAAATCGGCCGGTTTTCTCCCCATCTATGGCCTGCATAAGTGTTGGGATGTATGGCTGTGATTATAGCTGGAGGAAGGCCACCTGGGAGTGCGGGAGCCCTAAAATGAGGTGTGTACACAGTTTGCCTGACAAACCACTACACTGGGCAAACCTAGTACTGACTTTGGTGTCATTTTAAAAGAATATGGACCTATGCAGTGCACACATGGCTTTTCTGATGCCTTACTTATCCATAGAACAGCAAAGGAGCTGTTGAGCTGGAAAATCCACCTGACCCATAAAGACAATCTTCAAAGTTATAAAGGCTTATTATTTTTCCATAGGATATCCATAACTAGACTAATCCTTGTCTAAACATTGCATTGGGGGTGCCTTTCAGGGTAGGAGATCAAAAGGTTTATAACTCCAAAGACATGCTGGTAGGTTAATTGGATCCTGTCTAAATCGGCCCTAGTATGTGGATGTATAAATGTAAGTTAGGGACCTTAGATTGTACGCTCCTTGAGGGTTAGAGACTGATGTGAATGTACAATATACATGTAAAGTGCTGCGTAAATTGATGGCACTATAAAAAGACTTTTAATAAATAAAATTTTTTAAAAAATTAACTTTTTATTGTAATACTAATTTGCTGTTTGCATTCCATCTTGATTTTCAGATTGTCTACAATTAAACTGAATACACAAGAGAAATATGTCATTACACCTTTTAATTTAATGGACATGCAGATATAGGAGCTATTCTGCTAGACATATATGAAAGCACATATGTTTTCATTAACAATGTCCTTTTAGACACATTTACTGCATGCAGACAGTACTTGAGTGTCATCTAAGCTATCTTTTTCATCTGCATAGACAGCATCGATTTCTGGTAGTAATTGTTTTCTAACTGGCCCACAGCTGTTTACCCATCTAAGATAATTACTCCAAAGAAAGGTGAAGAAATGCTATTATTAAGAACCTGCTAATTGACCAAGGGAAAATCAATAGAGAGGTTACAATGAGTAGATGAAAGATAAAATGAAGCCAAGGAGAGGTTTCAAGCCTGAGGTTCAACTATTTTAATAACTGCTTCATAAATGAGACATATATTCCACCTTGCCTTAGCATAAGTCTGATTTTATAAATAAGTACACACATTTGTTTACTGATCATAAGATAAGCCTATACATAGTCTTCCCCCAACATTTAGCGATGTTATATCTGTTTGCATACTAAAATACTAATGGTCTTTTTTGGCCTAATGACCACATAATTATCTTTTTTTGTGCTTGTATGATTGCTTCTATTTATTTTTTGTATATGGGCTGACCATCCATAGTTACCACTCCATAGTCCTAGTCCATAAATCCATTTTATTATGCCCCTGTCATAATCTATAATGCCATCTTTGTATGCCCTTGGCAAACAAGTGTCAATCAGGGGAATCTGGAAAACTTTAAGCTTTGTAAGCAAGCAAGTTTTTTTTTTTTTTACCAATACTATCCCACTTATGTATTCTACTTTCCTGAAAATTATGAAGTACAGACATGTGATAGACTAGGCACGTGTCCTACCAAGAATAAGGTTATGAGGGTCAATGAAGGATCAATCTAATCTATGAGTTGAAAGCTGGCACTATCAGTTATGGGATGGTGCAAGTACCTTTGTGATGATATATTGATAACTGCACAGGGGCGTATCATGAAATCAGTGGGCCCGTGTGCAAGATCAAAAGTGGGTCCTAGGCAGTGATACAGAAAATATGCCGCACGTGAAAATTTGGCTTTAAAATGGGCATGGTTTAAAAGGGGTGTGGTTAAATAGTGTCTGGGATTACTTTGAATGTGCAGAATGTGGTAATGTTAAATAGGCAATGTACAGCGTGGAGTGTATGACAGTGGGTAGTTTGTACAGGGAGAGGACTGCGGAGTGTATGGCTGTGGGTAGTATGTGCAGGATGCTGTAAGTAGGGCAGTAGATGGTGTCAGTAGGTTCTGTATTTTTATTATTATATTTTATTTACAATTTTAATGTTTTACTATTTTTATCATTTTTTTCAAAATGCTTTTGGGTGGCCAGTGGATGGTGTCAGTAGAACAATGGAGTGCATGTCATTAATGTTTAATTTTTATTTAATTTTTAAATTTTTTACAATTTTATTTTTCTATTATTGTTTTTGCAATGATTTTGTAGGGGCAGTCGACAGTGTCAGTAGGGAGTGAACAAGGAGCACTAGTATATATTTGGCTGTCATTAGATTGGGATGAATAAACAGAACCTGTAATATCACACATCCCTATTACAGTCCCCCTTAAATAAGATGTCCCCACATGGAACCAACTACTACCATAGGCTGATGAGACAAAACTAAACTTCTTTGGCTGCAATCATGAATGCTATTGCTGGAGGACAAAATGGGAAAGAGGAGGAGAGGAGGGAGAGATATTTGGGGTAAAGGAAGAAAGGAAAGAGGGAATGGATGGAGGGAGGGAGGAAGGGGATGGAGGAAGGAAGTAAAGGAAGGGGATGGAGGGAGGGAAGAAATGGAGGGAAGGAAGGAGGGGGATGGGGGAAAGAAAGGAGGAGGGGAAGGAAAAAAAGGAATGGAGGAAGAAAGTAAGGAAGAAAAGGGAGGGAGGGATGGAATGGATGGAGGAAGGAAGAAAGTGAGGAAGGAACAAAGGAAGGAAATGAATGGAGGAAGAAAAGGGAGGGATGGAATGGATGGAGGAAGGAAGAAAGTTTGGAAATAATGAAGGAAGGAAATGGATGGAGGAAGGAAATAAGGGAAGGAAAGGAACAAACGAAAAAAGAAAAGGAAGGAGCCAAAAAGGAAGGAAGGAAGGAAAAAACTGAGTGAGGAAGGAAAGAAAGGAGGGGAGGGAGGAAGGAAGGGAGGAAAAAAGGAAGGGAATGGAGGGAGGGAAGGAATGGAAGGAGGCAAGGGAGGAAGGGAATGAAGGGGATGGAGGTAGGAAGGAGGGGGATGGGGGAAGGAATGGAGGGAGTTAAGAAGAAAGGGGACGGAGGAAGGACTGAAATAAGAAAAGGGAGGGATGGAATGGATGGAGGATGGATGAAAGTGAGAAAGGAAATGGACGGAGGAAGGAAGGAAAGGAGGGGAGGGAGGAAGGAACAGAGGGGATGGAGGAAGGAAGGATGGGAAAAAGGAAGGAAGAAAAGGGAGGGAGGGAATAGATGGAGGAAGGAGTGGAGGGAGGGAGGAGAGGGAATGGATGGAGGAAGGAAGGAAAGAAAGAAGGGATGAGAGGGAATGGTTAGCTGAAGGAAGAAAGGGACAAAAAGGAAGGAAGGAGGGGAGCATGGGAGGGAAGAATGGAGAAAGGGAGGGGAGGGAATGGATGAAGGAAGGCAGAAAAGGGATGGAGGGGAGGGAGAAAAATGGAAAGGGAGGGAGTGGATGAAGGAAGGAAGGAAGGGAGTGAATGGAGGAAGGAGGAGGAAGGAGGCGGAAGGAAGAAAGGGGATGGTGGAAGGTAGGGTGAGAGGGAATGGATGGAGGAAGGAAGAGAGAAGAAAGGGAGAGGAGGAAGGAAAGAGGGAGGGGAGGAAGGAAGGTAGGAAAGGGAGGAAGGAAGGGGAGAAAGGGGAGGAAATAGGGAGGGGAGGAAATCAAGAAAGTAGAAGCTGCTTCATTGAAAGCCATACTGGGAGATCGCTGCTTGTAACTGTTCCCACTGCTTTACTGATCATCTCCGACTTTTCTCCTGATACATCTCATCCATCAGATAGCTTCAATTGTGCCGATCCAGTGGATTTTTGGATCACAAGCCTGTCCTATAGTAACATACTGTAAGTGTCAGCAGGAGGAACCAGAGAGTGCTGCAGCAAACACAGGATATTGACGCTCTGAAAGTGTTTCTGAGGCAACTCTAGGCAAGGAAGTCTCTACAATGAAGGGGTGTTCAGTGGGGATGTTCACTTCTTTCTTTTTAGGCATGGCTTTTTATTGAGTCTTTAGACTTGATTGCATGGTCACTTTAAAGGAATAAATCCCTTGCCAGTTTTACTTTTCTTTTGGATTCTGTTAGATTGATTTTCAATCGCATCCTGACCTGGTGACAATTGCATCACCAGATAAGAAATAAGTGTAAATTCTCAAAAGCAAATTTAGTAAAGTAGGCGATAGCCACAACTTCTTTTTTTTTTTTTAACTACTGTTTGTGTTCCTGTTAACTCATTTCCTGGCTGGTAAAACCTTTGTGATTTGGACAGAAAGTGAGGGAAAATCTCTGAAGTTAAAACTCAACAGGCATTATATCCTTGTCCAAAAAGTTGTGGTTGGATTAACACTTCACTGAAAAAAGATAAAGAACCAGATATACTTCTGTCGCTCAGGCGAGTGGAGAAATAAATGTTGATGGATCATGCATAAATGTCTCCCTAAGTTTCATTTTCAGTAGACAGCTGCATGTCTATGGCTAAATTTAGGATTATGGTGGCCATACATTCTTTAAATTTTATTATCTGATGGTACTGCAATTTGATCAAATTGACAAACAATCAAATCGCCATAACTTTCCTTCTGATTGGGACAGACTAGATTTAGATTGGATTAAATCAAACTGATTTGATCAGCCAGGGCAGAAAACTATTGATCATTTTTAATTTAGTTGGCAGTACTGAGATGCATTGGTCATGAATTTGATCGCATTTTAATATATCAGATTATAAAACTGCATGGTGGAGACAGATATGTGATTGATAACTTAAAATGAAATCTTCCAACAAATGATCAAAATCCTCTTCCCCGTGTGTGGCATATCGATTAAATTGGTTGCCAACTATTGATTGATTATTCTTTGGTAGGAGAGATTGATTGGAAAATTGATCATTTATTGAAGTATGTATGGCCAGAATTAGTCAGATCATGTGTCACGTACCTGATAGAAGTCTGAATTGAGAGGTTCAGCTTCTCCTGTATCTCCAACCCATGCCCCACTGAAGGTGGAACAGATGGTGCGGAGGGACAGGAGAAACATGAGTGCCTGTGGGTATTGATTGCAGAACTTGCAGCTGGAGTTGTAACCTCGGTAAATCAAGCAGGGCATCCAGTCACAAACAGAGGAGATGCCGGAACGGCCAGCTGAGGTTAAGGAAGCACTCCACTGGAACTGCAAGCTCTGGGTATGTGGCTTGCCGGAACTTCTGATAAGCATGACGCTGGAACACAATGTGACAACCGGAGCTGATATAATGGATAGCCAGGACAAGCACTCGGCAGGACTGTAGAGCCAAACTGGAGCCGGAAGTGTAGTCAGAATAATAGCCAGGGTCAGCAACAAGCAGGCAATGAGGTACCGGAACATCAAACAGGGATAAAGTCAGGAGAAAGCCAGGATCAGAAACCGATGAGCAGAAGCATAAACAGAATCCAAGAGCAGGTCAATGGCAAGCCGGGTCAGAAACGGATACACACAGGATACAGCAGGACACAGGGAATTAGCTGAAGACCGGTCAACACTGACAGAGAGTAAGTGCCTCCCTTAAATAGTCCATCTGGTGCCAGATGGACTGGCGCGCTCCCTCATGCGTGCACCTGTGTGCGCAGATTCTTGCGCACATGCACGAGCCTATGCTCATTTTTATTAGCAATGCAGCCTTGCTTATTTCTATGCGCGATGTTGCACGCATGCGCATTTCTATGCGCCAGTCCCCGTACAGGAAATCCCTTACATCATGCCTACATTGGTCAGTTTTTAAAGGATTGTTTACACTTGTAGTTTGGGGGAGGGGAGTGGTAAAAAGACATGGCAGTGTTTTTACCACCCCTCAACTATTCTCTCTTAACGCAGCAGATGGGGCAGTATGTATGGCAAACTTTATCCCCACTATCGTATTCGGTGAGCAGTACAAATGCAACCAATTCAACTGAATGGGGCTATGCCATGGATTTTTAGGGATTAAAACTGGCGGCAAGGTGGTAACATAATGCCATCTCATTGCCTGTCAAAGACCCTCTGAAGAGCGTTTCAAAGCAAATTGTTTTTCAGAGGGCAACACAAGTGTAAATGTATATTTGAAGATATTGTGTCTGTTGTAGAATTATTCTTTAACTTTTTAGATTCGGTGGACTGCATTGGATCAAGATAATGGTTACTTTAGAAAAATTATAAATGAGCATAGGTATGTATTAATGTTACACCTGAATATACTGTAGCTTGAAACAGCATTTTAAAATTAAATTAAAACTTTGACCTATACATTAAAATGTACTTATAGTCACTTTGCAGGTAACAAATACAATGTTAATAATCATAGTAATAATAATGAATTTGACATGATGAAATACATATTTTATAAGGCTTTAAGGCCATTGGGATTAAAATAAATGATAGACCCAGACCTATTCATCTCATGCAATTCTTACAACTACAAGAGTAATGGGACCAGTGACCTTCATAGAGCATACAAAAATATTTCAGCCTTGTGGTGTTCATCAAGTAAGCCTCATAATATAGTACCAAAGAGAACGTGTTTTGTTTAAGTTAATACATTTTTAAGCAAATGTTTTGTAATACTTTATAATCTTTGTTTTACAAATACCATGACACAGACTTTCTCTGAACACTATGGGTTATCGAAAGAAACAACAGACCAGATACCATTTACTTTGCTACATAATTTGTCTGACTGGAACTTCAGACTCAACCATTTGAGTCATTGTAATAATTCATCTATCAGTTTGTATTATTTACAGCTTGAGCTAATAGGTTCAGTAAGCAGTTTGCTTTAATAGGGGCAAATAGAGATTACAAAAAAAAACACATAAAAGCCTAAAGCTCCGCCTTCATTTGCATCTGGCACCATCTACACCTGTATCTCTTGCTGCAAGATGTTTCCACTCTCATGAATCAAAGTTCATGGTAAATAAGTGCAGGGGAATCTAGTTGCCTTCTTCCCTCTAAAACCTAGAATAGTTTAACTGCCCTTTTCATTTCAAGTGCCAGATGATATAGGCAGCAAGCTGAGGTGCTTGAACTTTTAACAGGAACACCCCAGGGTGCACAATTATGCAAATACCAACTTAATCTAGGAAGATAGAGCTTGGGCTGCCCCTTCCCACTCCTCATGTGATAGCCAACGGCCTCACTTACCAATAGCAAGGGGTTGGGGGATTATTGTGTATTATCCAAATATAGTTGATAAGTGCAAAATCAAGTGCCTTGGGTACTGCACAGTGCATTATGAGTGGCTAAAGGATAAGTTCACCTTTTGACAACAAAATAAGTGCACATTTTTTTGCAGGTAAAAAAATGTTCATTATTATTTTTTGCAGCAGGAGCCTGTAAAGCATAGCTGATCGAGGGTGCCATGCAGATCTCCTGCAGACCTGTCAGTATATCTGCCTGTCCGTACATCCTGTACATGCAAGCAGATACACTGACAGGAAGAATCAAACTACCTTGGCGCTCCACAGCGCCGTGGTAGTTCATTGAGAACTATAAGCCGACATCCACAAAGGATGTTGGTACTTGTAGTTCATTCACAGAACTCTGTGAATGAATGACATGACCATGAGGCAGAGCCCTGTATGGTTGTGCTGTTTTTAAAAAGTGACAGCTTGTATGGGGAACTTCTCCCCGTATTTCTGTAATGGGGGGGGGGAATCGGGCAGAGGTTGCAGCATCGGGAACATGTTACAGTTGTGTTCAAAATAATAGCAGTCAGACATCATTAACCTGATCAATCACTGTTTTTTCGTAGAAATGATATTTCTACATGGCAAATAATTTACTAGCAGGTGTAGTAGAGTAATAGAAATCCAACAGACCCGACAGTCATGACATGCATGCTGCTGATTCTGTGTACTTGAATCACTAATTGAAAGGGGCATTTTCAAAATAATAGCAGTGTGGAGTTCTGTTAGTGAGTGTAGCCAACTTGCGCATCAGAGATGGATGCAGATTCCCCCTTTATTAAAGTATTAATTTATCCCTTATTCTCCTTCCCCCCTCCCTTCCTGAGAGGCACAGTGACAGATGTGTGTGTGTTAAAAGTGTCACTGGCAGGTAGAGCAGCAGGGGGCCCAGAGCTACAAAGCCCCCCAGAGAGACAGAGCCTAGCTATCCAAGAACATGTGTAATTTCTCACTTCGTAACCAAGATAAGGCAGCTTTTCCCAGGAATGGAAAGAGATTGTAACCTCATAAAACCTAGCAGCATAGGTGACAGAATTAAATGAACATTCCTCAAGTCAGTTTGTCCCCTGTTTCATATCATGGATTATGACAGATGTTGGGCCTAATTCAGAGTCCACCCGACAATCCCTCCCTAAACAGAGTATTGGTCAGTTACTCAGAGCCACCCCCCTGCTGGGGGACTTTAAAACACAGGCTAGCAGGCCTAAAAAGTAAGTTGAAGACATCTCCCAATTGTAACATCAATATACTGTACCACCTGAGGAGACCCTTTGCTCTGAAACTTGGATCTGCTTACATCAAAGGTTTAAATGGCAAGTAACTTAACCCTTTAACTTCCTTCCTATTATCTCTCTGCTGTGCTATGGTTCTTTGTGTTTATATATATATATATATATATATATCTTGGTTACATCTTTTTCTGTAAATATTTTATTGCACCTGTTTGACTCTTTTAGTAATAAATCTTTCTTTCTGAAAGTGTTAAACTGTTTCTAAAGCGCTTAGTTGCAATTTACATATTCCTGCCTCTAAAGAGACGCTACTGTGTTTGTTTAATCCTCTGCCCAATCGGCCTGCGGTGACCGTATTGGACAGACGACTTTTCAACCATTACAGTGTATATTTGATAAAGAGAATTTACCCTTTCTCTGTACAAAAAGGGGTGGTGGCAGTGAAGGGTTAGTTGCGTAATTAACCCGACCCAGTAACAATCGCTCAGGCTGACAGCACATCGGTTGACCATTAGCTGGAAAATCGCTGTGTAGGGTGCAGCTTGTGGTCCTGGCATTTTTGCTCACCGTTCTTGTTATCATTTTGACCCCACGGGGTGAGATCTTGCATGAAGCCCCAGATCGAGGGAGATTTTCAGTGGTCTTGTATGTCTTCCATTTTCTAATTATTGCTCCCACAGTTGATTTGTTCACACCAAGCTGCTTGCCTATTGCAGATTCAGTCTTCCCAGCCTGGTGCAGGTCTACAATGTTGTTTCTGGTGTCCTTCGACAGCTCTTAGGTCTTCACCATAGTGGAGTTTGGAGTGTGACTGTTTGAGGTTGTGGACAGGTGTCTTTTATACTGATAACAAGTTCAAACAGGTGCCATTGATACAGGTAATGAGTGCAGGACAGAGGAGCCTCTTAAAGAAGAAGGTACAGGTCTGTGAGAGCCAGAAATCTTGCTTGTTTGTAGGTGACCAAATACTTATTTTCCACCATAATTTGCAAATAAATTCTTTCCAAATCAGCCAATGTGATTGTCTGGATTTTCTTTCTCATTTTGTCTCTCATAGTTGAGGTCTACCTATGATGCCAATTACAGGCCTCTCTCATCTTTTTAAGTGGGAGAACTTGCACAATTGGTGGCTGACTAAATACTTTTTTGCCCCACTGTATGCATGAAAAAAGGGGAAATGAACAGAAATACAGCAAGACAGGTAAACAACACAAAAACATCCAAAGGTGGTAGGAAAACAGCATCATGGATTATGGGGAGACCAAGAGGAATACCAACCAGAGAACAAGCCCAGAGCCATGTCGTGGATAGTAGTCAGATAACTCCAGGTACATAACGCAACTGAAAGTAACAAGCAAATCATTCAGTTGTCTGGAGCATACAGTAACAATCAAATCATTCTGGAACCAACATAAAAAGTAAGGAGCAAAAAGAAGGAATCTACCACCGCCACTCCTATATTTGAGCAACCTAAATGGCTTACCCAAAGCCTCCAATCTCGGGTGTCATCAAAGACATCTTTCAGCTTAAGACATTGCAACATCAAGATGTAGTGCAGCTTACGCTGAATTCTATATGGGAAGACATCTACACACAGAAGGTAGCTTTATTTTTCCAACAAACCAAAGAAAAGCACACCAAGTATTGGGATGTGTGGCAGTTTGGAACCCAGTGAGTGGGTGCTTTAGTATCCCAATGAGAAAAGAAAGAAAAGACTATCCTACATATCCACCCAGTGGTGCTATGATGATGTGTTGCCCTGGAGACCCACAGTTGCTCCTCTTCATCTGGAAGCAGTTTGGAGTATTGGTGTGGCATACAGGTACCACCGCACACTGTATTCAACTCCAATGCAAGGTAAATGAAAGACAGGGTTTATTTCCAATCCCAGCCCATCAGTCTCACCTCTCTGACATGTTTCACCCACATTGGGCTTAATTGTAGTGGTACCTGTATGCAATATTATATTTTGGAGCGATATGTGCTCTATCTCTGCCAGCACCTGAATAGAGCGCATAAACCTGGGAGACTGATGCTGTGAGCTTGGAGTTGCTATGATCTGTTATGGTATTTGGAGTATTGGTAGTTACATTACTTCCTTTGACATTAGTTCTGGTTTCCAGGTGAGCTCATCAGTGTGGTCTGCATCTGAACTAGTGTTTTAGTTTCTACTGCCTTACTCCATGCTTGGGATGTCTGCATAATGACATTCCCTGTCCTAATTGGCAACGAGTTCTGGGAGTAAATGGCTGAAAACATAATCACAGTGCCGCTGGGTGGATATGCAGGAGAGTCTTTTCTTTCTTTTCTCATGTGAGTGAGTTTTATGTTTATCGTTTACAAGAAAGTGCACATATTCATTCAGTATGAAGATTTGTGACATTTTCCCAATTGGAACATATCCCCTGGGCCATTCTATTATATATTTTTGATCAATGGGTGCAGTGCATTATAAATTTCTTTGGCTGATGGGAATATGACAATGCTCTTTGGGCTGGAAGCTCCATACTGTTTGGGAGTACAGATACAGCCCACATTGGTATACTAGCGCATCCACATGCTGGGGCTCCATATTACCACTCATCCTGGTATTTTGTGCGCTTTTCTTTGGTTTGTTGTTCCTTTCCATCTACATGATGTTTGTTTTTTTTGGAAGCACTAGCACAGGATGGACTTTTCATTACCTCTGACTGTGTTGGTTAGTGCCTAGACATGGCAAAATCCTACTGTCCTTTATGGTACATTTATTGAATGTTCAATATGTAACATCAACATGCCTGCATCAGTTGCCATTCTGTTTTCATTGCAATACAATCAGACTATTACTTCCTCTCACTTCCTCAACACGGCCAGTTCACCCCTGGCCAGGCTCTCACAGTTTACGTTTGTGTGCAAAGTAATGTTAATTATATTATTTATTCATAATCAAATTGTTAGAGAACATTATACAGTGATTGTGCAAGAGGGTTGTATAGATCTATAGATTGAATTATGTATGGGCGGTTACATTCAGTGACTTCATGAATGTTAGTGAAAATCATTGAAAATGTAATTTGTTTTTAACATTCAATTTTGAAACCAATGGGCTTTACCAAACAAAAACGTATACACTGTTAGAAATTAATTTGTGCAAGAAATATTTTCCATCCTGCTCCTTTAAATTTTCTTGTCACTGCAGTAGAGACATTGATTTGGCCCCACTGAGAATTAAAAAATTGATCAAATGTTCCTAAAATCAAAAATTTCATATGAAATTCTATTAGGGTATAACCAACTTTATTCCAGAAGTCAGAAAAGTCAAGTGCTTTATAGCATAGAAAACTAATCACAGAATATGGGAAGTCCTTTGTGAGCTTTCTGTAATTAATTTCACTCTGTTACTAAGAGGGCTAAAAAAGGCAATAGTTGATAGGCTGCAGTGTCATTTCTTAGGAAGACCTTTTAAAAATTTGAAATGGCTGAGAGAATTTTAAATATCTTTTTCCATTCCTGGAGGAGGTAATGGAACAGGTAATACAGCAATATATTAAATTTAGGTAAAATTATCATATACAGAGATGCAGTATAATCTCGAGTGATGAGCGAATTGGGCAAAATATGCATTCTAAGCTTGGCGAATGCATCAAAATGTTTTTAAGGATAGCTTTGATGCCCCCCCCACCCCAAAAAAAAGCTTTGTAGTTGGTGGGTCAGCAAACATTGACTGCTGGCCTCAAATCAACCGTAGACTAGAATTAAAGAGTTACTAAACCCAGGACCCCGCATTCACTATAGCTGGTCTCCCACAGTACACAGAACATGGAAATGAAATTATTTTAGGAAATATAAACTGCCAAATACCTTTTCTCATCAGCAGTTATAGCATGCTTGTAACTTCAGCAGAGCATTTGTTAACCACATGCCGCCCAGCCACTGTACATATACGGCGGCAGGGCGGCACTCACAGGCAAAACCACGGTTTAAGACGTGTGTTTTGTAAACAAATATGGGGGTGCGCGAGGCGCGCCGCCGCCCTATCTGTCCTGTGGATCACCGCCGCAGATGTCAGTCGCCGGGTCACAGCCGCTTGTTAGCGGCTATGTCCCGGCGATCGGCGGCAAACAGTGACAGACAGCACAGCTGCAGTAGCTGTGCTGTCTGTCACTTCCCTGTCAGCTCGAGGATGAGCTGATCGAGAAAAAAGAGTTTCTCTTTCTCGATCAGCCTTGTCCCGCCCAGTACACACCCCCGCCCCCTAGTAAAACACTCCCCTCACTCCTATAACCCTTCCCTGCAAAATAAAGTTAACCCCTTCCTCCCCATTGCCATTAGTACAGTGTCAGTTTTTTTTTTTTTTGCACTGATCACTGTATTAGTGTTTTTGGGGATGTCAGTGACCCCAAGTCAGTACCCCCCAATGTCAGAATGTCCGCCGCAGTCCCGCAGTACCGCCATAAGTCGCTGGTTGCTGCCATAAGTCCCTGATTGCCGCCATAATTCGCTGATCGCCGCCATTATTAGTATAAAAAAACCCTAAAAATCCCAGTATCTTTCCCGCTATTTGTAAACGCTATAACTTTCACGTAAACCAATTAATTTACACGTATTTGGGTTTTTTTTTTAGCAAAGACATGTCGCAGAATGCATTTTGGCAGAAATTTATGACTAAATTAGATTTTTGCATTTTTTTTTTACTGGACATGTTTTATAGCAAAAAGTCCAAAATATTGTTTTTTTTTCCTCAAAATCGTCAGCTTTTTTTTATAGCGCAAAAAATAAAAACCGCACAGGCGATCAAATACCACCAAAAGAAAGCTCAATTTGTGGGGAAAAAAAGGATGTAAATTTCATTTATGTACCGTATTGCATGACCGCGCAATTGTCCGTTAAACTAGCGCAGCGCTGTATAGCAGAAAAATGGCGTAAGTTGCAGTATTTATACCATAGTGTGTAAACGCTATAACTTCCACACAAAGCAATCAATATACACTCATTGGGATTTTTTTTTACCAAAAACATGTAGCAGAATACATTTTGGCCTAAATTTATAACCAACTTTGAGTTTACTATATATTTTTTATAGGTGAAAGTAAAAAATATTGTTTTTCTTCAAAATTTTTGGCCTTTTTATGTTTATAGCGTGAAAAATAAAAAGTGCACAGATGATCAAATACCACCGAAAGAAAGCTCTATTTGTGTGAAAAAAAGGACGTAAATTTCGTTTGGGTGCAGCATTGCATGACCGCGCAATTATCAGTTGAATTAGTGCAGCGCCGAGTAGCAAAAAGAGGCCTGGTCTTTAATGGGGGTAAATCCTCAGGAGCTCAAGTGGTTAAAGCTTGTAAAATATGAAAGTGCAGCGCTAATTTAAACTATGATTACACATAAGATAGATCCCATTTGAATGTGGATCGGCAAAAAAAGACGGCGTCAGTTCATCAGATGTGCTAAATACGTATACAGTCTCCAACACTTGAAGAGCCAGGGATAGTAGATATCAGAAATGATAAAGAAAAGCCAAGTAATGCACTGACCAGATAGCGCAAGTTAAAGCGCATGGGACATTTAAGTACACATCATCAGAGGGGCCCTCTGATGATGTGTACTTACACGATACGCGTTAGGGAAGTGCCAAGCTATGTTTATCTTATGTACATGTACCTCCGGTCTGGCCGTTTATAAGCAGCTGTACCTTTGCTAAGTAAGTTCTTTTCTGATTGTTCAATTTTAAATAAACGTTATCACACTATTTGAGGCCTTTTTCCACGGGCTCTTTATTTCTGGGGAGCCTGTAAATCCAGTAGGTCCTGGGATTGTGCCTAACAAGAACACATCTGCAGTGACGTCCCTGGATCCGTGATACAGTTTCTCCTGGAACCGATGACATCTAGTGGTCACCCTACAGACAACACCCACCTGATCCATCAACACAGTGGCTGGACACAGCTTCCATCCGGACAGATGACATCTAGTGGTCACCCTATAGATGACACCGCCTTGCTCCAGTGATACAGTGGCTGAGTACCAGGGACAGGTCTTAAATGTCCCATGCGCTTTAACTTGCGCTATCTGGTCAGTGCATTACTTGGCTTTTCTTTATCATTTCTGATATCTACTATCCCTGGCTCTTCAAGTGTTGGAGACTGTATACGTATTTAGCACATCTGATGAACTGACGCCGTCTTTTTTTGCCGATCCACATTCAAATGGGATCTATCTTATGTGTAATCATAGTTTAAGTTAGCGCTGCACTTTCATATTTTACCATTACTCTGGAGGTTCACGAGGTGCCTTTTGTGCCAGCAGCTACCCTATCTACATCCTCATACTGCGCTCGATTTTATATATATATTTATATATAAGTTTATTTTATCGGTTAAAGCTTGTAGGAGTTTTCTTTCTGCTCTAGGAGGATGTGAAAGTCCTGACCCTCTGTCTGGACAGTGTTGATTGGCCCTGTGCTGATCACCTGCACTCTCCCAAGAAAAAAAAAACAAGAGGGACAGAGAAGAAAGGATCAAACAGCCTTTTTACACAATGTGGAGGATTAACCCCTTAGGTTTCACAGTGAGTACAACAAGCATGCTTTACTTCATATACAGATTGATTTTACTGTTGTGGGTTTAGTAACACTTTAAAGAAACAAAAAGAACACCTCTAATAAAAAAAACCCCCAAAACTAAAGGGGTCGATTGTCCAAAAACTACAGATCAGACCTGTTGCTAACACAAATAGTAGCCCTAAAAAGACTTTGGGGTTAGGTAAAGATCTGTGAACATGGAGGAGGTATACATGAAAATTAACCCTACCACTTCAATTCACAGAACTCAAGCACAGTTTGTAAACTGATTTGCCTCACTAATCTATGCTATGAAACATGAACGCTACATCAAGTTCTAAAAGTTCAGTATATTGGCAGAGATATATCTGCTGAGGAATGGTTTATGTTGTTTCAATTCACACATAAATCCTCTTTTTCTTACTACTCTCAAGAAAAGAATTTGAAGCGCCTCTCTTGCTGGTATAGAGACCCCTATTCCCTTCACAGGATTTTTCTATCTACGTCCAATCTTTGTTGGCATTGTGGGCACTCAGCTTCATATTTGGTGGCATTGTGATAAAATTCGTCCCTTTTGGTACCAAGTCTATAATAACATTTATGGTGAGTCCTTGACCCCTTCGCCAGAGATTGCTCTTCTCTCCATTTTACCAGGTTTGCTGGCTGCACAGAAGAAATGTTTATTATGTTTTTTCCTGTCTGTGGCTCGTAAATTGATACCTCTTTTTTGGAAAACGGCCACCCCCCTACTGCTACGATTTAATGATATCATGCGAATGGAAGAGATGTTGGCGTTTGCCAATGATACCTATGAAAAACATAAATTATTATGGTCAGTCTGGCTCCATTTTTCCTCCTCCTCGACCCTTCGTGACTTGTGTGCTCCTGCTGTATCTTCTTAGACCTCATCCGTTTGGTCTGCTGGGCCCACAGCTGTCTGCCTTGTATCAGTGCATTTGCTTTCGATTTGTGAGATTGGATTGCCCCCCTAGGGCCCCTTTGGAGTTGTTCCACTTTGGCTTCACTCCCTTGTCTGTCCCGGCTCCTGATTCTTCCACCTTTTTCTTGTGCTTCTTCCTTCCTTTCTTTCCCTCTTTCCCCTTTGATTCTTTTATTTGGTGGACTCCGCCCTGATATATGTTGCTGCTCTTCATGCCCTTTTTTGGGACAGATTCTCAAGATATATGTCTCAGGGGTTTTCATGATATTTATCCAGGTTTTAATAATTTGACTGGTGATGCTCACTGACATATTATCTCTTTGGCTCATCTCCTGTTTGAGCCTATTTATTGTTCACATGCATATGTAATCGCTGGTTCCCTTTTTTCTTTTCCGTATACTATATTATAAAACGTAATAAAGACAAATATGTCTTTCAAAGTTCAGTATATTATGTGCCCATACATCAGAAAGAACCTTATTTATCACTTCCCCAGTGCCAGTTGCTCTAGATATATCTTTCAATAGTATAAATATTGATTATGACAATAGCTGGGATTATCTTTAACATATATGGGCAATACTAAAGACATTTGCTCCATTCCATTCTGAATGGTTTTTCTTAAGGGCCGTTGAATTACATTCATAGAGGACACCTCTATGTCCCCGATTCCTGACAGTTTTATTATTCTAACTTACTGCAGAGATTTACGTTCACTGTGACCCACACATCAGGAGAAGCTCTCCTTTGACTGCAATGTGTCAGGCTGTGAAAGAGCTGACCCAGACTCGGATCAACAGTGACCTCAAACTGTTAAACAAAAATGCAGCTAGCCTTCAAGGCCTCAAAATCATCCAATCTCTGAATCTCTTCTGAAATGACACCTCTGATCTTCTGCTGTATTAAACCTTAGAACTTCTCTTTGAAGTGTACCATTTATTATTAAAAATAAGAATAATCTTACTATATAAAACTGATGGGAAACAGCGCAAAAGCTTGGTCTTAAGGTAAAAAAAAAATATTTCCACCTGATTAATCATGCAATTACAATTAACCCTATCATGACATAGGCATCTGAGCATCTGAACTAGGAACTAATGGGTTTGCCTATCTGACTGTGCAGTGTGGCAGATGTGTGTGAATCCCATTCTTTGGCAGCTCAAACAGTTCAGACATGCAGTACACATTTATTTTTTGTATTTAACAGTTAGCCAGGAGTTCTGGTTCATGCAACAATAGTAGCTTTTGTGGGCCCAAATTAGCCATTTTTTCTGTTTGTCATAGATCAGTGACTCAAGGCCTACATAGGTAGTGATGAATGTATGAGGGACTGTGATCATTTTATGGTATGAAAGGCAGTGAGCAGTGTAGGGGGGTAGTGATAAGTGTTTGGGGGGCTGTGATCTTTGCATGGTATTGAAAGCAGTGGGCAATATGTGAGGGGCAGTGAACAGTTTACAAAGGGCAGTAAATCATGTATGGGGGGTACTGAACAGTGTACACTAACAGCAAGAAGTGTCCTGGGGCAGCTGGATCCCAGGTCTGAGAACCATAGCCAATTGCTGCACAGTCGGGTCAGGAATCAATTGGGAGCACGAATCAGAGGCAGAGGAGACAGGGAGAGGTAAACCTGAGGAAGCCAAAGTCTGATGATGAATTCTTCGCCCCAGGCCTCGCTTGCTGGGCTCTACTGACCCGGTGGGGACTGAGCCTGGTACCGAAGGGCTGCCTGTATCTCCATATCAGCAGCCGTGTGTGTATATGTGTGTGTGTGTGTATATATATATATATATATATGTGTATATATATATTCTGACAGTGTGGCGATCTGTCACGATATAAAAAGCATATTTTACCTGGGATTCTCAAAAAGGCAGGTTGAGGGGCTCCAGGGTACTTGTTTGATGCAGAGGAAAGTGGCTTTTCACTTTCCTCATTTGTTTGTAAGGTCCATTTTGGGACCTGGATCCTGGAGATTTCAAAGTGATTTGGGAAGGATAAAATCTCCAATCCTGGGGACCAGGTTTTGGGAATGGCCAGGAGACTGATTGGTCAGGTGTGCATGGCTCTCTTCTAGAGTCAGGACCAGGGTTCTGGGCTCCACCCTGGCAGACAGGAGGTCATTGCCCAGGATTCACTGACTGTCGATGGGGAAATTGAGTGATTTTAAGAAGATTTTAAGAAAATCGCATCATCTATAACCAGCTTAAGACTTGCTGAACAATACAGCAGTGGCTGCTGTGATATGCCTTCAGCAAAGATGGTTAAAAGAATCAGAAAATAAGAATTTCAATGAAGAGGAAAGGGGAGACCTTTGCTTGGGATTATTTTTCCTTATGTTTCATTCACATCCAGGCAGTCAACTAATACATGGAAATTCAACAAACACAGAAGCCCACCTTTTGGAAAAAAAATAATTAAATGCACGAATATTTGCAGGAAAAAATGTGTCATTGGCTATAAGAGTTCCACCAAGAACTACAAGTCCGTCTGCTGCAGTGGCAGATTGTACATGTAGTTCAAGTACAGCCCAGTTCAGAAACCATGAACGCTGTCATGGTCCTATTTGCACCATGTTACATGTTATACCCTTAATTCAGGTGTAATGTAACATTGTGCAAAAGGTGGAATTAGCGTTTACATTTCTAGTCAGCATTGTAGAATTCTACAGAGAACACAGGTTGCATGATGTTATTTTGTCATGGGCCATATAAATAAATGGTTATTTAGTAAAATGCATACATGTACCAGTATCAGAAATTGATGTTTTTTATGACATTACATACAAGTTACATACAGAAAAACACAGCAAAAAGCACTGACTTTAACATTGATTTGACCCTGGACAAACATTTACTTGCCTCACCCCCCCCCCCCCCCACCACCATACAATTTGGCCTTCACCCCAACATCCCAAAAAACACATACAGAGACTTATCTAAAAACATTTTTAATAATGTAAGCATAAAGAACTGGTCCACGCTCACTAAATGGGCCAAGCTCACTGATTGGTTGCTAGAGGTTACTGCACATCTGTCAGGGCTCCCGGGTGTGACCAGAGGTATGTGACTGACGCAGGGAAACGCAGACTTCAGATATGTTATAAACAATATAATTTATTAGCACTAACAATACAAACATAAACGCAGTGCAATACTAAAACATAACACAGTGCAAACAAACCAAACCAACCACCCACAGATGACAGTACATACAATGCAAGCGTCGTCAGGCAGGCCGGGTCAATATCAATCGGGCAGGTAGGTACAGGGGGAGCAAGCGGAGAATGGTCGGGGTCACAGGCCAGGTTCAGCAGGTAGCGGGCAGCGTGGTACAGAGGGTCAGGCAGAGGGATGGTCAGGGTCACAAGCCAGGGATCAGAACAGGAGAAGTCAGCAGAGGTCAGAATCAAGCAGGGTCAGCAACAAGACAGGAACAGGAACGCAGGTTTACAAGATACAGGGCCCAGGAAAAACACACACCAAGGCAGAGTCTGCAGGTCTGGCCATCCCTTAAATACACCAGTATAATTAGTTCCAGGTGTTTGACTAGCTGCAAGGTTGAGTCTCTGATTGCTGGGAGCACCCGCTGGCCAGCCCTGGTACTGCAACTCATAAGGCAGCTGAGTCCCACTATTGCTGGCCAGTCCATTCCTGACAACATCCTTATGGCTCCCTGGTTGGTTGTTGGAGGTTAGTGCACATTATTACTGCTCATGGATTGGATGTTTTAGGTTACTGTGCATCATTACCACTTATTGTATTTCTAGAGGTTACAGTACATGATTATGGCTCCTGATTGGTTGCTGAAGGTTAAAGCGCATAATCTCTTCACTGCCTGTACACCATAGGCAGAAAACTCCTAGCAATGAGCAGATCAGAGCACACACAGCTATAAAGGTTAGGTAGGAAGAGAGTCCAATATGAGCAGCATCCCCAAGAATTGGCTGCCAGAAATAAATGACTAGTCATGCTGTCTGTAGTAGAAGGACCGGCTGGGAATAAAGAAGTCACCCAGGACAAGTGAGACTTACACAAAGTTTGTCCTCCTGGTGCAGCTCGTTGTCAAGTGTCCAGAGGCAGCCAGCACCTCTATCTCCTTTGCTGTCACCTTCCTTCCCCACCGCTAGCTCCGGAGTGCACAGTAGCACTACAGAGTCCCTCCCTCTGCCCTGCCAATGCTGGCTGCAGCCACCCTGCTATCTGAGCCTGGCCACTGTTCTCAATGGCCCTTTACCCTGTCCATCTACCATCGGGTTGATGGAGATTAGGCTGGATGCTGTAGACTTCCAAGGTGGAGGTTGCATGTGTTATGTGTCAACACATTGCAAATTGTGAGAGCTGGAAAGCAAAAGGCAATGTACCATCTCCCCTGAAGGAGCAGTTTGGTAATTTTGGGCTCTCTGCTCTGCACCTTAACTACAAAAACAACCTTAGCCCCTCTGACACACTTAGTTGAGAAAAACCACTACACAGCCAGAACACGTCAGTTGACTGTGTGCTACACAAGTCTGACAGGCAGGGGTGATGGCGGAGGAACACAGAGAGCTGCTCTGTCTCACTCCCTGTCACAGTCGCTTCAGTCCTACAACTCCTGACAGAGGGAGAAGCGGGTTCTAACACATGCAGCCCGCAGATTTGCCTCCTCCCTGCCACACTGTGGCCACTTTTATCAACCCAGCCTGGAGAGCAAGGGTGGGGGGAGGGGGGATTGGATGCACCCAATACACCGGGGAAACTAATTGCAGGCTCAAGGGGAAGCTGCTTTGGGCCCCACAACAATGACTGGGCCTAGGGCAGCTGCCCCTTTTGCCCCGTGTTAAAGGTGATCCTGCTGCGTGCAGAAAACTACAGGAAGGGGCGGAGACAAGACCAGTCACCCTGCACAAGGAAAGAGAATAGCAGTGACCAGTCTTTATTACAGAAAAGCTTTTACTTGGTTTACTGCTCAGAACAAAAAGAAACAAAAATATACAAATCACACCAAGAATCGAAGAGATTACATGTCTCTCCTACTTGGACAAAATGTGCTGATCTTGGAGTTCAGTTTTAAAGGAATATTACTAACTAGAAAAGCTACAATTTCTGGGGAAATTGTGTGAAGTGTTCTTGCCTCCACCAGTAGTCTACAACTGGAGTGGGTGGAGTAACTGGGTGGAGTGGCTAGTCACTCTGCTGCCTGCTCACACACCTGGGTTCCTATGGCAACTCACTCTACAGCAAGGGCAGAGAAGAGAGGTTAAAAACAAACTGCTCCAACTTGTTCACTTCACTGGCGGTTGCCATCGTCAAACGGTTGTAATTTAAAAATTATAAATCCTACACCGAAGAGCGTATATATTGTGAGAATCATAAGACCCAGACCTAAATTTTGATGCATAGTATGTCTCTGAAATATTAAAAATGAAGGCACAGTCTCAGTTTAGATATTGCCCTTGAAATTTGAAGTGGCTAGAGTGGAGATTCAATGAATGTCAATGGGCGGCGTGAGTTGCAAACAAATGGTCATATTGTGAAAACTATCAGGGCTATGGCTTAGCCGTGGACATTTTTAGTGGCAGCAGGGATAGCTGAATGTTTTAATATACGATTTGTGTAGGTGGGCTTGAAAATGAGGGAGTGATGGCAGTTTAGAAATCATGTCCTGAATTTTCAGCTAACACTCTAGCTTTTGTCAGCTCCCACTCTAGTTTTGAACATTCCGCCATTCATTCCTATGGGACCAATTTCACCACGAAAAAGCTGATATTTCGTGAACCATTCGGCGAAACGTTACACAAAGTAATAGCACACCAATCGGGAACAATCCGCACGTTGCGGTATATTACTGTCTATGTAAAAACTGTGGGAGGAGTTAGGGTGGTAAATTTGGCTATAATAAGAATATATATGTGAGATAACAATAAGTGGTCTTGCCATGCAAGAACACTTAATTACGTTTCAAAAGGTTAGTTTAAAATGGTTATATGTAGTTTTAGGACTTTAATTCTGCTAGTTAGTCTTGACTAGCTCTTCAGTCATATCTGAATACACATCAAATTCAGCCAGATCTGTTACTGAATGTATGAGTATTAAAGTAGTCTTTGAGAACCAGAGCAGTGAATTACATTTCCCACTCAGAGTCATTACAGAAAAAAAAAAGTATTATCTCAGACTCTGTAAAAAGAAGCACAATTATGCAAGGTGTCAGCACATAGATTAATAGCATCTTAGGAAGGTGAGATACCCAGATGCCATGACAGTTGTAAAGCTTGCTGTGGGTCTTTATTTAAAGGCTTGCTGTTTAAAACAAATGATTTGCATTTCACTTCATTGGACATATATAAGAAATTAACATATTGTGGAATGAGCACCATCTGCTAATTAGAGGGACAATAGAGAAATAAAAAAAATAATCCTTATAATCTTTGTCTATTTTTGTTTTTATATATATATATATATATATATATATATATATATACTGTCTTTGTTACATATTATTAAGTACTAACATAATATTCCATTAAGGAGTGTTTGGGTTTATGATTTAAGCTCTTTGCTTTTATGCATATTAATTGGAGGCTGTTAAAATAAAAAATAGAGAATAATTGGATCCAATAAGGAAACAAAGGATTCAAAGGGTCACTTTGTGCTTTTGTTCCCATTTAAAGAACCAAATTATGAAAATTGGAGAAAGGTGAATAAGTATAAAAGTCCATCTTATAAAAATAAAAAGTAAACAATTTATTGGTTGCTGTGCATTTTCTTTTTTCAGGCTTTTCCCCTATTTTTAACCTGTAAATAACATTCCTTAATGTTTACACTCATTTCTCCATTTTTCTCTGTGAGGGCTGCTTTTGTTGTCCCACAGGCTGGACTATAAACATGTCTGCCATGTTCATCTCTATTGTATGGTGGGTTGATGTAATAGTAGTTTATATAATAAAAATGTTGCAATAAAGATCAGGTTCAATGTGCTTTTTTTTCCAGCTCACATGAACTGACAATGGCATTGCCTTTCTGGCAAGATCAACAGGTAGTTTCCTTCAATCCTTTCAGAAAATGCTTTTTGCCAAAAAAGTGAAAATGTATCCACCACATCCAAGTAATGGTAAGTCATCATGCATCCTGTAACCCCCTGATGTGCTGTCCAGATACTGCATTTGAGTGTAAATAGGTCAAATCTTGGCATGTAATACTGAAATCTTGTTTCATGGTGCCCATCATTGGAAGTCAACTTTTTCTTTGTGCATCCTGTAACCCCCCTGATGTACTTTCCAGATGTATATAGGTCAAATTTGGCAAATTTGAAATATTGTACTATGCTTGCTATTACAAACCTAAGATCCAGTAGCGTAGCTTTCTCAAAAGGCTGCGGAAAGGCACTAATTATGTCACCAGTGCCTAAGCTGAGGGGCTGCTGTATGCAGAGAGAAGGGTTAGTAAGTAAACACATTAGGAGAAGAAGTTATATTTTTGGTGAAAAGTCCACTTTAAGTAACTTTCAGGGTTAAGCAACTAAATGTAGTGTTTAGCTCTGTAGGAGCAGCATGATATGTTGGGTCCCTTGTTTCTGTACTAATGACTCTGTAAGCAGCCCCTCACACTGTAGCTAGGCAGGGGATGTTTATTGCAGGTAGCTGTATTTACACCTTCATAGGCTCAAGGAGCATAGACACTGGAAATGACACAGCAACAGAGAAGAAATATACTGTAATGGTTAAACAGATACTGGGCAACCTTAACTAGGGCGGAAGGGGGGTATGTATGTGTGTGTGTTTGTGTGTGTGTGTATATATACATATTCCACAATAACAGTTCAGCAGTCAGTAATATGCTACCCTATTTCTTCTGCTGGCCAGCTCGCTGGAGCCCAACTGCTATGGTGGAGTGCTCAAGGTAATGTCAATTTTAAGACCTGATATAAGCACTGCCACTGTGTTTCTTTGATTTATTTTATTATTGTGTCCCTCTTTCAAAAAAGTGTAATGCAGAGTTGGCTATCAGCCTCTCACTGCTCTGTGTCAGCAGGGGATCTCCTTCTACTCACTGGCAAAGTATACCCCAGTCAGTGTGCTCAGTGTCCAGCTCCTCAATCAAGCAGCAGGTTCAGTCCTGGAATGGCTGCCACTTTTTCTCTCTTTCTCTCAGGTGCCAGTCTTCTTGCAGCCTCAGATGCAGTCCTCCAAACTACTGTCCAGAGTCTCTAGCAGTCCACATCCTCAGTACATCCCCTAATGGATAAAGGGCAACTTAACCCTGGCTGCTCTATGTTCTGCAGTAGAAGTCTCTCCTGTAACCTGACCTTCTCATCCTCCTCACCTTCGTCTTCAGAGGAACTCTTGAGGGAGTCTATTTCACATTCTCACAGCTCTTAGTGTGAAGAAACCTTTCCGTATTTGGAGATTAAATGTATTGCTCTCCAGACATAAAGAGTGCCCCCTTGTCCTCTGTGATGACCTCAGGGTGAATAACTCTACACCGAGTTCACTATATGAACCACTGATTTATTTACACATGTTGATCATATCCCCTCTTAGTCTCCTCTTCTCAAGAGAGAATAAATTCAGTTCCTCTAATCTTTCATCATAGCTGATCTCCTCCATGCCTCTTATCAGTTTGGTTGCCCTTCTATGTACTTTTTCCAGTTCCCCAATGTTCTTTTTCTGAATTGGCCCAAAATTGAACTGAATATTCCAGATGAGGTCTTGCTAATGATTTGTACAGAGGTAATATGATATCTCTCTCTGGAGTCTATACCTCTGTTAATACAAGAGAGGATTTTGCTCACTTTAGAAACCGCAGCTTGGAATTGCATGCCTTTATTAAGCTTGTGATCTACCAGAACTCCCAGATCCTTCTCCACCATTGATTCCCCCAGTTGTACTCCCCCTAGTATGTATGATGAATGCATATTCTTAGCCCCCAAGTGCATAACCTTACATTTATCAACATTAAACCTCATTTGCCATATAGTTGCCCAATTAAACAGTGCATTCTCACTCTCCCATTCCTGCCATCTTTTTTTCCCCTCTCCTTGCTTTACTGCCTTGCAGAAGAAAAAAAGTAGTCTGTCAGAAAATCTCTCACAATGTGGGATGGAAGATGTGGAGGCACCAGGGAAGCTAGAAGTCCAGAACTGAAGTGTTTTTACTGGGTATAGCAAACTGCTTCTGTAGCCATGAAAACAATCTATAGAGAGATAGGAAATGTAAAATGCATCTTCATACACACACAATCTGGTAAGAGTGCCTTTTTTGCATTTGTAGATTCAGATAACAGCTATGTGGTTAATAGATCTGAACGAGATTGTACAATCACATTGTAACATGCATGATCAGTTTGGGAGTGGTGAGCTCACCTATTTTAGAAAGGCTGATGAGAAGACAGGAAAACGGTGTACTGTATAACAGTATTGTGGAACTGTGAACTTGTGTCAGGTGTGTTGTAAGCCGTAATGTGCTCTTAGGATGTGTACCAATCAAAACACACCCAGACTGACACTACCACCTACCATTGGGTATGTGCGACACACTTAGATCCTATATACTGTAAATGTTGTTCTACGGCAGTACTGTGCTGGGGAGATGTTAAGTACTGACAGTTTCCCAAGTGCCCTTTGTCCTTGGTACTCTGACATTACAGATCACATGACTGACCACAAGGGAAGCATGGTGTAAGGCCACTATGCCTTCAGCTTTCACTAGTAGAGGTTGATTTGTCAAAGGCAAATAGGCTGTTCACTTTGCAGGAGAATTTTCACTTTGCAAGGGAATTTTCCCTTTGCTTAGTGACTGAAGTGAAACTCTGCTGACTTCCATCATCCAATCATCATGTGCAAGTAAAATCACTTTTTTTTTTATTTTAATTTCATTCTCTGGTATTCTTCACAAAGGCAATTTTCAGCACATTTACTAAACTACTGGAAAATGTCCTTACCAAGTAAAATTTCCTTTGCAAAATGAACAGCCTATTTGCCTTTAGTAAATCAATCCCATTATCTCAGCTTGTTTCTGCCATGGAGGATTATATGACATCTTATTGGAAGTATCTAACAAGTAGTGTAGTAAGACTATCACTGTGTCTAATAAACTGATAATAACTTTTATACAATCTCCACAGTTCATGTGAAGGCACTGATGACATGGTTATGGAGTTTGCTCATTGCAGTTTGCTATTATTACGTTTTAAAATATTAATATTGGCATACTCCTGGTGGTGCCACCGGGTCAACCATAATTCTCTACATATTTAGCTCTTTATCACATCTGTAAAAGAACAACAAATACATGTTTTTTCCCCTTAAAATGGACCTTAGTGTGAAGAGTGCCTGTAAAAAAAAAAAAATCATACTTCCCTTACCCCATTTTCTGCATCGCTGAGTGTAATGTCACCGCCCTTCTGGGAAGATTTCTGGGGAATGCAGAGCAAGAGAATTTCTAGAGAAGACATTCTAGTTGGTAAAGAGTGTTCCATCATGCGATTTCAGTTGCTTTGTATTCTCTTGGATCTAGCCGGAAGGAGTGTGATGTCATCCTCACCAAGGTCCTGTGGGCTGAAGATAGGGGGCAAGGTAAGTAAAAATCCAAATGTTTTTTTTACCGGTGCATGTTATACCTAATTTGAGAAGGTGGAGAGGGCACACAGTGCATTTTACTGCATGGTCTGCTTTTAACATTTCTGTACATTTCACATGTGGCTGTTGATTTGGTGATTAGAGGCAATGTCTATAGTTGAAACTGTTACCACCTACCTCTTGCTTATTGACACTTGCCATGACATACAGTAACTTATAAATTAAGGGAAATAAACATTCACCAACACATACCAGCTTGTTGATACATGTCCTTTTTTTTATCTACATGTGGAACTGTGAAAACTAAAAATAAAACTGTCACCTCATCGATTAATTAAACTATAGCAGCTGGATAATTGTGTCAAAGTTACACATATGCTATGTAATCGCTTTACTTGACACATAATACCTTCACAGTTTAATAACCATAAGGCTTTGCAAAGAAAGCCTGTTAATGTTGTTTACCAAACAACACAAAAAGTATAAAAAAGTATAGCATTTTTTAGAAATGTATTAGCCTTTTTTAGTATATTCGCTTTTTATTACATATTCGCATGAGGCATTTAGAAATCATTTTATTTGCCTTTAGGTTGAGCAAAGTATGGGATTTCAGATCTTCGTGTTCACTGGAAGCAGTGTAAGGATTTTGCACCAAGTCAGTGTGGGTATGTAAAAGGAGGAGTTACCTAGCATAAAGGATTGATTATGTTAGGGATTATAGTTAATGTTAGATTTTAGGGAGTTAGTTGAAGAGGAGAAAGAGAGTAAAGTGTTCACATTATACACCAGTTTAAAGACTAAATAAAGTTTAGTCAACATTAAAAAAAAAAAAAAAAATCAGCACAAGGGACATGACTTGTTAATCTGATGTATCCCTTGTGCTGTTGTCTCCTGCATTCATTATTATTATTATACAGTATTTATATAGCGCCAACAGTTCTCTCAGTGCTGTACATTACAATGGGGGACAATACATGAGACAGTACAATAACAATACAGTGCGATACACGAGGGGTTCATTAAAATCTTCCTCTATTAATCCCCCCTGCTGCCAAAATCTTTTAGTACTGCAGAGGTTAACAGAACTGAGGGAGCTGTGACAGGCCCTCAAGTGTGCTTGATTATGCCCTTTTTGCTCACCTCCTCCATTCATAGAAGCTGACGGTACTGTAGCTTCTATAAATTAAGGAGGTGGACTTTTTGTTCATCTGTCGTCTATGCCTAGATTGTTTTTACTTTCATAGAAGCTATAGTACAGCTTCTATGAATAGAAGAGTTAGGCTGAAATGGTGGGCATAGTTGAGCTTTCTTGATGCACTTTGTTTACATCTCCGGAATAAAAATGTCAAATATGTAAGCAATACGGTATTGACCAAGTAACCAGGGCTAAATTCCAATATTGCCTGGTGAAATCTGGCAAGCTTCCAGGTATATTGGTGGGTGACAATAGATTTACAATGATGGAGTTTTTTGTTTTTTTATTTTTTCAATAAAGGACCTGTCAATTGTCAATTGATGTCCTTATTTCTAGGTTGTACCTTTTTTTTTTGTGTGAATTAATTTGGGGCACTGTGTGGAAGGATGGAGACAGTATCTGGGTGGCCATTTATTGTTAGAGGAATTCCAGGGTTGTGGGGTAGAGGACCTTGTCCTCATTAACATGGGAACAAGCTGCATTTTGCATACAGATCCTTATCACAAATACCAGTAATATTGACTTTTTCATTTTTCTCTAACTGTAAAATGATTGTTGCTTTTGAGATGCTATCAATTTCTGTTTTTATTAGTGTCCTCTAGGTACTTGTCTAACATAATTGTAAAAATAAAACTGAAGCTTTTCCTTTGTCATTTTATTTAACTTGTCATTTTGACAACTCCATGTTTACCTGGTAGTATTACTGCCACTAAAGATGTTGCCTACTTTTTGGGAACTTGTCAAACTGTTGAATCTAAAACCTTTCTTTCCATTGCACTACATGTACTATCTACGTCTTCCATCTGACATGTCAGTTTTTGCAGATTTCTCCAACAGAACAGAAATCCGGTACAGAAAGTTGCTTCCTCAAATATGTTATAGTTTGTGTAGGCATCTAATAAAAAACTCTGCATTTGATATGCTGAACTTTCCTCATTTAAGTCAACTATATCATTCTCTGAAGTAACACAAATATTAATGCCCTTTCATTTCAGACATTAGGCACTGTTTTTCCTTTTCCTTTTACAGCTATCGTGTATATGTTTAAATAAACTTTTACAAGATTGTTCTTAGAAAGATACCTAGTTTAAACGTACCAACTAACCTTAGGCGTAATTTTTCTAACATGATAATTTTTTGTAATTTGTCACTAAATCATGAAAACTAGTAAACAAAATTAAAAATAAAAATAAATATAAAACGTTTGCATAGTTCTTTTTATCCATTTTTCACTTGTCTCACTTAAATGAACACACTTTTTTATTGTAAGTGATTGTAAGTGATTTATTGAGATGGTTATAAGGCAATTTGAATATTGTAGTAAGCATAAAAGTACAGATAACGTGACTTAATTTGGTGGTCATGCAGAAGGTCTTAAGAGTTTGTAAGGCAGGCAGAGCAATGGACATAAGCCCAACATCTATACTTGATGGTAAGCTAAATCAGCAAACCATAGAGCAGGGATCTCAACTTTATAAACAGAGAGCCAGTTTACTGTCTTTCAGGCTTTAGGATGGCTGGACTGCTGCCAGTGGGAGTATAAAATGCCCCGGTGTTAGTGGGAATAAAAGATGCTCTATTATTGGTTTTATTGGGAGAAATAATGCCTCATTGTTGGTATGAGTGGGAGGAATAATGCCCCATGGATGTTGTAAGAGAAATTGTACCCCATCATTGGCATCAGTTGGAGGAAAAGTGTCTTGAGGGCTGGATATAGGCAAGCAAAGGGCCACATTTGGCCCTCGGGCAAGAGTTTGGAGACCACTGCCATATAGGAATCATCATCTTGGCACAGTAGGCATATCAAATTTGGTTACCATTTAAAGCAGATAATTTTGTATTCTATATGCAGTATATAGGCTTGTGGTAGTAAACACCAACATACACTGCAATACCTTATACAAACTGATCACTTTATAACTGGTTTATCTTACCTTATTCCTAATGTTGAACATTCTTTATTCATTATTAAATTGTATTTTTTTTCCAACAGTTATGAAAAAGCAACATGCACAGAGATAAATCATAAGGCAACTGCTATTTTTTTCTGCCTTCATTATCTCATGGTTTTTACTCATTTGCACTCAGTTCTTTTCAAAAGACCACATTATTTCCAATCCTATTCACTTGTCAAAAGTGATTTGAGTTCTTGTTATTTTACAAACACTACAACTCTCAGCTCACACCCTGTCTGGGGGCCCCATTTCCTTTTGAATAGTTCTCCTCCATCACAGCCTAAAAATTCACCTCTAGCTCCCTTCAATCTAATCATGCCCCATCCACCTTTTCTGGACATGTGGAACAAAGCTGTCAAGCTCATGTCCAACCACAAGAGCTCTTGACCAATTAGCAGCTTCTCCAAACAGCAGGAATTTTAATTAGGAGACCACTCAATTATATCAATGAACAGCCTTTGCCCTCAGCCTCCTGCTTCCCACTTTCCCACCTCTCTTATGCTCTGTACCGCTGGGCTCTCACAAGTAAGAATTGTTATACTTTTTTTCAGAAGGTGTTGGCAGTAGAAAATGGGTTCTTTTGGAGACCATGCCTGCCTCTTATTGTCCTTTATATGAACCACCACTTGCTGGGCTCCTGGCTCCCCTGAGCCTTTCTTTCAGATTATCTATTTTAGAAGTTGGAATTAACTTCAAGTGAATCTATCATTCAAATAACAGAATTGTGTTTAATCTTCAGCTGGAGAAAGACATTACATGCAGTACAACCACTTTATCCTGTAAACGGTAATCTTATCCACAAAGGTGTTCATAATTTGTAAAGTAGACATGCTATATGTGAGTCATCTATAGAGAAAAAGGGATAATGCCCCCTTGCCAGTGAGGAATGAATGAGGTCTTCTGTATTTTATTGCTTTGTGTTAGAAATGTGATCAAAAGGTTTCCCATATGATCTAGGACATTATCACAGTCAATATTATATCCCCATTATACACAGTCCAAGATTGCATAATTGTGATACTGGGTCCTATATGAAGGTATGCTTATGTGTGCTATACAGTACACCATCAGCTGGTATGTATTTGCAGAGACAATGTAAATGCAACCAATTGTGATTTACTATATATGTAAGTAAATGTAAGATTGCTGGATCATAAAACAAATTAAACGAACCATCAAACAGAGACAGTATTTTACTACCTTGCATTTCAGAGTAGGCATTTCAAATAAGTGAAGCTGATGTGTGCAGTTGTCCTAAAAATAGACAAAAATAAAGATTCTAACCACACAGAATATGGCACATTTGTGAAATAATACATAATCATATGAACAATATTTCTTTATGTTATAAAAGCAATAACTAACTAAAGACACATTCTTCAGTATGAATACTTGGGCAGTATGATTCCTACTTAGCAGACTTTGTAAAAATCATTTCACTAATCACTACACAAACATATCTAAACTGGAAGAAGAATAAAGAATCAGTAGTATATGAACTGATGTCTTGTTTTTTGGTACTGACTCAATTCACACAATCATGCAATTATGTATTTACAAATAGTCGTAGGGCCCTTTAACTCAAAGGTCTATTTAAGCAAACGATAAAATCACTTCCACAAATTAAACCCATGACATGTGGTTCACAGAGCATTATGAGTTTTCTAAAGAGAGAGCCCTGCAAAAGCTGTTTTCTTTCAGGCACTCTCTGGGGAATTCAATACAGCATTAACAACAATTTTCTGATGGTAGTTTCACTTTTGAATTACCTGAACCTACAACCCTGTGTGCCAATTTCAGTAACATTACTGACACTTGTGGCAAATTCAGGTAGTTCTTACTACCGCCACATTAAGAACCTGTCTCTATGGCAGTGACAGATTCTTAAAAAATTACCACCTGTTCATAGATTAGGAATATGTTTGTTTTTACGACCAGCTGTGAGATGCACCAGTTTTCAGAGTGGGGCATGTCTGTACTGGGAATCTGTCATGAATATGACCGTTTCCTGTACAGGCCTCCAGTACCATGTAAGCCAGGAGATTCGCTGACTGAAAGCTAAATGCAAACAAAGGGGCCAGAGATATTGCCGATGTCCTTACCCAAAACTTATGTCGATGTTTGGAAAATTACTTGAGTCACAGGAGAAGTGGACCTGAAGAGAAATCAGTTTCCATGACAGCAATACCTGTTGGTTGGGAGGGTCTATTGGGAAACTGAGAAACTAGATACCCATCAGTTCTGCCTTAATTTTGATTGACAGTGGATGGCAGTGAGTGGATATGAAAGCAGGTATTGGACTAAATTGTGGCTATCGATTCCCCCATTGCCATGTGCTGTTAATCACAATCAAGGTGGACCTGATATGGAACTTAGTTTCTTAGTTCCCTATCAGGCTCCACCCACACCAGTCCAAAACACCTTGGCTATGCACCTCTCTATATAATGGGTTCATGGGTTGGGAAGGGAGCACATTAAGAAAGAAATGCCAAATATGGACATTCTGACCTCAGATCTTTTCTATGACAAGTTTATATTATTATTATTATACAGGATTTATATAGCGCCAGCAGTTTGCTCAGCGCTTTACAATATAACAGGAGACAATACAGCAACAATACAGTTCAATACAAGAGGGTTAGGAGGGCCCTGCTCCTTGGAGCTTACAATCTAAGAGGGAGGGGCTAGTGGTACAAAAGGTAATAACTGTGGGGGATGTGGGGGGGGTAGGAGGAATAAAAGATTCTATTATTAGCTGAAGACAGGATAGGCTTCCCTGAAGAGAGAGGTTTTCAGAGATTGCTTAAAAATGAGCAGAATAGGTGATAGTCTGATAAATTGGGTTAGAGAGTTCCAGAGGGTGGGGGAGGCTCTGGAGAAGTCCTGGAGATGAGCATGGGAAGAGGAGACAAGGGAGCTAGAGAATAGGAGGTCGTGCAAGGATCAGAGAGTATGGTTTGGGTGATAATATATTATACTGTATACCTGTTTATGGCAGAAACATGAATCTGGGGCACATTTTGACAATTTTAGTGTGGAGGCCTGACAAAATTCTATGTCTATGATACTCTTTATTAAGTTCCAAGATTTCTTTTTATTTTCTTTCCCACAACAGCAGGAGTAATAGGAGGTCTTGGACAATTGTTTTACCCATTGCAAGATTTTCCTTTACCTTTTTGTCCCTGTGGCAACTAAAAAGTCTTGAGTGAAGGACAAAGCCCTCTAGAAAATACCAGTTCTTGTTTTTGAGGTTGGTTTCCCTTTTATTCATCAAGTTAAAGCTAATGTAGCACTGTATTAAATTAATTATTGAGTTAATGTTTTTTTTAAAGTAGCTAGTGTTAACATTTGATTGCTTCCAGCCTTTCAATTTCCTGTACAGCAGTACTCAGCTTGGGAGAGGGAGCATCACAAACAACCAATCAGGTATGTTGCATGCAAATGTATTGACGCAAAAGCATGCTGATAAGAGGAGAAAGCAGAGTGAGTGGAAGAGCTTGTTCATTTTCTGCTTCTCTTTCACTGTCCAGTCAGCAGTCAGAGGGTGAAGAGAGGACACCACTGTACCCCCTAAATGTAAATGGTGTCATCCACCTAGCTGTGCATATCTCAGGACTGCATGCTCAAAAGTACAAATCCTTTGGCAGGTAAAGCAGTTTCATTATATGTACAGTTTATTTACCGATTTGCTTGTAGTTCATTTTTAATGACCAGATTAGGAATGGTTATTTGGAATAGATTTCTCAGGTTTTCCATTAAACAGCCCATGCTTCTTTATACTTCTGTACTATCTTGCCATTAATAAATCTAAATAGATAATAAATGTTTCCAGCTACAATTATGCTTCGGTTTGCCATGTCTAGACTCAATTTATTTTCTTTATTAGTCATTTACCAGTGTCATGCTCGCTTGTCACATCTTGTGTTGAGAAGTCTTAATGATGGAAGGTGCTGCAGACAAGTCCTTTTATGTGTTGCAGTCCAGCCTCTCTGCTTGTAATGTTACTTTGGTCATTCGTTAGACTTGATCTAATGTGGTGGCCCTCAGCATGTGCATATGTTGATCCTTTCATTAAGGCCGAATCTCTGGAATGTATGCAAAGGATAGACAGCTGGTAGTAGCACAGATTCAATTAGTGCCATAAAGAAGGCTCTGTGCTAAAACACTTTTGACAAGTTAAGTTGTACAAACCTGAGATCTCTGACAACTATCAGGTCACATTTGGAAAATAAATCAATAATGAGGAACAGGTTAAAATATGAGAACAAATCCAGATATTAAAAAAAAAACAGTTACACATGAAATGTAACTATTTTACCGTGGCTATCATAAGTACTTTTCAACATGTCAGCTAATTTCCTCTTCTGAACTGTGCTCAGAGACTAACAGAACCCTTAGCCCAAAGACGGTGGACATAATTTTCTTCAACTGTGCAACTGTGAAAATCACAGTGGCAGAAAACAAATTACAAATCCTTTGGCAGGTAAAATAGCTTCTTTATATTTTTTCAACTCTTCATTTAGATGCCAGCCTGGCATTACATTTTAATATCAAGAAAAGAAAGAATAGATAAAAATGTGCACTATGTTGAAAAAAATCTTTCTTAAAAAGTGCTTTGCTGAAAGTATCCTTGCTCCTTGATACAAAATGTACCAATCTCTTTACAGTAATGTGTTTTTTTTCTTGTTAAAAAATGTCAGAGTATGACAGCAAAATCCCAAAGCATAGCAATAACCTTCTACATACATTGCATTTACATACATTGCATTAAAGCAAAACATTCAATTGAATGGTGGGGTTAGATACCCCTCAAAATCCATACCACAGTCTTTGGGTTAGGTATGATTTTAAAAGATTATCCTGATTGATGTCACTAACTAAATATGGTCATATTTGGTCAATGATGTCAGCCAGCACCTACCCCCGTCCCGTTGTTTACATGTAGCTGTTGGATCACCAAATGTCATTTGTGGCAGAATTTTGTCAAAAGCAGATAGTCTCTGTGGGTTGGACTGTTTTGGCTGGTGTTATGTTTATTTTTTTTTAATACTTGGTTTTGAATAAGTTACCAGGCCTAGCATGAATACCTTATTAATAGATCTATTGGGGGACACGGAAATTAGGACCCCTTATTTTAAAATAATCCATTCCGCAATCCCCCACAACCATTGGGTCAGGGATGTTGGGAAGAATACCTTGTCCCATCAACCCGTCAACACAGGGACAAAGTGCTTTGCTGGGGGGGGGGGGTCTCCCTTGTAAAAAACCCTCCTGATGCTGGGGGAATATGGCCTTGTATGATTCTGGAGAGGGACTGCATGCTCACTGCCCCAGGATGCATGCTCAGTTAGGAGTCTGGTATGTATTTTGGGGGCCCATTACTTTTTTTGAGCGGGGTCCCCCTAAAATCCATACCAGACCCTGTAGTATAAATTGGTTAAAACTGACTATGAGTATGTGTCAGTTGTTAGCTAGGGGTTAATTAAATCTAAATTGTAAGTTGTTTGTTGCAGGATAGAAGTTCTCACACACCTCTGTGGAAAACATCTTTCATAACTACTAGTGGAGAACATCGTCCAGTTATGCAGAACTTCGTGTAAGGGGGTGCCATGAGATATGAAGGAAGTTTTATTATTATGAAATGGAATAAGTTATAAAAAGTTGTGGTCATCTGTTTTAGTTTAAAGGATAGGCTATGGCCATTTGCCTTTAAACCAAAGGACAAGGCTGCTCTCTTGAACATGCTTGGTGCCTGGCCCCATGTCCAGCACTTGTCAACATGTTTAATAAACAGAAACCAGGTTGTTATTACAGCAAGGTATAAAAGATGGGGGTCTTCCTTTGATAGGATCAGAGCCTCACATGTGAGTGCACATTGCCCAGGACCCATTGATTCCCAGTTGAGACTCCAGCCTGGCTGTAACTGATGGATAAATGCATGCACTAGCTGTTGGGATTTGAGCACAGGGATCTCTTGTTTGTTGGCTGTAACAGGATTCCCCAGTCGAAGTGTTGGCACTGTTCTAGTTTACAACTCTGTCAGTGATGTATTGTTTTCTACCTGATGTACAACCTTTATAAACATATGCAATATTGCTATATTAACCATATGTAGCACTGTTTAATCAATTATATACAAATAATGTTAACTATTAATCACAGGTAAATAAAATTAATCATTGATTCCTGAGTTGCTTTGTTTCGCATCCTGTTGGTTAGGAAATATAGACCCCTATCTAGGATAAGTGTCTGTTATACATTCTTGTTGTCCATCATTAAGGATCCCACTCAGGCCGCTGATATGCAGTCTCTTTTTCTGGGAAATGAGGTTTGAATGCTCTTGACTACAGTAGAGTCTCTCTCTTATGAACTACAGATCCCACAGTGCAGTGCTGCCTCACTCCATCTATGGATCTCTTCCTGCTTAGCAGCTCCCTCCTTTTGCTGATATAGCTGTTAACCAGTTCAGCAGCACAGGGCAGCAGCTGCAGCCAGTGTTTCTCTCACTTCCCATTCTTAGCCAAGCCCCTGGCTACAGTATATGTTCCATATCAGTCACTTGTGTTTTGAAACCATCATATGACAGCCAAGAAAGTAGTATTTTTTTTTTTAAATCCATATTTGCAGTCTCCATATTTTCAACTAAACATTTTCCTTTAAAGGACAAGGTGAGATGAAGTAGAACGATGTAAAGTGAAGTGTAGTGACTTAGGGACCAATAGATGGAACTACAACGCATACCAGGTGACTGGGTATTTGATATACCTGGCTGTTTGTTGATATTAAAGATTCTTCAGCCACCAAAGTTCTTTGTGAGGGCAAAGATTGGAGTCATCAGACTACAGACAAGTAGTGGTAATATTTTTTAGAGGAGAGTTTTTTTTTTTTTTTTTTTACAAATTTCTCTTAAGAAGACTTGAGCAACATTCTACTTTTCATTAAACAAAAAAAAAACAAGTTTGTAGTAAAGCAACCCTTGAAGGAGAACAATGTTTTTTTCTTTTATTCCACCAATATTTTTTTATGTTATATAGTTAATGACACACCTAATAATGTACTGTTATGATATTATGTAAAATTGCCACGTGCCTGTACTGGTAATATGCTATTTTCTTAGTAGAGAAAGTTCCTAGTTTTTAAAGAATGATCTTTTGTAAAACTAAGGGATTGGCCACAAATCTGGAAATCACAGTCCTACATGTAGCCAGTAGCTGAAAAGCAAAGCATATGGTAAGCATCATGCATCTGAAGTCTCATAGGCTTAATAAAGTAGACACTGCTTGAAATAAGATAAAGAATAAAAGTCTCAGAACTAGAATTTGAAAAACTATAACTATTCAGAATTGAACTTGACTTCTATTAATGTATTTATGGTACCAGAGACACTAGAATGAGCACTGTGATACATCATTCCAGCTGGAATGACACTACTCAGGTTTCAGCGCTTGGGCGATCAGTAGAAATTATAGTTTTACAAATCGGACTTGAATCCAATAGAAAGGGAAAAGGTTCCTTTCAATGGTCAGTTTGTATTCAACTTGCATTTCTTCTTGAAAGGTTAAGTTCACATTGGATGGCTAAAGAATGTTATTTATAGATTTCTTATGAAGCACCCAAGGAAAGCCCTGAGGGTTTGACATTTTCAGATTCTCAGGACAGATGCCATGTATTGTTGGTAACTTAAATATTGATCCAAAGGGAAAACTACATTAAGATGATCACAACAGAATGACAAAGCTTTTAGAATAGACAGAGAAGAATTGTGGGAAAAAATGGTTTTACTTTCACTACTGTATTCAAGATTTTTTTGCATGAAGCTTTAGAAAGAAGCTAGCTACCTGGTATAAATTATTGTGTACAGCCAACATTACCCCTGCATACGTGAAAATTTTTTGGGAAGTCTGTACCAAAATTTTAAATTAATTTTGGTTGTCTATAAAGTCTGTCATCACAAATTATCTTTCATAAAGTACCTATTTTATTCTCTAAATTCTGAAAGAGTGCTTTTTTTTTAAGATGTATGTCTTTCATGGTTCTGGATAGCGTGAGGAAGGACTAAAACCTCTTTCAGGTTTTTACTGCACGGGACTAAATTGGAGAAATTTACTCTTGCTTCCTGTGCTGCAGACAATGTCTTATCAGACAGGAAGTAGGGGTAATTTTCAAGCTGCAACACAGAAATAAAAATGATTTTTGTTGTGTCCTGTAGCCTGGGAGGCAAAGTAATTGTAGGGTGTTTTATTAACAAGATCAGGCATCCATAAAACATGTGCATACGTGATTAAATTACAACAGCAACTAACATGTAAAGAGTATAAAAAATATTATATGTACCTGTAAATAGTGACATCTACAGGCCAGAGATATGAACAGTGCCTACTCCCCACATAGTATAAAAAAATTATCTTTCCTCAATAATGAAGAATACAGACAGCACAATGTAAAGAATAATATCATACAACAGTACTGTGCATATTCATTACATTACATAATCCTTGGTCCACACAGGAAGCCTTCTCATGTTTTGAACATGTCTAGATAGTTAGGGTTGCTGGTCTCCAGTTTGACTGTCATCGATATGAACAGGAAATAATACACAAATTTGTTATAGACAGATCCCACATTGCAAAACAAGAACCTATTTGTGTTATATCTTGTATCACGTACCTGATAGACTGAGGTGACAAAGCTGGCCTCTCTTGTATCTCCAGCCCAGGCCCCACTCAAAGTGGAATAGATGGTGCCGAGGAACACAAGTGCTGGCAGAGCTTGCAGTAGGACATGCAGCCTAGTACAGTCTGGCAGGACATCAGGTCAGGAACTGCAGTCGTACAAGCTGAGCCAGCTGAAGTTAAAGGAGCACTTGGCACATACTGCAGATTCAGAGCATGAGGATGGTCAGAGCTTCTGGCAGATGGAAGACAGGAACATGCTGTGATGATTAAAGCAGATCTGGATGACGGCCTTGGCAGGCACTCAGAGGTAATGTGACGCCAAATCAGAGACAGAAGCAAAGTCAATGGTCTAGCCAAGGTCAGCAGCGGGCAGGCAATGCAGAAATGAGGCATAGGCAGAAGCAGGAGCGGACTGACCATTTGGAAACTCGGGCACTGCCCAAGGGCCCGGGGTCAGTAGGGGGCCCCATGAGATGCCCCTGGTACCTTTTTCATAGGCTTTTTTGAGTTTGGGCAAGGACACGGGCCCCATGATCCCCTATTGCCTGGGGGCCCCATGAGTTGTCAGTCCCCCCTGGACAGTAGTCAAGAGTAATGCCAAGGTCAGGAATGGGTAGACAGAAGATTCAATAAGGATCCAAGATCAGGTCAGCAACTGAGGTCAGACACAGGATACAAGCAGGACACCCAAACAGCTGAAGACCAGTCCGCACAGAGCATGGGCATGAGCATTCTTTAAATAGCCCATCTGGCGCCAACGGGAATTGTGCACGTGTGAATGCTCATGCACGCACCTGGTCACCATTCTGTGAGCAATACTATGTGCATACACATATATGCACACCAGACATCTCATAGGGATTTCCTGACATATTGTATACAATAATCCACATATTACCCTTAACACAAGCATAATGCAAAACCCTTAACATAGAAAAAATGTACCTGTTTTGAAACACAACTGGCCTGGGATCACCCACACCTCATCCATACACACAATGGCATATAATATATATAGATCTCTTTAACCGTTAGACTTAAGGAAATAATTCATCTCTGTATAAGGCTAGGTTTTTTCCAAACATGGCTTCACAGAACCGCATGGTGCTGTGGTCACTGCTTTTTTTTCACTGGTTTTCTAGATTGGGTGACCTCACAGGACTTCCAAGAGCTGTTTCTGTTGGTTCTCAGTCAGTGGTCAGGGACCCTCAAATAGCAGTCATTCATTGCCAGCTTTCCAGTGCTGACTATAGGCTGGATGGGAAAGCTGAGTGGCACTCTTGCACCTGATGATTTCTATGTGCTCTGCTTCATTATGAGACATGTAAGTAGCATATTTTAAGCACTTTAACTGATTAAAGATTTACATTGCTGCAATTAGCTGTGCCCTCTTTTTCTTTTTTAATATTCTGGACACCATTCATGAAATTTACTCAAAGCCTTCCTCTGCAATGTAATTTGAAAATTACTCCCCCACTCTCTCTCATGGCATTTGTCTGCCATGTAGTAGTTCAGCTGGTGAGGTCTGCGTATGTCTAGTCCACAAGACGTGTTACATGTCTAGCTGCTTTTTAGAGCAAGACCTTTGGAGTAAAAAGTTTCCAGGTTTTCTCTGTGAGACTTTCACTCTGTAGCACTTCTTTGGGGCTTCTGTTTAATCTCTCTATATCATTGGGCACACTAAACTGAGGATTTCCTATGCACAATATTTATCTCTCTCAGGAAGAATTCAAACTTAGATTGTGGGCCGTTGTCAGACACTATTGATGTGGATTTTCTTTGGAAGTACAGGTATAGCTACAGCTACCATCCCTAGTTAATAATTGAGGCCTAACTGGAAGACACATACTGCAGTATGGGAGATCAGATACCAAGTGTATAATGAAACTGTCTCAAATTATAACAAAAAAGATGCAAGTCATTACAGTCTTTGGTCATCGGTCAGATGTAGTTTTGATTGATTAGATACTGGTGACAATAATCAGCTGTTTGTGTTGTTTGTGGTATTTTTGAATGGCTTCTGAGTTTTTTTGCTTGGAATTCCCACTGTCTTGTGTATCTTATTTATAAGTTATGGTGCAACGTCTTAGGACTTGCCACTGATGTTTGCATTTATGGGTTGTGACGCCCAGATACATATGCACATTAAACACAAGGAGAAGTAATAGGAGAGGTTAGATTTACTGTGACCTAAAGTTTAGTGCTTAGGGGTTCCCACTCAGGCTTGTGGAGTCCTGTAAGAAGGATGATCTGGTGTGTGGGGATGGGTGGGCTAGGTTAGTTTCAGTTACTGTCTTATCAGTATACTCTGTACATATATTAATTCGTAATTATTTTAAAGTAATATAAAGGTTTAACCTGGTACTATAAGGCACACCTTCCTAACACACTAGTTACTTTGGGTTACTTTCCCTGCTGAAGACTGTGGAGAGACATGTTACAGTAACAGATGTTATGTTTGAAACAAATTCAATTTCTTGCCATTTACTGTAGTAATCTATTAAAGGATAAGTTCACCTTTGTCAACATGTTACATGTTTCACCCATACACACACTTGTGATAGCAGGCAGGGGACCTTCTCCCCTCACCCGCTGTCAATTAAAAAATAGTGTGGCCATGCAGGACTCCACCCCCACAACCAAATCATTTATTTACAGGGTTCTGTAAATGTATGCCGACAAGTACTGTCAGCGATTGCAGCTGATGGGTTGTAGTTCTTAATGGCTTGTAGTTCTTATTTGTGATACCAATCAATATGTTATGCTTTCCATTAGATTCCTGGCCTATGAAATTCATACTTATTGGAAGCAGCATGATAATGTTGCCAAGTCAAATTTCATCCAAAATTAAAAGTACAGTAGAGGTTATAATTTCTGGTTGAATCTTGCAGGGAATGTTTGGACAAATCTTGTTAAATAATGGGAACATTCTTTAACTCATTTGCCAACATGCTATCCATGATGCAGAAACTGTATTTATACACAGCACTAAGCTCTAAGAGGTTAATTATAAAATGTTTTTTTACATTAAAAAAAACTTATCCCCCCCCCACCAAACATGTGGACTGGTAACCCAAAAGCAAAGGGGGAGCAAGTGCAGCCTTCTGCTATGCTGTTATCCACCCATATTCCCTTCAGCATTGGAAGTGCTTTCAGGTCATCCTATCCTAACTAACCTAGCCCATTTCTTATGTGCATCTGGCTTTTTGGCACCCTCTGGTGCTCAGGAGAGCATTCCTGAATAGGAGGACATTTTTTTATTTACCTGCCTCCCACGAGGGGCAACTAGGTGATTTCCCCCTCACCAGTGAACTTGTTTTAGGGTTTCCCAAGGGCCCTAACCAGTTCACCAGTGCATATGGGTAAGAATTGTAAATACAGAAAGATACAGCATCAGTCCTTTGCTGTCCTGCTTTTAACTAGTAATTACCTTTCCTGGGTCAGGCAATGTCTGAAGTTGTCCTGCACTGTCTGATCCAGTGGTGACAGGTCAAAAAAACAAGAAATGTACAGATGTTTAGGCCCAGCTGATGTTCCCATGCTGGACATGGTTTTATATGCCCAAGGAACTCTGTGATGGCATTCCCTGTGACATCAATATCCAGCATTTTTGCACTGGATAAATACATTACTGTTAAGTAACGTTCATGACTGAGTGCTGGTAATACAGGCTTCTTTCTATTCTTCCACTTTGCCAGTTTTTTCTAACTTTACAAAGAATACTTTTTTTTTTGTTTAAACACCTGCTTTGTGCTGTTTAAAAGTCATTTTCTTATTTTGCAGCTTTGTGGTTGTAAGTTTCAAATATTTATAATATCTGCAAAAGGCCGTGAGAAGTAGATCTGGAAGCTACAAGGTAAAAAAAAAAAAAACTAGGAAAGTCGGGAATGTACATTCCTTAAAGAACAAAACCCTTATAGTAGCTTGTGTGTCTATGCTGTAAATAGAAATTGTTCTAAGTTGTTGGCAACTAATCTGTCGCTGATGATGACTGACTGATGATGTCGATGTGCCTTCCTGTGAATTATGCACTTTAGTTTATTGCAGGAGTGCTTTCTCATGAATTTTTGAATGCCCAGCTATTCTAGAAGGAAGCTGTTGGATGTGATGATGTCACCTATGTTTCCCAAAAGTTTTAAAGGGTGGGCCATGGTAATCTTATTTTGGATGATAAATTATTATTATTATTATTATTATTATTACAGGTACGTATATAGTGCTATCAATTTACGCAGCGCTTCACATATATATATATATTTTACATTCACATCGGTCCCTAACCATCAAGGAGCACACAATCTAAGTCCCTAACTCACATTCATACATACACATACTGGGGGCAATTTTAGGCAGGAACCAATCTGTTTGTTTACATGTAGCACTGCCTTCTTGAGGGCTACTGAGTTTTTGGGTCCCCCTAAGCTCTGCACAGCTAGGCAACACACATTTTCCACACTTGCATCCACAGTCAGTAGCAGTCCATGAGCTTGTTTTTTGTTAGGGGTTAACAATTTGGATGAGGTCTAGGAGTATATGGGATGCCCAATGAAACTGAAACAACTTGGAGGACAACTTCTTAAAGTTAAAAATACAGCAAAAACCACAAAAGACCAGATTCTAGGTTCTCTACTACTTCAGGAGTGGTTCTCCCCTTCTGACAAATCGACACGCAGTCTTTGAAAGGAGCACTTGGTCCCCTTTAAATGAACCACCTCGGATGAAGGTCTCCTCAACCACCTGGCTGTCTTAAGAGTATCCCAGGGCAAGGGTATCTGAAACACACAAATAATGTAGTCCTAGTTTGGTATTGCACCTGACCGCCCTCTGCCTTCTTTGGCCCAGGGGGTGTAGAAGTACTGACATTGCCCTGTTCCTGTAGCTTTTTAAGGTTGAAGCTGCTTTCAGGTCTTACACTGGGCTGGCTCCTTCCTTGCTGAAAAGCTGTCTTTCCCTGGTAAAGTGTGGGACAGTGGAGGTCCTTCTTTCCAGTTTCCAGCCTGTAGGCAGACCCCCCTCTGGGGCCCCCTGCCAGGCTTCACACCAGCAGCACTTCCTCATTCCATCTTCCACTTGACTCCCCTGTTGACCAGGCTGTCTCATATTTAAGGGCTGACCTAACCACCATGCCAGGTTCCTGCCTGAGGATTGTCAGATTCCCCTAAGTATGCAGGTCAGCCCCTTCTCGTCCCCCCTACGGGGTTCTAGAGCAGGGGAAGATATGAGAGAACTGACCTGTAGAACCCTCCAGCCTTAACCTTAAGTAACCTCGCTGACGCATACCCAGGCTTCTAGCAAGCCTTTAACTATGCACACAAAAATATTGGGAAGGCTTGCAAGAATGTGTATCTTCCATTTGGCATGGAAGATCTGCTTTAGGTAATCATCTTACTATGAATTTTTCACTCAGTTAATGTAAACCCTAACAATAAACCTACCTTATTTTCTGCCTTAGGTCTTTATTAGAGATGAGCGAAGTATTCAAAAATTCGATTCGACTGATTCGGCGAATTCGTGGACAATATTCGATTCGAGTCGAATATATTCGCTGTGAATTTAACTTAAAAAAGGGTGTTTCTAGGCTTCAGAGAGACTTAATATTAGTGCAGAACACTGTACCTTTAATTTAAATGCCCTTGGAGTCTGCTGGGGAAGAGAAATAATACTGTCAGTCAGTATGACATGCAGATGAGTGCCGTCGATCTTAGAATCACCGCACACTTCACTCATTTGGCCAGTCACGGGGCCAAAACCAGTGTTTGGAGCCACAGTGTGGCGGTGGAGGCAGCAGCAATGGGAGGCCATACAGCAACCTATGACAAAATGGAAACCAGCAGGAGTGTGAGGAGACCTCAAAGTGGCACATGGCAGAGTGGGAGCAATGGGAGGCGGTACAGGGACCCATGTCACACTGTGGACCCAGCAGCAGCGTGACCAGGCGGTACGGGGGCCCATGGCAGATTACAGGCCTGGCAGCAGCAATGGGAGGCCCGTAATCTGTCAGCACCCTATGACAAAAAATGGAACACACCAGCAGTGTGTGAGGAGACCTGAAAGTGGCACATGGCAGAGTGTGGCGATGGAGACAGCAGCAATGGGAGGCCGTACAGGGACCCATGAGAGACTCTGGACCTGGCAGCAGCATGAGGAGGCGGTATAGGGGCCCATGGCAGATTAGGGGCCTGGCAGCAGCTATGGGAGGCCCGTAATCTGCCAGCACCCTATGTCAAAAAATTCAACACACCAGCAGTGTGAGGAGACCTGAAAGTGGCACATGTTTGGGGCATGATTCATGGCGGATTTAGTCAGTTGTGTCAGGAACTGGTGGTTTGAAATCCAGACTAATCCACGCCTGATTCATTTTCACAAACGTGAGTCTCTCCACACTTTGGGTGGACAGTCGTGTCCTCCGCGGAGTTGCAATTCCTCCTGCCGCACTAAACACGCTCTCCGATGCCACGCTACTGGCCGGGCATGACAGCCTTTCAAGGGCAAATTCAGCTAGTTGGGGCCAAAGGTCAAGTTTCGTTGCCCAGTAGTCAAGGGGATTGTCTACCTCGGTTGGCAGGGTGCTGTCCAAGTAGGCCTAAGCCTGTTGTTTGAGGTCCTGCTCCAGGTCCACCTGATGCTGCTGCTGCTGCTGCTGCGGCTGGTTATTAGTTTCCTCACTGCGCTGGTGAAGAAAGCTACTCATCATCGACTGCAGACTGAGGCAGCTGCTGCTGGTGGAGCTGCCACTGCTCCTACCACCCCACCCCTCCCCTGCTGCCATGGCAGCGTAACGCGAGCGCACAGGGCCCACAGTGTCTGAGGATGGACGTTGGCGCAGACAGGCAGAGACCAGCTGACTACATAGGTGGTTTTTATAGTATGTTATTTTGGCCTCCCTCTCAGCAGGTGTGAAAAAGGCCACCATTTTGGAACGGTAGCGAGGGTCCAACAAGGTGGACAGCCAAAAGTCATCCCTCTGTCTGATGGTTATTATTCGGCTGTTGGTACGCAAGCAAGCGAGCATGCTATGGGCCATTTGTGCCAAGGAATGCGAGGGACTCCCTGCCTCCATCTCCACAGCATACTGCCAGGGTGCGTCTGGGTCCTCTGTCTCCTCTTCCTCCTCCTCTACCAGATGCTCCTGCTCCTCCACTCCTGTCCGCTGAGTGGAAAAACCACCCATTTCACTCAATAATTCCTGAGCACCAATGTCCTCCTCTACCTCCTCCTCTTCTTCCTGTCCTGCCCCCACAGGGGTCATGTGGCGTTGAGATCTGTGCGCCACGTCTACCGCACCCTGACCAGCCATTATTAACAGCATTTGTTCCAGGACGTGCAACAGAGGAATGACGTCGTTCATCCCATAGTCCTGCCGACTCACGAATAGCGTGGCCTCCTCAAAGGGCCTGAGCAAGCGCAGGTGTCACGCATGAGCTGCCAATGGCTGACATCTAAGTTACACAGGGAGTACCTTTATCCGCTTTTAACATCAGGAAATCTGTGATGGCCTTTTGCTGTTCGTAAAGGCGGTCTAACATATGTAGGGTTGAATTCCACCTTGTTGCAACGTCACAGCATGAGGAGTCGGTACGGGGGCCCATGGCAGATTACGGGCCTGGCAGCAGCAATGGGAGGCCCGTAATCTGCCAGAACCCTATGTCAAAAAATTCAACACACCAGCAGTGTGTGAGGAGACCTGAAAGTGGCACATGGCAGAGTGTGGCGATGGAGACAGCAGCAATGGGAGGCCGTACAGGGACCCATGAGAGACTCTGGACCTGGCAGCAGCATGAGGAGGCGGTATAGGGGCCCATGGCAGATTAGGGGCCTGGCAGCAGCTATAGGAGGCCCGTAATCTGCCAGCACCCTATGTCAAAAAATTCAACACACCAGCAGTGTGAGGAGACCTGAAAGTGGCACATGGCATGAGACACTGTGGACCTGGCAGCAGCATGAGGAGGCGGTACAGGGGCCCATGGCAGATTAGGGGCCTGGCAGCAGCTATGGGAGGCGCGTAATCTGCCAGCACCCTATGTCAAAAAATTCAACACACCAGCAGTGTGAAGAGACCTGAATGTGGCACATGGCAGAGTGTGGCGATGGAGACAGCAGCAATGGGAGGCCGTACAGGGACCCATGACAGACTCTGGACTTGGCAGCAGCATGAGGAGGCGGTATAGGGGCCCATGGCAGATTAGGGGCCTGGCAGCAGCTATGGGAGGCCCGTAATCTGCCAGCACCCTATGTCAAAAAATTCAACACACCAGCAGTGTGTGAGGAGACCTGAAAGTGGCACATGGCATGAGACACTGTGGACCTGGCAGCAGCATGAGGAGGCGGTACAGGGGCCCATGGCAGATTAGGGGCCTGGCAGCAGCTATGGGAGGCCCGTAATCTGCCAGCACCCTATGTCAAAAAATTCAACACACCAGCAGTGTGTGAGGAGACCTGAAAGTGGCACATGGCAGAGTGTGGCGATGGAGACAGCAGCAATGGGAGGCCCCACAGGGACCCATGAGAGACTCTGGACTTGGCAGCAGCATGAGGAGGCGGTATATAGGGGCCCATGTCAGATTAGGGGCCTGGCAGCAGCTATGGGAGGCCCGTAATCTGCCAGCACCCTATGTCAAAAAATTCAACACACCAGCAGTGTGAGGACACCTGAAAGTGGCACATGGCATGAGAGACTGTGGACCTGGCAGCAGCATGAGGAGGCGGTATAGGGGCCCATGGCAGATCAGGGGCCTGGCAGCAGCTATGGGAGGCCCGTAATCTGCCAGCACCCTATGTCAAAAAATTCAACACACCAGCAGTGTGAGGAGACCTGAAAGTGGCACATGGCAGAGTGTGGCGATGGAGACAGCAGCAATGGGAGGCCGTACAGGGACCCATGACAGACTCTGGACTTGGCAGCAGCATGAGGAGGCGGTATAGGGGCCCATGGCAGATTAGGGGCCTGGCAGCAGCTATGGGAAGCCCGTAATCTGCCAGCACCCTATGTCAAAAAATTCAACACACCAGCAGTGTGTGAGGAGACCTGAAAGTGGCACATGGCAGAGTGTGGCGATGGAGACAGCAGCAATGGGAGGCCGTACAGGGACCCAGGAGAGACTCTGGACCTGGAAGCAGCATGAGGAGGCGGTATATAGGGGCCCATGGCAGATTAGGGGCCTGGCAGCAGCTATGGGAGGCCCGTAATCTGCCAGCACCCTATGTCAAAAAATTCAACACACCAGCAGTGTGTGAGGAGACCTGAAAGTGGCACATGGCAGAGTGTGGCGATGGAGACAGCAGCAATGGGAGGCCGTACAGGGACCCATGACAGACTCTGGACTTGGCAGCAGCATGAGGAGGCGGTATATAGGGGCCCATGGCAGATTAGGGGCCTGGCAGCAGATATGGGAGGCCCGTAATCTGCCAGCACCCTATGTCAAAAAATTCAACACACCAGCAGTGTGTGAGGAGACCTGAAAGTGGCACATGGCAGAGTGTGGCGATGGAGACAGCAGCAATGGGAGGCCGTACAGGGACCCATGAGAGACTCTGGACCTGACAGCAGCATGAGGAGGCGGTATAGGGGCCCATGGCAGATTGGGGGCCTGGCAGCAGCTATAGGAGGCCCGTAATCTGCCAGCACCCTATGTCAAAAAATTCAACACACCAGCAGTGTGAGGAGACCTGAAAGTGGCACATGGCATGAGACACTGTGGACCTGGCAGCAGCATGAGGAGGCAGTACAGGGGCCCATGGCAGATTAGGGGCCTGGCAGCAGCTATGGGAGGCCCGTAATCTGCCAGCACCCTATGTCAAAAAATTCAACACACCAGCAGTGTGAAGAGACCTGAATGTGGCACATGGCAGAGTGTGGCGATGGAGACAGCAGCAATGGGAGGCCGTACAGGGACCCATGACAGACTCTGGACTTGGCAGCAGCATGAGGAGGCGGTATAGGGGCCCATGGCAGATTAGGGGCCTGGCAGCAACTATGGGAGGCCCGTAATCTGTCAGCACCCTATGTCAAAAAATTCAACACACCAGCAGTGTGTGAGGAGACCTGAAAGTGGCACATGGCAGAGTGTGGCGATGGAGACAGCAGCAATGGGAGGCCGTACAGGGACCCATGAGAGACTCTGGACCTGGCAGCAGCATGAGGAGGCGGTATAGGGGCCCATGGCAGATTAGGGGCCTGGCAGCAGCTATAGGAGGCCCGTAATCTGCCAGCACCCTATGTCAAAAAATTCAACACACCAGCAGTGTGAGGAGACCTGAAAGTGGCACATGGCATGAGACACTGTGGACCTGGCAGCAGCATGAGGAGGCGGTATAGGGGCCCATGGCAGATCAGGGGCCTGGCAGCAGCTATGGGAGGCCCGTAATCTGCCAGCACCCTATGTCAAAAAATTCAACACACCAGCAGTGTGTGAGGAGACCTGAAAGTGGCACATGGCAGAGTGTGGCGATGGAGACAGCAGCAATGGGAGGCCGTACAGGGACCCATGACAGACTCTGGACTTGGCGGCAGCATGAGGAGGCGGTATAGGGGCCCATGGCAGATTAGGGGCCTGGCAGCAGCTATGGGAGGCCCGTAATCTGCCAGCACCCTATGTCAAAAAATTCAACACACCAGCAGTGTGAGGAGACCTGAAAGTGGCACATGGCAGAGTGTGGCGATGGAGACAGCAGCAATGGGAGGCCGTACAGGGACCCATGACAGACTCTGGACTTGGCAGCAGCATGAGGAGGCGGTATAGGGGCCCATGGCAGATTAGGGGCCTGGCAGCAGCTATGGGAGGCCCGTAATCTGCCAGCATCCTATGTCAAAAAATTCAACACACCAGCAGTGTGTGAGGAGACCTGAAAGTGGCACATGGCAGAGTGTGGCGATGGAGACAGCAGCAATGGGAGGCCGTACAGGGACCCATGAGAGACTCTGGACCTGGCAGCAGCATGAGGAGGCGGTATATAGGGGCCCATGGCAGATTAGGGGCCTGGCAGCAGCTATGGGAGGCCCGTAATCTGCCAGCACCCTATGTCAAAAAATTCAACACACCAGCAGTGTGTGAGGAGACCTGAAAGTGTCACATGGCAGAGTGTGGCGATGGAGACAGCAGCAATGGGAGGCCGTACAGGGACCCATGAGAGACTCTGGACCTGGCAGCAGCATGAGGAGGCGGTATAGGGGCCCATGGCAGATTCGGGGCCTGGCAGCAGCTATGGGAGGCCCGTAATCTGCCAGCACCCTATGACAAAAAATGGAACACACCAGCAGTGTGTGAGGAGACCTGAAAGTGGCACATGTTTGAGGCATGATTCATGGCGGATTTAGTCAGTTGTGTCAGGAACTGGTGGTTTGAAATCCAGACTAATCCACGCCTGATTCATTTTCACAAACGTGAGTCTCTCCACACTTTGGGTGGACAGTCGTGTCCTCCGCGGAGTTACAATACCTCCTGCCGCACTAAACACGTGCTCCGATGCCACGCTACTGGCCGGGCATGACAGCCTTTCAAGGGCAAATTCAGCTACTTGGGGCCAAAGGTCAAGTTTCGTTGCCCAGTAGTCAAGGGGATTGTCTACCTCGGTTGGCAGGGTGCTGTCCAAGTAGGCCCAAGCCTGTTGTTTGAGGTCCTGCTCCAGGTCCACCTGATGCTGCTGCTGCTGCGGCTGGTTAGTAGTTTCCTCACTGCGCTGGTGAAGAAAGCTACTCATCATCGACTGCAGACTGAGGCAGCCGCTGCTGGTGGAGCTGCCACTGCTCCTACCACCCCACCCCTCCCCTGCTGCCATGGCAGCGGAACGCAAGCGCACAGGGCCCACAGTGTCTGAGGATGGACGTTGGCGCACAAAGGCAGAGACCAACTGACTACATAGGTGGTTTATATAGTACGTTATTTTGGCCTCCCTCTCAGCAGGTGTGAAAAAGGCCACCATTTTTGAATGGTAGCGAGGGTCCAACAAGGTGGACAGCCAAAAGTCATCCCTCTGTCTGATGGTTATTATTCGGCTGTCGCTACGCAAGCAACCGAGCATGCTATGGGCCATTTGTGCCAAGGAATGCGAGGGACTCCCTGCCTCCATCTCCACAGCATACTGCCACGGTGCGTCTGGGTCCTCTGTCTCCTCCTCCTCCTCCTCTACCAGATGCTCCTGCTCCTCCACTCCTGTCCGCTGAGTGGAAAAACCACCCATTTCACTCAATAATTCCTGAGCACAAATGTCCTCCTCTACCTCCTCCTCTTCTTCCTGTCCTGCCCCCACAGGGGTCATGTGGCGTTGAGATCTGTGCGCCACATCTACCGCACCCTGACCAGCCATTGTTAACAGCATTTGTTCAAGGACGTGCAACAGAGGAATGACGTCGTTCATCCCATAGTCCTGCCGACTCACGAATAGCGTGGCCTCCTCAAAGGGCCTGAGCAAGCGGCAGGTGTCACGCATGAGCTGCCAATGGCTGACATCGAAGTTACACAGGGGAGTACCTTTATCCGCTTGTAACATCAGGAAATCGGTGATGGCCTTTCGCTGCTCGTAAAGGCGGTCTAACATGTGTAGGGTTGAATTCCACCTTGTTGCAACGTCGCAGATCAGGCGATGATGTGGAATTCCGTTCTGCCGCTGCAGCTCAATGAGGGTGTGCTTTGCGGTGTAGGAATGGCTGAAATGCATGCAAAGTTTACGTGACATTTTAAGGATGTCTTGCAGTGGGATGGTGGATTTTAGGAACCGCTTGACAACCAGATTGAACACGTGAGCCATGCATGGCGCATGGCACAACCTTCCTTGACGCAGAGCAGACACCATGTTCTTTCCGTTGTCGGTCAACATGGTTCCGATTTTCAGTTTGCGCGGAGACAGCCATCTGTTGATTTCTCTGTTCATTTCACTGAGAAGTTCCTCCCCTGTGTGACTACGTTCGCCAAGGCATACCAGGTGCAGAACAGCGTGACACCGTTGCGCCCTGCACATGTGATATGCCGGTCGGGTAATGGGACTTGGCACGGGGGTGGCGGCTGAGGACACGGCGGAAGAAGAGGTGGTAGAGGCGGACATCTTTTGTGGACCAAGGACGTGCAAACGTGGAGGCAAAAGCGGCGTGACCTGTCCAAGTTGCTGGTGCGGCTGTGACGGCACCACGTTCACCCAGTGGGCCGTAAATGACATGTACTGTCCCTGACCGTAGTTACAGCTCCACACGTCAGCGCCGCCGTGCACTTTGGCAGAGACCGACATGCTCAAAGACTGGCCCACCATGTCTTCTACATGTGAATGCAGGGCTGGCACTGCCTTTTTGGCGAAGAAATGACGGCTTGGCACTCTCCACCGCGGCGCGGCACAAGCCATCATTTCTTGGAAAGGTGCTGAGTCCACCACTTGGAAAGGGAGGGACTGCAGCACCAGCAACTTGGACAGGAGGACGTTCAGCTTTTGCACCGTCGGGTGCGTGCTCGCAAACTGTTGTCTCTTGGAAACGGATTCCAAGAAAGACTGCTGACGGAATCCGTGAAGAGGAGTAGCAGGAGAAGGAGCATCTGAACGAGCGGAAGATGCCAACGAGCGACAACTCCCCTCAGCAGAGGTGTTGGAGCCTTGACTGGCTGATGGAGGGCGATTGACGTCGGGTGACGGAGCAAGTAACGGAGCGGGTGATGGAGCGGGGGCTGGGGCGGGCAGAACCGCCGTATCTTTATCACGGTTTTCCCAGGCCACCAAATGGCGACGCTGCATATGCTGCCGCAACGCTGTAGTCCCAACATGGGCCCCCTGGCCACGCTTGACTTTCTGGCCACATAGTCGACATACGGCTACGTTTACTTCCTCTGGCGGCTTGACGAAAAATTGCCACACCGCCGAGTAGGAAACTTTGCCCCCGATACTCCTCACTGGCTGACTGCTGCTTCCTCCGTGCACACCGGCACCACTACTGGCCGTGGTGGTAGGCTGCAGTGGAGCTGGTGCTCTACTCCGTGGCCGTTTGCCTCCACTGACACTGCTGCGACCCTGCTGCCTCCTGGGCAACCCACCGACTGTTTCGCTCGCTGCCAAGCTGCCACCCTCTTCTCCTGATGATGCGGAAGAAATTGCCTGATGACGACGAGGCTGCCAAGTGCGATCAACCTCCTCATCATCAAGTAGGGTCTCCGCCTCACTACTAGCCCCCTCGGCTGCGTGTGGGTCAGGAGACAGACCTGTCTCTAGACCGGCTACCGAGCCACTCTCCTCGCCACTACTTCTTCGCCTGGCTGCTGAAAAGGCGGATGTCTCCCCCCGTTCCTGACTGCCCTCTGTTAGCTCTTCCTCACTGTACAGTGGGGCTGAGCCCACAGCATGCGATACTTCGCTTGGTGAGGGAACACCAAAGGACAGGGGCAGGTAGAGGACACGTGATTTCAGTGGGCTTGCTCCCGGGCCATGCCAACTAACGGTTGTGTCTGACGTACCCACCGACCGTTGGCTGTAGGTCTCAGAGGTGACCTGGGAAGAGGAAGACGACCGAGCCAACCAATCGATGACGGCAGGGTTGTCGGTGGAGACACGACCGCTGGATGACACCGGGAGCACTGGCCTCTGGCTGCGAATAGTGCTGCCTCGACCCCTTCCTCTGCTGCCACGTCTGCTCGCTCCTAAAACATTGCCTCCTCTGCCACTCCTCTGCATGTTGTCTGACATACTCTTTAATTCAACGATTCTGTGTCCCTGAGTAACAATTCTGTGTCCCTGAGTAACAATTCTGTGTCTGTCCCTGAGTAACAATTCTGTGGCCCTAAGTAACGGTTCTGTGGCCCTCAGTAACAATTCTGTGTCCCTCAGTAACAATTCTGTGTCTGTCCCTGAGTAACAATTCTGTGGCCCTAAGTAACGGTTCTGTGTCCCTCAGTAACAATTCTGTGTCCCTGATTAACGTTTATGTGGCCCTAAGTAACGGTTCTGTGGCCCTCAGTAACAATTCTGTGTCCCTGAGTAACAATTCTGTGTCTGTCCGAGTAACAATTCTGTGGCCCTAAGTAACAGTTCTGTGGCCCTCAGTAACAATTCTGTGTCCCTGAGTAACAATTCTGTGGCCCTAAGTAACAGTTCTGTGGCCCTCAGTAACAATTCTGTGTCCCTGATTAACGTTTATGTGGCCCTAAGTAACGGTTCTGTGGCCCTCAGTAACAATTCTGTGTCCCTGAGTAACAATTCTGTGTCTGTCCGAGTAACAATTCTGTGGCCCTAAGTAACAGTGCTGTGGCCCTCAGTAACAATTCTGTGTCCCTGAGTAACAATTCTGTGGCCCTAAGTAACGGTTCTGTGACCCTCAGTAACAATTCTGTGTCCCTCAGTAACAATTCTGTGTCTGTCCCTGAGTAACAATTCTGTGGCCCTAAGTAACGGTTCTGTGGCCCTCAGTAACAATTCTGTGTCCTTCAGTAACAATTCTGTGTCTGTCCCTGATTAACGTTTACGTGGCCCTAAGTAACGGTTCTGTGGCCCTCAGTAACAATTCTGTGTCTCTGATTAACGTTTCTGTTGCCCTAAGTAACGGTTCTGTGGCCCTCAGTAACAATTCTGTGTCCCTCAAGAAACAATTCTGTGTCTGTCCGTGAGTAACAATTCTGTGGCCCTAAGTAACGGTTCTGTGGCCCTGATTAACGTTTATGTGGCCCTAAGTAACGGTTCTGTGGCCCTCAGTAACAATTCTGTGTCCCTGATTAACGTTTCTGTGGCCCTAAGTAACGGTTCTGTGGCCCTCAGTAACAATTCTGTGTCCCTCAGTAACAATTCTGTGTCTGTCCCTGAGTAACAATTCTGTGGCCCTAAGTATCGGTTCTGTGGCCCTCAGTAACAATTTTGTGTCCCTGATTAATGTTTATGTGGCCCTAAGTAACGGTTCTGTGGCCCTCAGTAACAATTCTGTGTCCCTGAGTAACAATTCTGTGTCTGTCCGAGTAACAATTCTGTGGCCCTAAGTAACAGTTCTGTGGCCCTCAGTAACAATTCTGTGTCCCTGAGTAACGTTTCTGTGGCCCTAAGTATCAATTCTGTGTCTGTCCCTGAGTAACAATTCTGTGGCCCTAACTAACGTTTCTGTGGCCCTAAGTAACAGTTCTGTGGCCCTCAGTAACAATTCTGTGTCTGTCCCTGAGTAACAATTCTGTGGCCCTAACTAACGTTTATGTGGCCCTAAGTAACAATTCTCTGGCACTCAGTAACAATTCTGTCTGTCCCTGAGTAACAATTCTGTGGCCCTAACTAACGTTTCTGTGGCCCTAAGTAACAGTTCTGTGGCCCTCAGTAACAATTCTGTGTCCCTGAGTAACGTTTCTGTGGCCCTAAGTAACAATTCTGTGGCCCTCAGTAACAATTCTGTGTCTGTCCCTGAGTAACAATTCTGTGGCCCTAACTAACGTTTCTGTGGCCCTAAGTAACAGTTCTGTGGCCCTCAGTAACAATTCTGTGTCTGTCCCTGAGTAACAATTCTGTGGCCCTAACTAACGTTTCTGTGGCCCTAAGTAACAGTTCTGTGGCCCTCAGTAACAATTCTGTGTCTGTCCCTGAGTAACAATTCTGTGGCCCTAACTAACGTTTCTGTGGCCCTAAGTAACAATTCTCTGGCACTCAGTAACAATTCTGTCTGTCCCTGAGTAACAATTCTGTGGCCCTAACTAACGTTTCTGTGGCCCTAAGTAACAGTTCTGTGGCCCTCAGTAACAATTCTGTGTCTGTCCCTGAGTAACAATTCTGTGGCCCTAACTAACGTTTCTGTGGCCCTAAATAACAATTCTCTGGCACTCAGTAACAATTCTGTCTGTCCCTGAGTAACAATTCTGTGGCCCTAATAACGTTTCTGTGGCCCTAAGTAACAGTTCTGTGGCCCTCAGTAACAATTCTGTGTCTGTCCCTGAGTAACAATTCTGTGGCCCTAACTAACGTTTCTGTGGCCCTAAGTAACAATTCTCTGGCACTCAGTAACAATTCTGTCTGTCCCTGAGTAACAATTCTGTGGCCCTAACTAGCGTTTCTTTGGCCCTAAGTAACGATTCTGTGGCCCTCATTAACAATTCTGTGTCCCTGAGTAATGCTTCTCTGTCCCTAAGTAACGTTTCTCTGTCCCCAAGTAACGTTTCTGTGGCCCTAACTCTGTCCCTAATACAGAGCGGTCTGCCTCTCTTGAATGACTGGAGGCAAATGAAGAATTCTAAAATGGCCGCTATTTATAGCTCGACCATTACACAGTGCTGGCTGGCTGGCTGCTGATTAGCTAATGCGATCACATGTCATTAAGGAATGCATTATGGGTCAGCACGCCTTGTCTGCGCGCCTTCCCAGACATCCCCGCTCCGTCGCCGCACATGTCCGCCGCCATTTTAGGAAAAATTTCGATTCGCTTCAATTTTCGATTCAATTTTCCAATATTCGACTCGAATTCCACTTCGCCTACTTCGATTCGCTCATCTCTAGTCTTTATCATACTATTGTTTTGTTATATCCAGGGGCGGACTGACAACTCATGGGGCTCCCAGGCAATAGGGGATCATGGGGCCCCTGTATCCTTGCCCAAACTCAAAAAAGCCTATGAAAAAGGTACTAGGGACATATCATGGGGCCCCCTACTCACCCCGGGCCCTCGGGCAGTGCCCGAGTTTCCAAATGGTCAGTCCGCCCTTGGTTATATCTGTTTAAATCTTTCATGCCAACAGTATGCATATATCGATAGTAGGACCTTGATTCCGAGAGGCCTCATATATGAGTACTAAAATGTAAACAAACCTGTGCAGAGAGCGTGTGCTCTGTATACTCCTGGCACAGTTACCGGCGCCTAATGGAAAGCTCCCGATTGGTACTTGCGATCGGGAGGTTTCCGATCATGTGACTGCTGTGACAGCCAATCACGGCACTCACATGATCATAAACCCTCCTGGTATCAGAAACCACTTAAAGGGCTAGGAGATGTTGGCGTTAAGGGGTTAAAGCAACTAAAATAAAAATGAATCCTCTCTGAAAAACAATGTTGCAGTGTTATCTCAAGCAGTATTAGCAGCCCTTTCATTTCACCTCTGTGAACTGCAGAATGCATCCCCCCTATGGTATGAAGAGGTATGAAGGTATGAACAGCCTATGTTCTAGGCTGGCAATGCAGTTTCTCCATATCTACACTACAGTAAGTGAGTGTTATCATCCCAAAAAATGAAGCGTGTTATCGGCAGAATCACCAGGTGAAAAAAAGGGAAAAAATCTGAACAAAGAAGGCTATTATAGCCACCACATCTCAGGAATGGTAAGCTGCAATGTGTAAAATTTTAAATGCTTTGACCACATGCCAATACTGCAACAGATATGAATTCCTGGTTTTAGCTGCATTCAACAGAAATTAAAAAAAAAATTTTTGATTCATTTTGAGTGACATACAGAATACTTAAAATTCAAATGTCAAATTAAATGCCCTCTCCATGCACATGTTGTATGTCTTATCAGAAACATCTCAACTCCCTAGATATTAGGCTACACATTTTCACCAAATGATTTCTGATACAAATTAAATTGCCTCAATGATAATAAGGGTCGTCTTTATGTAAATTGTTCCTAGAAAATGCACTTTATACCAACTTAAAAACTTAGGAAGGAAGCTCTCATGTCTAAAGCAATCATAGTCAGTTGGGTACACAGTTTTAAATCATTAGAATACTGAATGTTGCCCTGGGCATCGCATCTATAGTAAAACAAGTGGAAGATGAATGCGTCAGAGATTCTTTTTTTGTCATGATAGAGGAATCAGCCCAGACAACTTATAATACCAGAAGTCAGCACAGGATATTGAAGGGGAGCAAGGAATCAATACAATCTGCTAAAGTAAAACATTTAATATTTAACTGAAACAAATACTAATGACATTGAAGATGTCCTTCAAATCACGTTTGTCCATACATATGCTGAATTTTGCTATTGATGACAGAGCTTCAAGCTGTACTCAATATACAGTAGATTAAGTTGGTTTAAAAAGCTCAGTCATTGGTTTTGATTTACTAAGAGTATAGAGGATTAGTAAACAAGATGAAGCTGTGCTCACCCTAATTGCACTATCATATGCAAGGAAAAATTCTTCAGTTTCTATTGCACATGATGGAAATATAAAGTAAATACAGCTTCACCATATCAACTGTTCATTGAAGATTCACTCTCACTATTCTTTTTGTTAGAGCTGATTCACACATGTGCACAAAACTTAATAAAGCTGGTAACTGAGCTATCCTGGCCAGCCTAACTGAGCAGGTTGCCACGGTGGCCCATCCATCTAGGAGTTAGGGTTCTCAAGCTCGATATCCAAGTCTACCCATGAAATTTCCTTGCTACTAAATATTCCACAATCAACTGTTAGCAGTATTATAACAAAGTGCAAGCAACTGGGAACAACAGCCATGAAGTGCTAGGTCATGTAAAATGACAGAGTGGGGTCAGAGTATGCTGAAGCACACAGTGCGCAGAAGTCGCCAACTGTCTGCTGAGTCAATAGCTAAAAATCTCCAAACTTCATGTGGCCTTCAGATTAGCACAACAACAGTGTTGTAGAGCAGTAAAGACATGTTCTCTGGAGTGATGAGTCACTCTTCTCTGGCAATCCGATGGATGTGTCTGGGTTTGGTTGTTGCCAGGAAAACAGTACTAGTCTGAGTGCATTGTGCCAAGTATAAAGTTTGGTGGAGGGGGATCATGGTGTGGGGTTGTTTTTCAGGGATTGGGTTTGGCCCCTTAGTTCCAGTGAAGGGAACCCTTAAGGCGCCACCATACCAAGACATTTCGAACAATTTCATGCTCCCAACTTTGTGGGAACAGTTTGGGGATGGCCCCTTCCTGTTCCAATATGACTGCGCACCAGTGCACAAAGCACGGTCCATAAATACATGGATTAGCGAGTTTGGGGTGGAGGAACTTGACTGGCCTGCACAGAGTCCTGACCACAACCCCATAGAACACCTTTGGGATGAATTAGAGCAGTGATTGTGAGCCAGGCTTTCTCATCCGACATCAATGCCTGACCTCACAAATGCTCTTCTGGAAAAATGGTCAAACATTCCCATAGACACACTCCTAAACCCTGTGGACAGCCTTCCCAGAAGAGTTTAAGTTGTTATAGCTGCAAAGGGTGGGTCAACTCAATATTGAACCCTGCAGACTAAGAGGCCATTAAAGTTCATGTGTGTGTAAAGGCAGGCATCTCAGTATTTTTGGCAATATAGTGTATGTGAACAGGCACCGTAGGAATCAATGTTTTTTCACGTCATGCGGATTGGATGTGGTTCAAGCCTTTGATCTCTCTCTCTCCCCCTCCTTCCCTCTCCCTCTCTCCCCCTCCCACTCTCTCTCCCCCTCCCACTCCCCCCCCTCCCCCCTTCCTCTCTCTCTCCCCCTCTCTCTCACACCCCTTCTCTCTCACACCCCCCTCTCACACCCTTCTCTCTTTCACCCCCCTTGCTCTCTCAGTCTGAGAGCTGTGTATGGAGTAAATGGTAGTGGACTTTGATCAATGACAGAAGAGTAAAGGAGAGAAGGCATGGAGGGATGTGGAGGAAAGTGATCATAGATAGGTAGATTATTCATTGATAGAAAAGAATGATAGTGACCAGAGAGGGAAATGGCCGTAGATATAGAAGGGAAGGAGAATGGTTTAGAGAGGGTGTCAGGGAGCGAGGAGCCAGACACACAAGGAGGTGCAATTAAAGGTAGGTTTATTATACAAAACCAAGACAGAGTCTATGCAAGTCCAACAGCAACAGCGGATGACTTGGTAGGACAGTAGCCAGGAAGGATGATCGCCAGAGCCGAGGTCAGAAGCCAGGAAGGATGGTCACCAGAGCTGGGGTCAGAAGCCAGGAAGGATGATCGCCAGAGCCGGGGTCAGAAGCCAGGAAGGAGTCTTGCCAAAGCCGAGTCGGTATCCAGGAGAGCAATGAGAAACTAAACAGGAGGTTGCTGCTGTGCAGCAGACAGGACGCGAATGCAATGGACAGCTACAAACAGCAGACTTATATGTGATAAGTCGCCACCTCCTGGGGGAGGAACCGCAGAGGGCTGAAAGCATAAAGGATTCCACAATGCTTTGCAGACACCTAAGATGGATGCCAGCACATGGAGCAGCACAAGCCCTGAGGAAAGGTAGGACCTTGACAGAGGGGCATGGCAGGGATAAAGGTAAAGGAGAATGTTCAGGGTGCAGAGCATGCATTTATAGAGCAGAAGGATCTTTACATAGCATATATATATATAATATATAGAGAGAGAGAGAGACACACTGGTGGTTGTCATTTACAATATTTTTTGTTTTTTTTTAAAGCTGTTAAGTCTAAAATGCCTGGGCGTTTTTTTTTCCCAGTTCAGCCCTGCATACTAATACAATATAACATAATATATATAATACTTGACATTAGATTGGGCAAGCTGTGCATAGGTACAGGTATAGGTTTTCTTTAAAATTTCACACTAGCTTTATTAGTTTAGCTTCACTAGAAAGGACATTTAAAATAAACCTGTATTTCACAGTGATATCACATCTGTATCAACGTGTGAATTACACTGTAAGGTGACAAACCACTTTATTTATGTCTACCTTTAGCCTTGAAATTCCTTTCCTACAGTTTAACTTAACACTGCCATTAATCCATAGCATTAAATATTTAGAGTGGTGTAAATAGTGTTATCGTATCTTAGAGAGAGGCAGCAGACAATCAAGAGAATAAGCTGATCCAGTCTTTCAGTGAAACTAAAGACAGCGTTGTAATAGCTGAGTGCTTGCAGGTCAGGGTGACTCTATGACAGCAAGACTTAGTTACTTTGATAAATGTCATCATCAGAAATGGATTAAGTGTGTTTTCAGTACATACAAAGTAATTAGGTAGCAGAGTCCTACACTTTATTATAGTGGAACAGCAGCAAAACTGGAGAACCTTCATTCTATATCACTAAGTTTCAATCTGACACCCTCATAGCACTTTAAATGTTGACTTTTGAAGCCAAATTGGGATAACATCTACTTTATACACATATTATCATTCATACAGCGATAAAAAATATATTTAAAACTTACTGCCTTCCTTTTCAAATGATATTTTCTGAAAACCCCTCAAGTCTGAAAAAAAACTGCTTAGCTTCCCTTTCTATCTAATATTTATGGGGAGCTGGGAGCTCATGTTTACCATAATTAACCCTGATTGTACTGTGCTGGGAAATCTCATTATCAGTTGAAAGGTAGATTGTAGTACTGTCTGTCCTAACAAATGGTTAAATATATAAAAGCCTGACTTTGCCTGTGCATGTTAAAAGAGAAGTATAGGTGAACTAAAAACACCCATTATACTCACCTAGGTGGATGCAGCATGAATCTGAATGCTAAGACTGAGAACTGAGCGATCAAAGACCGCTGATCGCTCAGTTCTCAGTGTTCCGTGAATGGAAAGCCAGGTACTGTCAGTCACCAGTTCTTTTCTCAGCCTCTCCAGTCAGTGCTTATTGGAGCACTGGACTGAGGAGGGGGCAGGAGCAGCTGGTTCAGGCTCTCAGCAAATTGCTGAGATGCTAAGCCAGGTGCTGCTCCAGGCTTCTGGGTGGATTCCAGCCATATGGTCAGGATCTTTCCAGAGCCTGGACCAGGTCTGTGACATTAGCTGACAGTGGGCTTCAGCCCGCTGCTGGCTGAAAATGGGTCACAGAAGTACAGAACAAACTGAACTCCTGTGATCCCCAGGAGAAGTACAGCCAAAAGAGCTCTGTGTATCTTACTTTGTCAGTGGGGACAGTTTCTCCTCATATCAATTTTCCGGAATCCCTTCCCTAGTAACTGCTAATATGGTCACTTGACACAATGACATTGATCAAATATGGTCATGGCCATATTGAATCAATGATGTCACTACTATCCCTGCCCCATATTTTATATACAGTAGCTAATGACAGCATGGTGAGGACTATCATTTAGAAACGATTGTGTGCAACAGGTCCATTGAGGTCTTAATTTTGACAGGTCAGCCACATGAGAGAATGTGTTAGCTTTATTGCAAAGTGTCAGGAATGGACTGGCCAGCAATGGTGGGACTCACCTGCCTTTTGATCTGCAGTACCAGGGCTGGCCAGCGGGTGCTCCCAGCAATCAGAGACTCAACCTTTCAGCCAGCTAACACCTGGAACTGATTATGCTGGGGTATTTAAGGGATGGCCAGACTTGCAGACTCTGCCTTGGTGTTGTGTTCTCTTGGGCCCTGTATCCTGTTCCTGTTCCTGCTCTCTGTTCCTGTCTGATTCTCTGCTGACCCTGCTCTGATCCCTGGCTTGTCTGACCATCCCTCTGCCTGACCCTCTGTACTACGCTGCTTGCTACCTGTTCTGATCCCTGGCTTGTGACCCTGACCATCCCTCCGCCTTACCCTCTGTACTACGCTGCTTGCTACCTGCTGAACCTGGCCTGTGACCCTGACCCATCTCCGCTTGCTCCCCCTGTACCTACCTGCCCTATTGATATTGACCCGGCCTGCCTGACGACGCTTGCTTGTATGTACTGTTATCTGTGGGTGGTTTGGTTTGGTTTGGTTGCACTGTATTATGTTTTAGTATTGCACTGCGTTTATGTTTGTATTGTTAGTGTTAATAAATTACATTGTTAATCACATATCTGAAGTCTGCGTTTCCCTGCTTCAGTCACACACCTCTGGTCATACCTGGGAGCCCTGACATTACACCAAGGCCAATCCTGACCAGAAGTGGCTGCACAGGGAAGCCATCTTGGCTTGTTGATGGGAAGGATGGATCTGGATGAAGTTGCGTATTTATATCTGCTAGTGTTTGATGACAGGGAGTATGCTTATCAAACTCTGAAGGAGTATACCCGGGATGAACTGCTAGAATGTATACGGCTTGCTCATGTTCTAGTAGATCAGGGCACAGAGTTCTCTGAGGTGCAGCCTTTGATTGAGGTTTGTGCAGAGTTGGTTTCATCTGGTACCCCCGAATGCAGGGATGAATTTTTGCCACCATTTAGTACAGACCAGGTAGAGTCCCTGGTGTGGTTATTAGAGGATGATGTGGGTTACTTTCTGGAGCGTTATTCCACATGTTCACCACAGACACTAAGAGATTGTATAAACGCAGTGCAGTCATTGACCAGACAGGCTTTGTGTAAGCTCAGCTTTGTTCAACCCATACTGCAGACATGGACAGACTTGTTGCACCCAGCCTCAGTCAGCTTACAAAAACCCAGTCCTGCTTCTAACTCTACTCCTGTATTCCCACCAGCTCCTCCAGTTACAGCCCAGTATACTTGGCTATCTACCGCATGTCAGTACCCTGTTCCCACTCGCTGCACCTATCCTGCCTTTAACCCTGTAAAAAAGCCCTCTGTAGCAACTGCTCCCTCTCCTGTTCCATCCTCCAGTTCTTCTCTGTCTCCAGCTGCTCCATTCGTTTGCAGACCTGCGTTTACTTGCAGTGCTCCAGTAGTTAAAACCAGAAAAAAGCGAAAATTCTTTCCAACCAATACCATCCTGCCAGTATCCAAACCGGTGAGCCTGCCTTCCGTGGTTCAGCCTGAAGCCTCTACTCAGCCTGAAGCCTCTACTCGGCCTGAAGCCTCTACTCGGCCTGAAGCCTCTACTCGGCCTGAAGCCTCTACTCGGCCTGAAGCCTGTACTCGGCCTGATGCCTGTACTCGGCCTGATGCCTGTACTCGGCCTGATGCCTGTACTCGGCCTGATGCCTCTCTTCAGCCTGATGCCTCTCTTCAGCCTGATGCCTGTATGCAGCCTGATGCCTCTCTTCAGCCTGATGCCTCTACTCGGCCTGAAGCCTCTACTCGGCCTGAAGCCTCTACTCGGCCTGATGCCTCTACTCGGCCTGAAGCCTCTACTCGGCCTGAAGCCTCTACTCGGCCTGATGCCTCTACTCGGCCTGAAGCCTCTACTCGGCCTGAAGCCTCTACTCGGCCTGAAGCCTCTACTCGGCCTGAAGCCTCTAATCGGCCTGAAGCCTCTACTCAGCCGGACGCCGGCATTCAGCCTGATGCCTCTACCCAGCATGATGAACTGATCCAGCCTGACGATCCTATTAGGCCAGTTGACTCTATGCCCGCTGTTGATCCAGATGATCCGGTACCTGATCCGGTGCCCGCTGTCGTGCCAATTGACTCAGAGCCCGCTGTCATACCTGGTGACTCGGTGCCCACTGCCTTGCCAGATGACGCGGTGCCCGCTGGTGAGCCAAATGACCTGATGCCTGGTGACCCAGTGCCCGCTGTCATACCTGGTGACCCGATGCCCGCTGTCGAGCCAGACGATCCAATGCCTGGTAACCCGGTGCCCACTGCCTTGCCAGATGACGCGGTGCCCGCTGGCAAGCCAAATGACCTGATGCCTGGTGACCCAGTGCCCACTGTCATACCTGGTGACCCGATGCCTGCTGTCGAGCCAGACAATCCGGTACCTGATGATCCGGTGCCCGCTGTCGTGCCAATTGACTCAGAGCCCGCTGTCATACCTGGTGACTCGGTGCCCACTGCCTTGCCAGATGACGCGGTGCCCGCTGGTGAGCCAAATGACCTGATGCCTGGTGACCCAGTGCCCGCTGTCATACCTGGTGACCCGATGCCCGCTGTCGAGCCAGACGATCCAATGCCTGGTAACCCGGTGCCCACTGCCTTGCCAGATGACGCGGTGCCCGCTGTCGAGCCAAATGACCTGATGCCTGGTGACCCGATGCCCGCTGTCCAGCCAGACGATTCAATGTCTGCCCCAGTGCCCGCGGTCATGCCAGTTGACTCGGAACCCACTGCCTTGCCAGATGACACGGTGCCCGCTGTCGAGCCAAATGACCTGATGCCTGGTGACCCGATGCCCGCTGTCCAGCCAGACGATCCAATGTCTGACCTAGTGCCAGCGGTCATGCCAGTTGACTCGGAGCCCACTGTCGTGCCTGGTGACTCGGTGCCCGCTGCTCCGCCTGGGGGCCCGAGACCTGTCGCTCCTCCTGGGGGTCCAGCGCCCGCCGCTCCTCCTGGGGGTCCGGCGCCCGCCGCCCCGCCTGGGGGCCCGAGACCTATCGCTCCGCCTGAGGGCCCGAGACCTGTCGCACCGCCTGGGGGTCCGGCGCCCGCCGCTCCGCCTGAGGGCCCGAGACCTGTCGCTCCACCTGGGGGTCCGGCGCCCGCCGCTCCGCCTGAGGGCCCGAGACCTGTCGCTCCACCTGGGGGTCCGGCGCCCGCCGCTCCGCCTGAGGGCCCGAGACCTGTCGCTCCGCCTGGGGGTCCGGCGCCCGCCGCTCCGCCTGAGGGCCCGAGACCTGTCGCTCCGCCTGGGGGCCCGAGACCTGTCGCTCCACCTGGGGGTCCGGCGCCCGCCGCTCCGCCTGAGGGCCCGAGACCTGTCGCTCCACTCGGGGGTCCGGCGCCCGCCACTCCGCCTGAGGGCCCGAGACCTGTAGTTCCGCCTGGGGGTCCGGCGCCCGCCGCTCCGCCTGGGGGCCCGATGCCTGTCGCCCCGCCTGGGGGCCCGATGCCTGTCGCCCCGCCTGGGGGCCCGATGCCTGTCGCCCCGCCTGGGGGCCCGATGCCTGTCGCCCCGCCTGGGGGCCCGAGGCCTGTCGCCCCGCCTGGGGGCCCGAGGCCTGTCGCTCCCTCTGGGGGTCCGGCACCCGCCGCTCCACCTGAGGGCCCGAGACCTGTAGTTCCGCCCGGGGGCCCGATGCCTGTCACCCCGCCCAGGGGCCCGATGCCTGTCGCCCCGCCCGGGGGCCCGAGGCCTGTCGCCCCGCCCGGGGGCCCGAGGCCTGTCGCCCCGCCCGGGGGCCCGAGGCCTGTCGCCCCGCCCGGGGGCCCGAGGCCTGCCGCCCCGCCCGGGGGCCCGGTGCCTGCCGCTCCGCCCGGGGGCCCGGTGCCTGCCGCTCCGCCCGGTAGCCCGATGTGCCTCTGCCCGGGGTCCTGCCCGATGTGCCTCTGCCCGGGGTCCTGCCCGATGTGCCTCTGCCCGGGGTCCTGCCCGATGTGCCTCTGCCCGGGGTCCTGCCCGATGTGCCTCTGCCCGGTGTGCCTCTGCCCGGAGTCCAGCCCGATGTGCCTCTGCCCGGAGTCCAGCCCGATGTGCCTCTGCCCGGTGTGCCTCTGCCCGGAGTCCTGCCCGATGTGCCTCTGCCCGGAGTCCTGCCCGATGTGCCTCTGCCCGGAGTCCAGCCCGATGTGCCTCTGCCCGGTGTGCCTCTGCCCGGAGTCCAGCCCGATGTGCCTCTGCCCGGAGTCCAGCCCGATGTGCCTCTGCCCGGAGTCCAGCCCGATGTGCCTCTGCCCGGAGTCCAGCCCGATGTGCCTCTGCCCGGAGTCCAGCCCGATGTGCCTCTGCCCGGAGTCCAGCCCGATGTGCCTCTGCCCGGAGTCCAGCCCGATGTGCCTCTGCCCGGTGTACCGCTGCCCGGAGTCCTGCCCGGTGTGCCAGTCTTTGATATCCCGCCAGTTACCAGACCCGGGCGGTGGAACATTTTTCCCAGCTAGGACTGTTTGGAGCGTCCTGAGGCCGCTCCTTGAGGGGGGGGTACTGTCAGGAATGGACTGGCCAGCAATGGTGGGACTCACCTGCCTTTTGATCTGCAGTACCAGGGCTGGCCAGCGGGTGCTCCCAGCAATCAGAGACTCAACCTTTCAGCCAGCTAACACCTGGAACTGATTATGCTGGGGTATTTAAGGGATGGCCAGACTTGCAGACTCTGCCTTGGTGTTGTGTTCTCTTGGGCCCTGTATCCTGTTCCTGCTCTCTGTTCCTGTCTGATTCTCTGCTGACCCTGCTCTGATCCCTGGCTTGTCTGACCATCCCTCTGCCTGACCCTCTGTACTACGCTGCTTGCTACCTGTTCTGATCCCTGGCTTGTGACCCTGACCATCCCTCCGCCTTACCCTCTGTACTACGCTGCATGCTACCTGCTGAACCTGGCCTGTGACCCTGACCCATCTCCGCTTGCTCCCCCTGTACCTACCTGCCCTATTGATATTGACCCGGCCTGCCTGACGACGCTTGCTTGTATGTACTGCTATCTGTGGGTGGTTTGGTTTGGTTTGGTTGCACTGTATTATGTTTTAGTATTGCACTGCGTTTATGTTTGTATTGTTAGTGTTAATAAATTACATTGTTAATCACATATCTGAAGTCTGCGTTTCCCTGCTTCAGTCACACACCTCTGGTCATACCTGGGAGCCCTGACACAAAGGTTGCCATACACATGAGATTATCATTGTCCAGTGCATATTTGTGGAAATTAATACAGGTTGCAAAATCTTTCTCATGGTCAGGGGTCAGGCTTGGATGTCAGTAGTAATAGCAGTAGAAGGTTTGACACAGTAACCAGCAGAAGTACACAAGCAGATTTCCCTGTCAGGCGATATAGGCTCACCCAAGGCATGGAGTATAAGAACTAACCGATCTTCACCAGAACTCCTGATGATGAAGAGGGGTTTCACAAAGTGCTAGTGCCAGGTTCTGGTCCTCAGGATTGCCTGGATCTACCAGGAGATGAGCAGGCCACAGTCTTGTAACATATGTAGCAGGTTAGGATCAAGCAGAAGCATAGTCGAAGAACAAGCCAAAGGTTGGTAACGAGTGGTAGTGAAGATGAGGACAGCAGCAGAAGTGCAAGTAGAGCACAATAATCTGGCAAACAGGAAGTACATGGCTTAATTAGGAAGATCATGGGAGGAGCAATGAGTTCAAGGTTTACCAGAAACAAGATATAAAGGAATGCTTCCCAATGAATCAGACCGGGAGCTGTCAAACATTTCAAGTGGCACAGTAGGAAGAGTTACACGATACACACACTAAGGATCCAGATCTGAACCCCTGGATCACAACAAATGGGTCTGAAAACACTTTCCTTTCCTCTCTACAGCATAAACATGAATACTTATACAACATGCTTAAAGCTGCTTATATGAAATTTTCCAAAGTTGATAAATGGAGGTATCAAATGCCATGTCAGTTAGGACCCAGAATCTTTAACTAATTGGATGGAAGAGTGTCATAATGGTAATGAATGTGATTTACATAAAAAATAAAAAAAAAAGAGTATGGAGAAACTTTCCTGGCCAAGACTGCACTGTTTGTCGGTTGGCTAATAAAAAGGGACATGCAATAGAATAGGGAAAAGGACATAGACACTGAACATGTTGTGATGGTGGCACCTAGCTTACCAAACACTTTTCACATTATCTTTCATAAAATATACTTTGTTATGCTGTATCTGTTTATAATAGCACAATATGTGCCTTTTATGCAAGCATTACATTGTACTCGGCTGCATAGAAATGTACTGTAAATACAATATTAATGCTTAAGGATTTCATATTAGTATACAAACCTTTACAGGCATACATGGGTACATTAGGTTTACCTGCCTTCCAGACATTGCTGCTGGTTCACATGACATTAGCTTGCCATAAGCATCAGATGGCAATTGCATGAGTGTTTACCTATCCATTAACTGACCATCTTTTTATTGCATAAATATACATGTTCATATTTGGCAAGAGTTTCTGTCTATGCACTGAATGCCTTCCTTGTATTTGAGTACCAATAGAAAGAGTTAGCAGTCTCCCTTCAAATACCAAGAATGTCTGTAGTGTCTGACTGTATTTAATTACTGCAGAGTGGTGTTCTGGGTGCAAAAGCATGCCAGCTAAAGAATTTTAAACCATAGATGTTTCACTTGGTAAGTGTAATGTACCTGGTTATACTAATCCCTCCTCAATCCAGGGACCTTTTCATCCTGGACGTCTTCTGTAAAGCGATGTTAAACTAAAAACCCATAATGTAATATATTGCAGCTTACCAATTATTAAGTGTGGTGGCCTAAAAAAGAAAGCTAATGCAGCCATCACAGAATGAATTGGCAAGGTGCAATATAGTATTTGCTTTTGGGTTTAATACTGCTTTACGATATCCTCAATGCAAATGAAAAAACAAAAAAACTAAAAGAGGGCGGACCGGCCTAGTGCATTATTTTTTAAAAATATTTATTGAAAGAATAAAAAAGTAGGTATAATACTCACAATAGATATATAAAACATAGGTATAGCACAATGAACAAAGGTGTTCAATCCATATGGCATCTAAGTTCACAACGATGGAACCCTGGACGACCAACTGGCTGACGCGTTTTGAGGGCTCAGCCTTTTCCTCAGAGCCCAGGGCTCTGAGGAAGAGGCTGAGTCCTCAAAATGCATCAGCCAGTTGGTCGTCCAGGGTTCCATCATTGTGGACTCAGATGCTATATGGATTGAACACCTTTGTTCATTGTGATATGCTTATGTTTTATATGTCCATTGTGAGTATGATACCTACTTTTTTATTCTTTCAATAAATATTTTTAAACAATAATGCACTAGGCCGGAGTGCCCTCTTTTTGTTTTTTCATTTGCATTTAGTGACTTGGACTATCCCGGTCCATTAAGGGCAGCAAGCAGTGCATATTCCAGAACATTGATATTGTCAGTCTAGTCTCTGCTGAGTCCAACCCCAGTGCAGGAGTAAAGTATTTGCTGTGTTTAAGAGATCCTCAACCTGTTCTTTGCTATTAGCCATGACATCTGCCTATTTGTTCTAGTCAGGGGTGGACTGACAACTCATGGGGCCCCCGGGCAATAGGGGATCATGGGGCCCCTGTGTCCTTGCCCAAACTCCAAAAAGCCTATGAAAAAGGTACCAGGGGCATCTCATGGGGCCCCCTACTGACCCCAGGCCCTCGGGCAGTGCCCGAGTTTCCAAATGGTCAGTCCGCCCCTGGTTCTAGTATTCAAAAATTAGATGATATTCCTACATCACTTATGTCTGAGCTATTTCTTTTTATACTTGAATTTAACTAAAACCATACACCTCCCAACAGGCTAAGCTTGGTTAAAGCAACTGTAAACTGCATCAAGATGTTTTCTTGTAACGTTTTTCATATTTTCTTTCATCTAAATGTTACTGAGTCATCAGCACTAGAACCCTCTGACAACATTATCATTACCGTAATTACTGGTGCTCATAGGATGGATATCTAGGGTCTGCTCCAATATAATTACCATAATTACAGGTGCTTGAAGGATGTAGGTCTTGGGGAAAAAAAGAATATGTCTGCAGCCTGCTGTGAGAATGTTAACAGAAGACCAGGAGAACACAGAAGGGGCATATAACCAGTTTCATTCTTCCCTTGCTTATTTTAAATAACAAAGTTTGAGTTATTTTTTTAATACTTTATAACTGGTGGCTCAGGGAGTATTGCTAAGAGGGTATAACAATATAATGCAGAGGGCATGTAATTAAGAGCATTGCTGCATGTTGATGCCAATTTTCATTTAAAAAGAAACTTTCTATTTCAGAGAATTTGTAATTGAAGATAATTCTTCTCCAATTTTCTACATGATTGTACTGTAAATTCTCCAGAGACACATAAACTAAGTACAAATGGAGGTAATTTATATTTAATTTCATGAATCCTGAGAAAAGACAAGCTTATTTCTTTTGTAAAGAGATCTATCCTCTACATAATCAAAACTGTGCCTTGGAGGAATCTTAATAAATTGTATTTTCTCCTTACAATATAATCAAGCATCCAAATAATGATACATCCTACAAAGATAGCAATGGCTCTGACACTACAGCATAACTTTGTGCACATTTCTATTTCACTGGTAGGCTTTGCATTCAATACATGTATAATGTGCTTCAGCGTTCTGTGTGTTCAGTTTGAATTTTATGAGTTCATGTTTTGCTGAGTTATTCAAAAATGTTACACGGCTTACCTACTTGTTCTCTGGTATTTTGGATCTCTCACATCAAGTTTTTTAGACTTTATTTTTTACTTCCCTTCATGACAAGTGGATCATATGACTGCATCTCAATCGCTCCTTGTCTGTTTTATTTTTGTCATTTTTCTTTTTTGTATGAAAATATTTTATACATGTACTGCTTGCATAATGAACCTTTATGTACTTTAATTGTATTTAGGTTGGTAGAGTGTTTTTTGCCATGTTAGGCCCCTTTCAGATGTGGCAGATTCTGTTATGATCAGCAGGGGACCTGTCTGCTGTTCCCCTTCTGATTGGAGCAGAGCATGTGGATAACACATCTGTGTCCCCTAAGTTTACCCAGAGCAGAAATGGCCAGAGTCTTCTCTGCTCAATGGGTAGTCGGGTTTGACAGCACAAGTCTGACCAGTGGTTTACAGGGAGGCTGTGCTCCCAAAGATTGTAAGCTCCAAGAAGCAGGGCCCTCAAATCCCTCTTGTATTGAACTGTATTGTTACTGTATTGTCTCCCGTTATATTGTAAGTGCTGAGCAAACTGTTGGTGCTATATAAATCCTGTATAATAATAATAATAAAAAAACTAAAGATGCTGAGATAGATGCATTTCCATTCCTGCATGTTCAGTTGGAAATAGACCTGCAAGGGGACTGGCAGAATCACTAGGTTTCTCACAGAAAGAAAGCAATGCAAAGAAAAGAAAAGAAAAGAGGAGGACACTTTTTAATAAAAGTAAATGATACAACAGACACATCAGAAATATGCAATGTTGAGGTAAAATACCCTTTAATTTACCAATAAAGGTATCTGCTGAACTCCAAACCTTCCACATTTATGTTATATATTTAATGTTTTTTTTATGTCTGCTTCACCATTCTCTCATTTGCCAGAAGGAAAAAGTTTTAATGATTTGAAATGAAGCACATAAAAACAGTTGAAATTACAAATTTTATGTCAATCTGCTTCTAATATTATTTAAGGGAAACCAGTCTGTATAGTAATGGTGGAGCTACTATTGCCAATTTGCTTTTGAATATGCAGGTACTGTGGCTGTTACCCAATGCTTTGCTTCATGGGTTAGTCAGTTGGTTTTTATAGTTTTTCAATCAGGAATAGCTGTATGAATCTGATATCCGTAGACTATTCCGGCTGAGCCACTGCTGAGCATGCTGTACTTCAATGTCAGTTCTACAAAAGCCTCTGAAAGAGAATACATGACCAAGGCATTTGTCACTTGACCTGTTTCTACAAAGCCTGGAAGCCACATTTTTACAAGCAAGTGGTACATTGTAATAGGTTTCAATCACACGTTACTTTATATCTTGATGTGAGAAGTGAGAAGCTGAGTACATTTAGTGAGCTAAGCTTTTAATGCAGTAAGTTTTTAATACATTTTCACTTTTTTGCTGTTTACTTGCAGTTTAGCTTTAATGCACTTTATAATGAGCTAAAGGACCACAAAGAAAAAATCATGCGTTAAAAAAAAAACCCCAAAAAATACCTTCTTCCCAAACTGTTTGTCAGCATATATTAAACTACAAACTCATTTCTAAGTTTCTAGATAAGAAAAAGTAGACAAATTTGTGTAAAACAATCTTCAAGCCTTATAATATAACCTGTTCACTGGCAGGTTACGCTCTGTACATAGCAACTAAGAAATTGCCTAAGGAAAAAAGGTCACTATTTAAATAAGTAAAGCAAAACTTATATAAGATTTTTTAAATTCCTAGGCTAGTCCATTTTCCTCAACTGCTCATTATGCTGAGTAGGTCTGATGAAATACAAGTAGAATAGAAATCTCCTAATTAGCCTGGGGGCAAATATGTGATTGTTATTTCAAAGAAGACATGGTTTGATGAGATTGGTATTGCAGAAACTTGTGTGGCCTGCACAAAGCCCTGACCTCAACCCTACTGAACACATTGGGGGAGATTTACTAAAACTGGTGCAGGCAGATTCTGGTGCAGCTGTGCAGAGTAACCAATCAGCTTCCAGGATTTATTGTCAAAGCTTAATTGAACAAGCTTAAGCTAGAAGCTGAATGGTTACACTGCAGAGCTGACACAGATTCTGTGTGCACCAGGCTCCTGCATTGTGTTTGAATTGAAATACCAAGTGCGAGCCAGGTCTTGTGATCCAACACCAGTACCTAGCTACAGAAATTCTCTTTCAGCTGAATAAGCACACAATGCTCCAACATTGTCTAGAAAGCCCTCCAAGAAGACTAGAGAAAAAAAGATGCTAACTCTGTATAATTTACCGTTGTTCTTGGAATGGCATGTCCAATAAGCTCCTATATGTGTGATGTCAGGTCCCCACAAACTTATGGTCACATAGTAAGTCTTCATATTCCAGCCAAATATCATCTCAGTGTTGTAATAATAAACACAAATGTGCAAACACCTTACCAAGGATGAAAGAACAGGGTAGCAAACCTGAGGATCTTTCTGGGGGTGATGTATTTTTTGCAACATACTGATTCTAATTTCACCCTGGACTCTGTGCAGAATACTGGGTGAGCCAGGAGTAAGGCGATGTGGATATTGGTAAATCATCTCCAATATTGAATACTGTAGGAATGGTGGTATGGAGGAGGATTTTTTTCATGAAACTGGGGGTTTCTTTCGACTAGCTGTATACCTATGTGCACAATGGATTGTAACTTGTGATTGTAAATTTTGAGTTTAAGTGCTGGAATCCTTTTTCACAGTTGCCTCAGCTGAAATTATTTTCTTGGAAACGAAGCAATTATCAATGTGTTATGCATGTAATGTTTGTAGCCGATTAAAATATTTTTAAAACAACAACTTTTATTAAAGCTTTTGATAGATTTGAGAATTGAACATTTTTTTTTTTTCTTTCAGTGTCCTCGTTATATAGGACATTGTTGAGAAGAAAATTGATATGAAATCCACAATTTTTTACTGTAGCTACGTAAACAAGAATGGAGGGCAGTATTCAAATAGGGACAACTGTTTAACATCATTCTAAGGGCAATTCCCTTCACTTAACAGAGATTTCCTCTTACTTCCTTAAAGTGACACTAGAGACCAGATCAAAAATGACATGATTCAGTCTGTCACTGGCTTTAAGAAAGCCATTTCTGAGTCTGCTGTAGCTTAGTTTTTTACCTGTTCGTCCTGCTCTTATTTTTCCACTTCCTTTACCACACCAAGCTGTGCAGCAAAAGTGGAAGGTAGAAGGTTGAGTCAACCATTTAACACTGACAAGGGGTGATTACAATGGTCAGCTTTTTTCATTTAGTTAAAACCTTTATCATAAAAGAAAAAAACAAAATACTTCTGTAACTGCCTAAAAGGTATTAGCTGGAGATAGACTTGTTGGTCAGTTATGAAATGTCCAGTCACCACATATAAGAGTTGGTAAGTTGAAATATATCAAATGTTGCTTTTGGGTTTAGATATGTTTTTATTTTGTCAGCAAGCCAAGGTAAATCTCCCCAGCAGTTATCAATGAGGGCAGATGTTCATGAGCAGTTTTTAAAATGAAAATTGCAACATGCAATTTCTGACTTAGAAGGAATGTCATTCCTGAATATGAGGGCTGTCACTGCTAGTTTCCAGTCTTTGTTAGTTTGCCCTCTTCCTTGGATTCATTATTGACCTGAACATTTGTGCCTATCAGGAGTTTTGACAGTAATTTGTCTGCACTGGCCGTATAGTTGTTCTAGATGGGTGACTCAAAGCATTGGAACACTGTGTCCTGCCTGCAATTAGCTCTTTACAAAAGACATTCACAGTGGCAGCTTCCAAGTTACTCCAATGATGGGTTCCCTTTAATGTATTGTTCTTTCGTGTAATTATTGCAAATACATATTCATGGATTAAATCAGATTTATTTATTTTAGCTAAAACGCAGACCACCTGTTGTTTATGACTAAGAAACTGAGCCGCATGCATCATACCTTAAAATATTATTGAAGAAATCTAAGTTTGCATGTTTTGAATTCTTTAATAAGAATTCACAATGTTCTTTAAATTAAACTTTTTGAACCTTAAACCAGCATGAAATAAAGGAAAGCCAGAGACTGAGTAAATTCTATTGGTTAAGAGGAAAATACCCATCACAAACATCAACAACCACTACATTAATTTTTAAAAAAGCCACTTTTGCTCAGTTATTGATATTGCAGACAAAAAGTATTTACCACTTTACCACTTGTGATTCCTAAAGATATCTACCTGTGTGCCAGTTTGACTAGTTAAGGTTACCAATTCAATTTTTTAATAGATGGCTGTTAAGAAAAAAGACAGCTCAAAATTTCATGGGAACATAGCTATGATAGAAGACTACCAAAAAATTACAGTCTCTTTTAGTACATGAGTACACTATAAGTTCAATTTTATAATGTGCTATGGTGTAATCATTCAGTATGACAAAATTAATGCTTGGGCAGATTGGTATCAAACTGTAGATTGCTTCAAAACATGCAGAGAAATAGCAGTCTGGGACAATACATACTCAACAATCAATACTCACGCTTGGATAAGAATAACATGTGATAAGAACACTTGGCCTAAATTTAAATACAGGGAAAATAATTCAAAGATTTTTCCAGATATTTACATTTTTTCGTGATCTCTACAGCCAGCATTTTTATGTTCATTTTAGTTTTATTGTATATCTCATAGCAGATATACAAATAACCACATAGCATTGTGTACACAATGAACGGACGGGAATAATAACAGGGCAGTGAGTGGTTTACATTGTTGTCTGTGATGATTGAAACCCCACAAAGCAATATAAAAATTCAAATGCCCAGCACACTTTCAGCTAAGCTGGCCATGCATGGATGAAAATTAAGCTGGTTCAGCAGGGACTGGTTGAGTTTTGATCCATATATAGACAGGGAGGTTGTACAGAAGTCAATTTACATATTGACTGCTGTACATCTGGCCTGCTGGGTTTCCCCACTCGATCAGCTCTATAAACTTTAGCTGACAGCGCCGATCTGTATTACCTGGCAGTGGGGGAGTCTATCTGCTGTCAAAATACAAAAGCTCCGCAGGAAAGATTCCCCCATCCACCTCAAATATGTGTAGGGGAGAATTGGATCTTTTTTTTTTTGCTCAACCTACTGGTTGAGCGAAAAAAAAAAACTATTGTATGGAGTGCCTTAGGCAAGTTAACTAAACTGGCTAGGTTCCAGTTAACTAAACCATTTCAACTACTGAGGTTTAAAAAACATTTTTTTGTTGCATATATTTGCAAAATACATGTGTAGCCACTCTGCTGTGTCAAGTCACCTCTGCAATGTTTGGTCCCTAACTCTACATTACTTTTAGTAAATCAACCAAAAGAAAAAGGGAGGGGAAGGCCAACTGCAGACTTTAAAGGCACTACAACAATAATTCATTAATTTAAAATTACTTTTTTATTATTAGAATAAAAGCTGTTACAATGCATAAAAAGTTTATCCACTAAGAATGCAAAACCCCAATGGAAGAGGGGTGATGCATTCTATGCAGTCACAAAACTCATATAGTGATTAAAATTGATACAAATATACCGTGTCCTGGTAAGGGTATGAAGGAACATAAATCAGATGTCAGTGATTGTAGTTACTCAACATGTTTCGCGAGAATATTGCTTCTTCAGGAGTTACTACATAAAAGAAAGTTGAATATAAGTATGACATATTATAACATATTGTAAAATCAATTATTCCTCATTATATAGATCCTGTATATACCTTGAAGTATCGGCTACAGTACAGGGACTGTATAGGCTTTTTTTGGTGCGTGTGGAGCATTCGTGTCTCAGGCAAGTCAACAGGGGGTCCCATAAGGATATGACACGTGCTAAGTGGTCCTAAACAGGGGTCTCCTAATGTATACAAGGTGTGCAATCAATAAAACCTGATGAAAACCTTCCCAGATATAGATATGAATTATAGTGGTAAAGAATATTGTACTAACCTTCCATTCATTGAGATTACAAAATTATTATTGTCATCAATTTCAAAGCCAAATAGGCCAATTGAGTAGTATTTGATGTCCTGAACAATGTAAAGAGGATGTAACGAAGCCTCGAATAGAATCCGCACAGGCGCCACTAACTTTTGGGCAATGGTTGTAGTACCTGGAAAGTTCCAAGAGGGGGAGTAAAATTAGGGACAATATCTGATCTGCTAACATTGTGGTAAAGCCAACTTGTATATAAACCACTCCAGTGTCTAGGGGTTAATGCTACATGACAAAAAGAGTACTTATTAGGTACAAGAGGAGAAATAGTTGTTCTAGATGGGTGACTCAAAGCATTGGAACACTGTGTCCTACCTGCAATTAGCTCTTTACAAAAAACATTCACTGTGGCAGCTTCCAAGTTACTCTAATGATGGGTTCCCTTTAATGTATTGTAACATATTGTACTTTTAGAAGAGGTTAGGAGGAGGTTGCCCTTTCTAAAAGCCAGCTAAAGACTGTGTGTGTATCTGCTCCCAATCCAGCAAGAGCAACAATGGCTTGAGTGCCGAGGTGTTCTTGGTAACTTTTCTATTGCTCTTTGTATTGCCTTGTGAATCTTATCCCTTTTTTCCCTAATTTTAAAGCAGTTGCCTGTTTTGCCTTTAGTGATGAGCAGACTGTATCTGGGTTCAGTTCCAAGAGGGTTTGGTGAACATTACTAAAGTTTGGGTATCAAATCCAACCCCTTCAGAAGTTAATGTAAACTGAATGTTAAAAAATATTTATGATCATTTTCTAGGCTGGTAGACAAGGGACTGCTACACAAATGACATACTGGGGCTGGGCATTGCCTCGATAAATGTACCTAACCAAAAGCAATTTTTTAAATTCCATTTGGCAGGGAGCAGCAGTTTTATTATTGTTTAAAATATAGCATTAAAATGCAAAACCTATTAGACAACATGCCCTGATCTTGTATACCAAGTGGTGTAGCTGTGTGATATATACAACCTACTACAGGGACACTATCATTTAAAATAAAAAGTGTGTTTAAATTGCTGGAAAATTGATATTGTTTTGTTACTGTATTGTCTCATGTACTATCCCCCACTATAATGTACAGCGCTGAGCAAACCTTTTGGCGCTATCTAAATCCTGTCTTATAATAAAAATAATAATAATAATAGATCCCAGTCACTTTGTTCTGTTTGTAAACAGGATGGCCAGGGAATCTATTTCTCTATACCAGACCCCTATCCTAGATGACAGTCTGGTTTAGATGTTAATTGGAGACCCCACATAAACAAAGTGAAGAAGGGATTTCCATATTATGTTTACCAGGCCCCTCAGTTCCCTTTTGGGTCTAGTATTGATTTTAAGGGGAACCCCTTGCAAAAAGCAAGAAAACAAAGCTTTCCCCAAAAAACCCATGAATACAGCATAGCAGACCAGGAAAAGAGGGAATGGAGCATACGCCCCTCTCCCCCGCATACCAGGCAACTGTCTCTCAACATAGATCCTCGTCCTGGTCCAGTGGTTGTTGGGATCTGCAGGCAGTGGCGTATTGAAATCTGGCAACCCCTTTTAACAATAAGGGGGCATCCCAGATACCACCCCTTGTGAAATGAGTAATGGTTACATAGTACCCCTACTCATTCACAAATAAAAGTGAAAATTTTATAAACACAGTTTTTGCCAAGTCCCATGATGTAAACCCACCATCAATCATGTCATCCAGTGATATACAAACTCACCAATTATGAGGCAACCAGCATAAAAATACTGCAACGACTCAAACACGATGATGACCACTCACCAAATGACTGCATCTTGAGCTGTCATTGGGAATGACATCATTGCCCAGATATGGCTAACTTCACCTTTTAAGGCTAGGTTCACACTCATGCGGTGCGGTACATCGCATGGGATTCGCACAGGAACTGTACCGCATTCCTGTGCAAATCACATGCGAATTGTGTGCAGTGCGATTTGAGCCATACATACCCTTTTTTGGGTCTGCACTAGAATCAATTGCATGGGTATTCACTCCTATGCGATCCGATTCTGCACGTTGCACTGCATTTTGCGGACTGATTTCAGGGTATCGTTGATTTAACATACACACCTGCAGCAGTTCGCATGAATGGGGTGCGATTCTGATGCGGTGCGGAATTTGCACAGAAAACGCTGTGAATTCCAGACCGCATCAGTGTGAACCCAGGCTTAAGGGCCAAGTTCACATTTTGCATAAACTGGCCCATGCATACACACTATACTTTTTTTTTTTAACTGGTTCCCAACCACGCTATAGCTGAAGGATGGCTGCTACAGAATGGTTGTGTAATCCTGGGACGACGTCCATGGATGTCATTCCAGAACACGTCCCCCTGTGCGCACCCCCAGCGGCACGCACCTGGCGCCACCAGTGATCACTGTGTCCTACGAACACAGCTGATCACATGATACGGTGAATGGCCAATCACGGTGGCCTTTTACCACGTGATCAGCTGTGTCCAATGACACAGCAGATCACCGGGTAAATACAGTTGCCGGTTATTGGCTGCACTTTCCTCACAGCATGAGGAAAGTACTGCCGTGAGCTGGCAATTGTCCCCAAAGGGATCGGCACTGATCATCAGGGCACTGATGATCAGTGCCAACCACCTGTGCCCTGCAGTGCCACCCACCTGTGCCCATCAGTGCCACCCACCTGTGCCCTGCAGTGCCACCCACCTGTGCCCATCAGTGCCACCCACCTGTGCCCTGCAGTGCCTCCCACCTGTGCCCATCAGTGCCACCCACCTGTGCCCATCAGTGCCACCCACTTGTGCTCATCAGTGCCACCTATCGGTGCCCAGCAGTGCCCCCATTAGTGCAGCATCATCAGTGCTGCCCATCAGTGCCGCCTATCAGTGCAGCATCATCAGTGCCTCCTATCAGTGCCCATCAGTGCTGCCTAGCCATGCCACCTCATCAGTGCCCATCAGTGCTGCCTATCAGTGCCCATCAGTGCAGCCTCATCAACGCACATCAGTGATGGAGAAAAATTACCTATTTGCAAAATGTTATAATAGAAACAAAGAAACTTTTTTTTCAAATTTTTTTTTGCTCTTTTTTTGTAAATAAAACACCCAGTGGCAAGTAAATACCACCAAAATAAAGCTTTATTTGTGTGAAAAAAAATTATAAAAATTTCATATGGGTACAATGTTGCATGACCACGCAATTGTCATTCAAAGTGTAACAGCGCTGAAAGCTGAAAATTGGCCTGGACAAGAAGGGGGTATAAGTGCCCAGTAGGCAAGTGTTTAATATTGTTTAATGCAAATGGAATATATGTAGACCTTTTCTGTCATCCATGAAGCCTGGCTGTTCACAGTGCTACACTGATTTACTTCCAGGACACAGCAGCCATTGGGGGCTCACCCCTTGCATAGCAGGAGCAGGAAAGCTTCCAGATTCAAAAGCTGTACATACATAATGTGCTATCTCCCATCACAGCAAAGACTCTCCAGTTACACATCCTCACCAGGATTCTCACACTGCCCTAGCCCCTTTCCATCTCATACTCTGGGCTACAATAAAATGACCACTGGTAAGAGATTACCACTTTAGTTGTCAACAAAGAAAGTGGCTCGGTGGCAATTTTTTGTGGCCCATGTCCTGGAAATAAGTCTGGACACAGAATTTTAAAAGCTTCATGGGTGACAGAAAAGACCTACAGGTATGGCATTTGTATTCAACTATATTTTAGCAAACCGCAGTGTGTTTCAAACTCCTAGGGGTCCATGTCTGCATGTTCCATTTTATTTAAAAGGTAGACATAGCCTTTACAAGGTGAACTTGGCCATATTTGGGCAATGATGTCATCACTATTCCCTTACAATGAAAAATGTAGTTATGTTAGCTATTACATAGTTCTCCAGCCAACTTTGTTCAGTTCTGAGAAGTGAAGGGAAGAGTAAGATCATTTACTGGGCTTTTATTGCGGTCTTAATAGTTATAAAGGATTTTTTTTACTTCCCGTGCTAAGTATAGTTGGACAGGTGGACATGAAATGAGTGAGCGGAAATCTCTCTAACAGCAACACAGACTGCAATATAAACCTGAAAAAGTTGCAACTCTTCTACTCTGTTTTAAAAAAAAAAAATCAGTTGTCACTGAGGAAGAATTCTCTGTTACTAATGGGTACTTTTTTGTTTTTTAAAAGAGAAGTTTAGGAATGGAAAAAAAAAACAATTGTACTCACCTAGGTGGATGCAGTATCAGTCCGATGCTGCATCTGTCCCCCGCTGCTTCTAAGACTGAGGACTGTGCATTCAAACACAGCTGATTGCTCAGTTCTTGGTCATCACTGAGGAGGGAGAGGTAACTGTCAGTCACTGGCTCTCTGCTCTGCACCTACAGCACTCACTAGAGCCCTGGGCTGTGAAGAAGGTGGGAGTAGCTGGCTCAATCTCCCAGTGGTTTTCCTAAGAGGCTGAGTCAGCTCCCGGTCCAGGCATCTGGGTGGATTCCAATATTAATGTCCGGATCAATCCAGAGCCTGAATGGCTGAGTGACGTCAAAAGTGGACTTTACCTTGCTGCAGCTGAAAATGGGTCACAGGAGTGAAGTGAAGTGCACTTCTGTGACACACAGGAGACGTAGGGCCAAAAGAGCCTTTGGCCCTATCTCTTCTTTAATTTTATTGATAGAGATATAGAACCAGAACCAGCATTGCAATGCCTTTAAACGCTGTGTTCTTCAGCCAGGGTGCCTTGAATCTTTGGCAAATGTAATCTACAAGGTTCTTTCTGGTAATATCAATCACTGGATTAGCCCCCTCCCATGTTATTATTAGTCCATCACTATTTGCAGACCTAAAAGAACATGCCAAATCTGGAAAGCGCAAAGTCAACAATCAATTCTGCACAGCTGAACCTTACAAAATCTGATGGCTTTAGGTCTAAGGTTCATAAAATGCCGAAGAAAGCATCTTGAAGTACAGTATGTGTAGACAATATTGGTTGGCTGCATTGCTCTGCTGAAGCCTGTTCAATATCCTTTTATTGTGGTCATATATACTTTAATATCTTTCCCCCAGTAATAGAGAGATATTTAATATGTAATGTTTTCAAATATACTAAGATTTTAGACTGCATTTTTACAGATAATCTATAAATCTCTGCATTGATGATAGTCTTGCTTAATGGGTAAAAAAAAAAAGGAAACAGCAGGCCAAAAAAAGTGATTGTGCTAATGTTAATCTACCCCTGTACATTCTTCCCTTGTTTGTTAATATGTAAACAATACAGCTAGTTAATGGAACTCTAGTCTATACACTAACATTCCTGTCTATGCTACAGTGATAATGTATATCCTGTATGTAGCCAAAGAAACACTTGATCATCACTTCATTGTTAATACGCTGTTACCTATGTTTATTTAATGTAATCTGAATGTAACAAAAAACTATTGTTTAAAGTATTTTGTTTCTACATTGAATGACAGGAACATTAAGGAAACTGTATAAGTAAACAATTGTGTGGATAACAAAATCTCCGAAATTGTAATGTTACATTTTTTATTTAATTTCTCAGTCTATTCACATCATATATTATATCTATGAATGTTGACTGAATGTCCCACTGGTTTCTTTTATACCTCGGCAACTCCATCTATGGGATGTCCTCCTAGATCTTACTGTCCTGCTAAACTATCATACATTTTTTTTCCCTGCTTCAAAAAGTCTCAATTACCTTGCATTTTAAATAATGTAAAATAGGCTGAAATCCTCCAACAAAGAAATTGTGACCCATGTCAAGGCAGATGAGTGGACTTAGAGTATCAAACAATAAAGCAAACCAGCCATGAGAGAATCATGACCTCTTCTTCCGAAAATACTAGTTTCCAAGATGTACTGCTGACCCTTGAGTCACTGAACTGGAGCAAGAATGCAGAACGTTTTTCTTGTGACTTTTTGCATACTTGCAGTTCAGTCTATTAGAAAGTATTGAAGCCAGTTGATAAACCTAGAAGCCAAGCAACTAGCTTTCTTAGAAGGAAGACAGCACCAGCCCCCATTATTTCTTTTATGGCAGATTTATTATAAAGTGTATCTAAATCAAAAACATGGTTAAGTTTTTAGATAGTGTTAAGGTGTTAGAAGCTCTGTCAGGTTTCTATTAGGACTGAATGAATCTGTCATGGTGCAGGCAAGAGGGTCTCTCACAGCAGCTGCACACTCCACAACACCGTACTAGAGGCAGGTGACCTTTCTGTCTTGGCCCATCTCAGCTTACCAGCACAGGAAATAAAGAGGATCTTTCAACGTTCTGCTGACTACTGTCTAAGAAGAGGTTAAAACCATCCCTTACACTATCCAAAAAAAAAAAAAAAGGTTGATGTTTGATATACTTTTAACATAGGGCATCTGATTATTTTCAAAGAAACCTTTTTGGGAGGCCGTGAATGCCAAGCACTCTGGATAATACATCTTACAATAAAATACTGTTAGGAAAGTCAATGTACAAAAACTTTATTTTAGTTTGAATAAATAGTTCTCTTTTTTTTTTTTTAGACTTGGTTGAATAAAAATGCAAATACAAAGAGTTATATCAATATCAAGTGTTCCATTAGAGCACAGGACAAAGACAAAGGTTACTTAGAAAGTCACAAAAACTTTTGAATAACAAGTTCAAACAGCCCCTTTTGACTGTAATGATATCAGAAGCCATATATATGTACAGAAACTGCTTGCTATTGTACGAAGGCTGACCACAGACAATACATGAATTCAAATAAATATAGGATGCAAGAAACACACACTGAAGGAACTGACATCTTTTCTGGATTCTGTCAGTTTTTCTTAGTGTATGTATTTTTTGTCTCTTTTGAAAGCTGGAGCTAAGTCTAGACATTACCAAGCCAAACAGACAAGAGTGAGTTTCTCTAATTCCCTTTGATTTCCCCCCCTCTATCTCCTGGGGATGTCACAGAAGGTGAATAGAGCCTCTTCTCTGATGAAAAAGAACAGAAAAACAGTACAGTCACTCCGTATATAGAACACTGTACATTCTCCAGAGTTTAAAACGTTTCTTTGAAAAGCATTGAAGAACATTTGACAAACTTTTTTAGGGAGTGGTATCGCTGTCAAAGAATTTAAAATGAGCAAAGAAAAAGATAATGATGATGACAGCGAAGATTACTTTAACAAAGTAGAACTGTGTCTACTTAATCTTCAGCTCAGGCTAATTTCTTATAATGGACCCTGCATTGAGTTTATATTTTATCTCTGTGCTTGCTGCTTCAGATTTCCTTTTAGAGTCCATATCAAGTAAGAATTAGTCTTTGTGTTTATGTGTGTATGCACTTCTGTGAGTATGGTAGAGTTCAATATGGCGGTCCATTAAGGCACAAATAATGCTCAGTTAGGGGGACATTTGAAAAGTAGCAGTATGGCCATATCTTGTCTATACTTCTGCTTAAAGCACGGTGTTAGGGGTGGGCTATGCTATGCCTCAAAGTAAAAAACAAACCTCATAACACTACCTTGTACTCATTTCAGATCTTTGCCAGTGCTGATCCACACGTAATAACACAGAGTTCACAGTTCTTTGTTGTAACTGGTTCCACTACTTTGTGTTAGATCATGTCCTCTGTCAGAATCCAGCAGAAGAAACCTGTATAGTCAGACCTCCATTTCCAGCTCTGTTTAAGTGGTTAAAGTGGTCGTATAGGCTTAAGGTTTTCTACCTTCATGTATTCTATACATGAAGGTAAAAAACCTTATGTGTGTTCTCCCCCCACAGCCCCCTCTAATACTTACCTTAGCCCCATCACAGTCCAGCAATGTACACAGGAGCATCGGTTTTCCCGGGTCTCTCTCTCTCTTCATTGGCTGAAACACAGCATTGGGAGCCATTGGTAAGGGTCTGGTATGGATTTCGAGGGGAACACCATGCTAGTTTTTGACGAACAGAATAAGACCAAGTAGAAAATGTAATTTAACTCCAATATTTTTTCCCTAAATGAGTACATCATACAAGTGCACCACTTCACATGCAGGCTTAAGGCTTCCCCAAGCATATTATTTTAAGGATAGGTTCACCTTTAATAACATGTTACACTTGGGTTTAGGATGTAACATGTTACTATGCAGCATCCTCCCCATCACTGCCAGTGACAGCAGGGGTCCTTCTCCCCGCACCCACTGTCATATTTTGAAGTTGGCTCGGCTGTGTAGGGCTCTGCCAAAACAGCTGCATCATTTATTCACAGGAATCTGGGAATGAATTCACTACAAATCCCATCTGCCACTGCAGCAGACAGACTTTTAGTATCAATAAATTGTGCGCACACTGAGCAGCATGCTTTTAATTTATTTACATTGCCTGAAGCCCAGGGGCAAAGAGCTTTAGGCAGTGTGTGCAGGAACCTGATATTGCATTGACGTTTCTGGAAAAGGATGTCCATTTTTTTTTTTTACTTTTTTACAGTAAGGGAACTTACGTGTATAGAAAACCTTCAGTACAATAAACCTCCTAAAAAGATTGTGCAGCTAGCATATAATGTGTTCCCACATGTAAAAAAAAGTAAATGAAATTAAGAAATACAGCGAAACAATATATAAATAAATATGGTGCTAACAAGCTAATAAGTGCGTGTATAAATAGTGACAAACAAATTGCTATTCAAGAGGTCTTCCAATGCATACATATAAGCACCCACAGAAACTGTACATAACAAGTGCTATAAATTAGTGCACACAAATACAAAATAAATAATCCTTAATAGTGATCTGTCCCTTTAAATCCTAAATACCATGACGTGGACCTGTGTGGTACACCTCCTATATATCGTGATCCAAATACACCAACAAGTATCATCTGGATATACACTAGTCTCAAAAGTAGTGAACAGTCCCTTTAAATCTGCTGTACTTCAAGTGGACCAGTGTAACACGCTACTGTATATACATGTATGGTGCTCCTGTGTCACCTCTTAGTGCTCTTCAGCCTCCAACACTCTATTGCTGTCACCTACCAAGTTTGACCCGTAATGAGAGGTCCAACTGTGCTTTTCCCTTTTAACCCGGAAGGGTATGATAGCACACAGATCTTCACCACCATTAGCTAGCACTTTTAAGCAGATCCAAATCGCTCCACATCCATGTGAAAAAAAATGCTCAATATAGTGTAGTATTTCCACTAAAAGCAGCCTTTATTAAAACAATCTCGTTCAACGCACATTAAAATGTGTCCTCCTGGGACACTACAGGGTTAAAAACTCACTATACAGTGTTTTCTGTCAAATGTATGCAGTTTTCAACTTTCAATGTTGCCATTTAATCTGCATTAACCCTTTCGCTGCCAGGTCCATATGCGGTAGGGACCTACAGCACTGCTTCTAGCTGGCCAGGTCCATGTGCTGTACTAGCATGCATTCCTCCTCTGCTGTAAGCTCATGGTTACTTCAGAGACCATGAACTTATAGTAGAATTGTTCAGAAGACACTGCTGAGCAAACTATTAGCTCTGAGCAGTGGCTGACAAGCCAGTGATGAGAGCATTTTACCTGAAATGTGAGCCCCCACCCAACGCTTCACTGCACAGTGTCATCAGCCACTCCACATGCCTTTGCTGACACCTAAAATGCCACCCACTCCTGCTCTAATTCTTCCTTTCCCTGCCACTTCACCCCGCTGCTCCAATCCCCTCAGCTTGCAAACCCGATCCCCTTGTGGCTACCCTGCAGCTGTCGACTCCCCCCCCCCCGCCCCTTCGGTGACTTTGGGTGCTGCAGGGCAGCCACAGATAGATCTGCTTGGCCAAATAGATCCCCTCCACGTTCCTCCAACCCCCCTTCAGTGCCCCCCCCACCTTCCTGATGGCAAGCTCTGCCCCTCCCCAACTGCTAGCCATCTCTCTTTCCTCCCCCTCCTGCCAGCTGCAGCCATTGTCAGGATGGAGAAAGGGGGAGGGGGCAGTAAACATGTGTTTACCAGTCCCCTTCCTTTGCTGAATGAATACAGTCAGCAATTAGTACAGATCGCTTCTGTCTTCTTTCATCACTGACACATAGCAAACTATGTTTTTATGTGTCAGTTAGTGAATGAAACATAGAAAACAGTGTGTACTATGTTTCAATTTATGAATGAATTGGATTCTGTACAGAATAGGAGTCTATACAGACTCATATCCATTGATCTACAGTGCAGCCCAGGCTGCAGATAAAGGGACTGTCATTAGTTCCTTTTTCGGTTTCAAAAAAGAAGCATTATAGGTCTATTGCGAAAAAAACAGATTAGGTTGCAAAAATAAATAAAAAAAACATAGTAAGGGTAGATTTCTTTGTTGGGATGGCCAGAGTAAAATCCCATTTACATTTTGGTCAGTGTAGAATTCCCTTTGCATTGTTGGTCAGTGCAGAATCCCCCTATATTTTTGTTTAGTGTGAAATTTCTTTTACTGTAAAAAAAGGAGACCTGTAAATGGGGACCTTTGAGGCACAACATAATCATAAATACATGATTTATTTTGTATCAATATTCAATATGTAAAATAACATTCTATTTCACAACAACAGTACTAAAACATGTAGAAAATAAAAAGTTTACAATATCAAGGAGCAGCAAATCTCTTTCCATGTGATCCTTTCATTATTATTGGCTTGGGCTCCATGCGTTTCATGGACTTAATCCACTTTTTCAGGAGCCATCGCCATATAGACATTTGACTACTGATATAACAACAAATACAATAAAAAAATCACAAAAATATATTTTTCCATTCTGGCATAATAAAGCAACATATTGTAAGTGCACCGAAAAAGGAGAGAGAAAACAAAAATGAGAGGAGCAGTACCCCCTGGAAACCCAAAGGGGGTAGGAGAGGATGCAAGCCACATAATGTACCCATAAATATATACATACATCTAGACCTATAAATTAAAAGTTACCTCCAAAAATAGGTTGCTTCAAAAAAAATGCTAAGTGAATAGTACAGAGACACTCTACTTGTAGACTTATACCGGCCTCTATTCATATACTCCTCATACCGCAAAACAATTTCCTCCTAAATGGTAAATATATCATGTAAAACCAACCATTGTATTAATGGAGTATGGGAGGCTGGGCAAAATAAAATGTATCCAACACCCACCTCTACACCTGTATCCACAGGCAAAAAGCCTAAAGTGAGCTTCTCAGAATAGGTCACATGTCCATGGCTGGCTTATAAACTGAAAGTTTCCTGTGTGGTAATAACAACAGATGATAAAACACTTTAGTATTAGCTCCATTCTTAAAGCGGAGCTCCACCCAAAAGGGGACATTCAGCTGTAAGGACTGCTCCCCATTAAGGATTGGCACCTTTGGGGGATGGGGGGGGAGCGGGTACCTGTCAAATTCGGGCCTAGGCGATCAGAAGAGGAAGGTGTCCTCCCTCCCTGTAGTCTTTTGGGACACGTGACAGGTCCCAGAAGACTACAGGACCATTCATGAAGCGCAGCGCTACTCATGCATGTGCAGTGGGTACCCGGCTGTGAAGCCTCAAGCTATCACAGCCGGGTGCCCACACTGAAGATGCCAGCCTCCCGGAATACAGGACGGCTGGTGAAATGGGCTGCGGGGGACACACCATGGGACCGAGGGACAGGTAAGTAGCTCTTTTTTAAAAGTCAGCAGCTACAGTTTTTGTAGCTGCTGACTTTTATTTTTTGAGAGAGTGAGTGGAACTCTGCTTTATCATGAAAACCATTTTTGCCTAAAGCAGGCTACACCATGGAAATGACCTTCATCTGCCAGAAACACTAGTCTCAATATCGGAGAAACTCCACAGGCACTTTACAAGCACTGCTGAACAATGTAGTGGGTTTTCAGATTGTGGACTCACAGGGGAAACTGAGAGTCTCCTATATAGTAGTAATAACAACAACAACAATACAAGATTAAAGTCCCAATCTAAACGCACATCACATGCCCAGCATAAGACAAGTAATTAAATTACCTTAGTAAGCCCAGGTTGCTGGCCTCACAGCCAAAATGCAAGCAGAACCACACAATGTGGCAGAGAAAATGCACCAGGTGTCTTCCACACAACAAGTAAGCAGCAGTAAAGCCAAATACCAGCCTCCAGCTCCCTTATGAAGACCTCCTGATGGGTCACAGGTGGACAATTAAGACTACTGTATGCAGTCTGCCAGGTCCCTCTCCCCCCAAAAAAAGGCCGTCGGCCCAACAGGCGCGGACAGCGCATGCGTGCTACACATGCCCAGAAGGCGCAGACCATACCAGAAAAATGGAGACCGACACCAAGGGCGCCTGTTGGGCCGGTGGACATTTTTTTGAGGGGGGGATCTAGCAGACTTCATACAGCGGTCTTGATTGTCCACCTGTGACTCATCAGTGATTTGTATTTGTTCTTATATCAGTAGTCTAATGTCTATATGGTGATGGATCCTGCAGAAATGGATTAAGTCCATGAAATGCGTGGAGCTCAAGCAGATAAGAATGAACCCTACAAATAATTTGGATCCAATGGAAAGAGATTTGCTGCTCCTTGATATTGTAAACGTTTTATTTTCTACACGTTTTAGTACTGTTGTGAAATAGAATGTTATTTTACATATTGAATTTTGATACAAAATAAATCATGTTTTTATTATTATGTTGTGCCTCAAAGGTCCCCATTTTCAGGTCTCCTTTTTTCTGGTATATATTCACAATATTAGGGATGTGGCACTTAAACACAGATTTTAATGTCAATTACCTTTCTTTTACTGTAGTTGCCAGTGTAAATCCCCTTTACACAATGATGTTCAGTGTGAAATCCCCCATTACATTGATGGTCAATGTAGAATCCCCCATTACATTGGTAGTCAGTGTTAGTGAAATAAGTGTAAAGAGAAGCGAGGAATAAGGCATGAGTTGCTGCTCATTCCACTACCCTTAGATTAAATGATCATTTACCCTTACAGTACTGGGGGGTTGAACATATTATGGGAATGTTTCCTTTGCATTGACTTAATAGCCTGTTTTTGTTTCATAAAGTGGATGATGTTCACCCTAAAAATAATTTCAAATATATTTAATTCTGCTTTCAGATGCCCAATATGAACAGATTAAAGGAAGTGTAATGTTGGGATTTTGAATATACTGCAGAAGGTAAGCAACAGACTAAATATATCAGTATAAAACCATTGTTTTATTTGCCATATATTACAGAAATCCATAAAAAAATTTAAAACCACATGAACATCTTTGCCTTCCAGTATAGCCATACACATATTCATGAGATCCTATTCATAGATGGTCTACATGTTTTGTGGGAAACCCGCTTCATCAGGACCTTGAATGTCACTATACAGTTTCTGAGACAAGATGCATACGTAAATTATAATTAACAAAAAAGTAACATCTTCATCTTTATTTATGAAATCATAAATACATTTTACACGACATAGAAATGATTATTGATATGGCAATACCAATCTCTAGTTGAAAAATACCCCTCTGGATTATGAGAGAGTAAAGGAAAAAGAGAGGGAAAAAATATATTAATAATATATAATATGAATCAATTAGTAACTTATCCAAAATAGTAGTTATAATTATCACCTTATATTCACATATATGGCAATGTGTGCTTGGCGATCCTGCCTGCCGGCCCGTGGGGAGAGGTCTGATTAGTCAAGACCACACAGTTTAGAGCGAACTGTGAAAGATCCCATATCACAAGATTAAATTAAAATTAATTAAATTAATTTAATCTTGTTGTGACGGAGGGTAGGCAGGACAGAACACACAGGGCAAATGGCAAACACTTAAAGCTTTATTGAAACAGACAACAGTCACTCAATGGGGAAATTGCAGGGCGGGCGGCCAGATTAGTAGGGGAGTAGTACAGAGAGAGAGTCCAAAATACTTGTAATCCAGCCCCGGTGGGCAAAGTTAAAGTCTCTACAGCAGTTTGTAATCCAACCGGGAGGTAGGGGTAGTTCACAAACAGTTCAGATAAAACAGGGGGGAGCATACACTCACGCAGAGCTGATGTGGTAGTCTCAGGCAGAGCTGATGTGGTAGTCTCAGGCAGAGTTGATGGGGTAGTCTCAGGCATGGCTGATGTGGTAGTCTCAGGCAGAGCTGATGTCCCCCTGTATCCAATGGGGGGGGGGTCTTGTGGCAGAGTCTGGTCAAGAGGGTCCCGCTGCAGCTGGGGCTCCCTCCGTGACTGCACAGCAGAGAGGATGCCCGGGAAGAGCCCAGCACCGACCTCTTAAACCGGGGCAGGACGAGAGGTGGAGGGGGGTCATTAGCAGGATGACAATGGAGGTAATGTCTTGATTGAGTTTGGGGACATTTAGATGACAATGGAGGGGATGCCTTGAATGAGTTTGTGGACATTTGGATGACAATAGAGGGGATGCATTGATTGAGTTTGGGGACATTTGGATGACAATGGAGGGGATGCCTTGATTGAATTAGGGAACATTTGGCAGGAAAGGCACTAATTGCATTGGAGATGGGAAGCACTTCCTCTGGCACAAAAAGTAAGGCATTAATTAGGTACTACATTTGGGTACAAGACAGGATGGACAGAAAAGGAAATACAGTAATTGAATTTGTAGCTGTACAACAGAATGACAGTGCGGAGAATACATTAATTGAATTTGTGGACCTTTTGGCAGGATTCAGGTGGAGGGGGTGCATTAATTACAGCTAGGAGCATTTGGCACACAGGAGTAGAACACTAACTGAGGATGTACTTCCTCTGGGCACAAGGGATTAATAAAGGAATTATTAACTTGGACTGGCAGAGCACCTATATTGTGACACTTGTTATATGGTATCTTTTAGAGTTTCAATATCCATCCCTCACATATGAATTATACTAATATCAGATGCCCAATATGAGTAAATTTTCTAGTCCCTGGTGTTGGGTTTCCACTTGGCTCATTCAAGCTGCAAACAGTATTCTACATACTGGAAGTCACTTTCTCAATAAAATCTAGTTAAATTAAAAGCCCACACAAGCACATTCAGGCTCCTGTAGATGCATATAGGTGGTTCACTTAGACCAGTGGCAAATCATCCATGTGTGCAACCATGTGCACTGCATATGGGTCCCAAAACTGTGCTCTGACACTGCACCCTTGAATGATTCATGTTCCAGGTGCTACAGCTGCACCTGTCACTAAGCACATACAGCACCACTAAGTTTATACACTGCCGACCTAAATTCTCAGCCCTCCACCTCTCCCAGCACTCTCCTGCACTATGCTCCAGTGCTACCTGCAAAAAGATGCCTACAGGGTTAAGGAGGTGGAGCTTCCAGCTGCTGCTGACAAGTGCTAGTGGGATGGGAGCTCATTGCCCGGGTTAGAAGATACCCCCAATGCCGACTGCAGGAGTTCCTTCTGAGAGAGGTTAAGGGTGGATAATCCAGGCCAACGGTTTATCAAATCAACAGCACTGTATGTACTTAGTGACAGGCAGATGTGTCGGGGGAGGTAATTGGGAGGGGCTTTGTAAGATGTCAGGAGGGAATTGGGGAGGGGAATTGAAATGGCAGGGAGGGTGGGGTCTGTAGGAGGGTGTGAGGCCAGTATTGCTGCTGTGTGCCTGTAGCTAGTGTCCATTGCTCCATGCATTCCACTGCCCAATGGCCCCTGTACTTCTGGAGCAATGACTCAGGGCTTATTCACATCATATATTTTAAGCAACAGATAGCATGGATTCATGAAAGACAGAAGTTGTCAAACAAATATTATTTCTTTTTATGAGGAGGTGAGCAAAACCTTGGACAGAGGGGCGGCGGTGGCCGTGGAATACCTGGATTTTGCAGAAGCGTTTGACACAGTTCCCCGCACACGGCTAATGTGTAAGGTATAGTCTACAGGCTTGGGAAAATCTGTATGTAAATGGATAGAAATGTGGCTAGAGATCATATTCAGAGAGCAGTAGTTAATGATTCATACTCTGAATGGTCTAGGGTTTTCAGTGGTGTACCCCAAGGTTCAGTGTTGGGACCCTTACTTTTTAATATATTTATCAAGGATATAGGGTCTGGGGTTAAAAATCCAATTTCAGTCTTTGCAGATGACACCAAGCTGTGCAGTGGAATTACAGGATGTCTCCAACTTTCAAGCTAACCTCAATGCACTGTTTAATTGGACAACTACATGGCAAATGAGGTTTAATGTTGATAAATGTAAGGTTATGCACTTGGGGGCCAAGTATACACATGCATCATACATACTAGGGGGAGTACAACTGGGGGAATCAATGGTGGAGAAGGATCTGGGAGTTCTGGTAGATCATAAGCTTAATAATGGCATGCAATGCCAAGCTGCGGTTTCTAAAGCGAGCAAAATCCTCTCTTGTATTTAAAGAGGTATAGACTCCAAAGAGAGAGAGAGCAGAGAGAGAGATATCATATTACCCCTGTACAAATCATTAGAAACACCTCATCTGGAATATGCAGTTCAATTTTGGGCACCAATTCACAAAAAGAACATTGGGGAACTGGAGAAACTACAGAAAAGGGCAGCCAAACTGATAAGAGGCATGGAGGAGCTCAGCTATGAGGAAAGATTAGAGGAACTGAATTTATTCTCTCTTGAGAAGAGGAGATTAAGGGGGGATATGGGGTCATATAGGCGCACCCTGAAAACCCATCTCTTCAGAGGAGCCTACCCCGCCCTCACCTAATTGCCGGTCTCCTCCACTCTTTCCACCACTCCATCCCCCACAGCTATTTCCTCCTGTACCACTCTCCCCTCCCTCCTAGGTTGTAAGCTCCAAGGAGCAGGGCCCTCAAACCCCTCATGTATTGTATTGTATTGTTACTGTGCTGTCTCGTGTACTGTCTCCCATTATAATGTACAGCGCTGAGAAAACTGTTGGCGCTATATAAATAAGTGCCGCCCTAGGCAAGCGCCTTGTTTGCCTCGCGGCAAATACGCCCCAATACACACCTTTCCCTGCATTAATTACAGAGGTACATGGATGAATATAAGAGAGGTCATAAATGTACAGGATGGAATATGAGAGGTATATGGATGAATAGGATGGCATACAGGAGAGGTATATGGATGTACAGGATGGTACACAAGAAGGGTATATGGATGTACAGAATGGTATATAAGAGAAGGTATATGGACGAATAGGAGGGTATATAAGAGAGGTACATGGATGCACAGGATGGTGATTGTGTGTGTGTGAGAGTGTGCTTGCGTGCGTATATATATATATATATATATATATATATATATATATATATGTGTGTATGTGTATATATATATATGTGTGTGTGTATATATATATATGTGTGTGTATATATATATATATATATATATATATATATATATATACACACAGGATTGTCATCTCTGCCCTCTCGTTCTGCACTGTACATTCCGTGTTTAACATTACCACATTCTGCACATTCTATGTAAGCCATCTCAGACTTTAGTTAACCACACCCCCTTTAAGCTATGCCCAATATTTAGCACAATTTAAACCATGCCCACTTTTTGCCTTGGCATGCTTTCGCGCCACTTTTTTTTTTTTCTTGAAGCCTAGTGCCCACTTTTGATCTTGTAAACGGGACCACTGATTTCATGATACACTCTTGACTCAGACCTTAATTGTACAGTACTGTTTTTTTTTGCAGGAGTGAACTCCGTAGTGTGTATTGTCTATTTGTGTTCATGGGTGATGTAAACCCTAACTGAATGACATTTAGTTTGCTAAAGCATTATTTATGATAAACAACTGCCATTTTTTTCTCTATCAAATGGCAGATCACAATCTGGAGATCAGGACAGTGCATTGTCATCCTTTAAAAATGTGTCTGAACAAGACCCTTCATGGCTGGATCATTAGATATAATTTTTTTTAACGAACGCAGCAAATTAAAAATATTGAAAATGAAATTTCAGCAATATTGTTTGTATTTTTTACATTGCCATGTTGAAACCTTTAGTTGATTGGGTTTGCATACATTTTAATTTCTCAAACTTCGGATTGTAGCCATACAACCCCTACCCCTGTACCTATATGTTTTCTTTTCATATTGTTGAAATATATTTTTTGCTTTCCTTATAGCTTCCTTTGCCAACTTTTTCTGCATAATTTTAATTATTATTGTGATTAATTATTATCATGATTTTAATAGGATATTTTTCTGACTCATCTTTTGTGATCCAGCTCAGAAAATGTTCAGAATAAACATATTCATACATAAAGAGATTCTATCAAGGAATCTTTTACTGAGTTGGGAAATGCATGTTTCAGCATAAAGTCAATGAGTAAAATATTAAATCAAATCTGAAGTATAAATTGTAATCCATGCATGCTGTATAGTTTATGTATATTTTGCTAACATTGAAGATATTGGACATTGAAAGCAATAGTTAATAGTAATTCCTCTGCCGCCAACCGAAACCTCTTGATTTTTGTTATTTGTAAAAAAAAGTCCCTACTTTTCCAAAATTGTTATGTCTGTGCTATGTACAGTATATGTTTTATATTAAATCAGCAAAAATTTAAATCTGGGATTCAACAGTTTATTCCCAGTAGTGCTCCTTTTAGAGAATACAGAGACAAATATAATTTTGTATGGAATTTATTAATGATAACAAGAAAAGCAGTAAAATGGATCCCCTGCAGCCAGCAAAAATACTCCCCACCCCCCCCCCCCCACCAGCAACAATAGATTCCCATAGCAAAACTGAACCCCTGCAACAAAACACCACCCCAGGAACAATAGACCTCCAGCAGCAACAACACATTGACAGATCTCCCATCAGCAAGCAATAATAGGCCACTCCCTCAACAGTAGATCCCTTCCAGCAACAATTCAATAGACCTCTCCAGCAGCAATAGCCTACCTTGCAAAAATAGAACCCCTGCAGAGACAGTAGATCCCCCAGCAACCAGCATTAATAGACCCACCAGCACACCTCAGTACCACAGGGGAACTGTTAGGTAAATCTTTAAATAATATTAGGCTTTCTGTTTAACAGAGAGCTGCAATTTGTTAGTAGTATAACTTAAATCAAGGAATGCGCTAAAACCACAAACTATTCCTAATTTAGTGTAGAAACATTAGTGCAAAAGATATATATATCTATTATCAATTAATATCAAAAAATATCAAAATTATGTGCAAAACATAAATAATTTAAATAATTAAGTTTTTGAATATAAAAAAACAAAAATGTCCAATTCTGAATTTCTTCAAATGTCCAAATAAATCCTTTCCAAATTCAGGTGCTCTCAAAGAAATTGTGCCAAAATCCACCACCAAAAGTAAAGTTGGGTAACTCACCAGAGCTCCATGCTGATCAATCTCTAGATCAGCAAAAAACGCTTTTTGCTCTGGGAGCAGATGCAATGAATCAACTTCTCAGGTGTGATGATCAATAGCTACACATTCATCCATAAGGTAGGTATCCACCACTCAATATAATGGTTCCAGGAGCATTATATCACTCTCTCTTTTTATATCTCTCCACCGAGGTCATGTTTGGGAATGAAAGAGAAAAATCATGGTGCAGCCAGTTTTTTTATAAAAGTATCCAACAATTTAATAAAGATTTACACTCACAAAAAGGGTGTCTTCACCGACACCAGTATAACAGCATAAAACAGCAAATGGTATAACAGTCTCCTGTTCCCCGTACACTCACTACAGCGCTCGTGACTTAATTTTCTCCACAAACGTCAGCATCCAGTAAGCCCTACTAGTTTCGTCATGAATGACGTCTTCAAGGGGGGCCGCCCCTTGAAGACGTCATTCATGACGAAACTAGTAGGGCTTACTGGATGCTGACGTTTGTGGAGAAAATTAAGTCACGAGCGCTGTAGTGAGTGTACGGGGAACAGGAGACTGTTATACCATTTGCTGTTTTATGCTGTTATACTGGTGTCGGTGAAGACACCCTTTTTGTGAGTGTAAATCTTTATTAAATTGTTGGATACTTTTATAAAAAAACTGGCTGCACCATGATTTTTCTCTTTCATTCCCAAACATGACCTCGGTGGAGAGATATAAAAAGAGAGAGTGATATAATGCTCCTGGAACCATTATATTGAGTGGTGGATACCTACCTTATGGATGAATGTGTAGCTATTGATCATCACACCTGAGAAGTTGATTCATTGCATCTGCTCCCAGAGCAAAAAGCGTTTTTTGCTGATCTAGAGATTGATCAGCATGGAGCTCTGGTGAGTTACCCAACTTTACTTTTGGTGGTGGATTTTGGCACAATTTCTTTGAGAGCACCTGAATTTGGAAAGGATTTATTTGGACATTTGAAGAAATTCAGAATTGGACATTTTTGTTTTTTTATATTCACAAACTTAATTATTTAAATTATTTATGTTTTGCACATAATTTTGATATTTTTTGATATTAATTGATAATAGATATATATATCTTTTGCACTAATGTTTCTACACTAAATTAGGAATAGTTTGTGGTTTTAGCGCATTCCTTGATTTAAGTTATAGCACTAAGAAATTTATTTGGTTTCTTTGAGGTGGAATTGCTGCTTTAAAGTATTAAGGGTGTGGCGCTTTTATTACACTTGTGAATTTGTTAGTAGTACTTGTTCAATGTGTTCAAGTGCTGCCTCTGACTTCCTCTGTATACAAGCAGCCCAGGAAGGCTCTGAATATATATAGGTGGAACTCATGCAGAACACAGTATGAATATTAATGTGACCCCAGCCAATCCTAGGGAGTGCAGCCCTGAGGAATGCTGGGAGTGGATATTCAGTCTTTGAGGAAACTGAGTACTGGTCCTTTCCTGGAGAGGATTGAACCAGCCCAGGGGGAAGGCACACTGTTGCAATGCAGCCTCAGGTGGGCAATCTGAGGGCCTAAAGTAAGAGAGAGTGATTCTGATTCTTCAGAAAGCTGACTGACCAAGGGGAGCTGTCTGCCAAAGATCTGTCTGGTATCACTGGAGGACATCACTTGGAAGATTGGAAGAAGACTATAAATTCTGTCCTTGGGTCTTGTGAGTACAGACACTGTGGATCTTGGGGACTTTACTACCCCCCTGGTGCTTTGTAGTCAGTGTAGGTCTGAAACAAGGGGACGCCGGCTGGTGTCCTGAAGAGCACTGTCCACTTAACTCCATCCTAACATTTGACTTTGCTCAAGGCTGCTGATTATAGAAGTTCTGTCCTCAACTGTAAGTTGTATTACTGGAGTATCCCACTAAATTCCCCGCCCCTATCCAAGTTCTCCAATAAAGCAACAAAAACAACAAACCCTAGACTGATTATTGGAGACAACGAGTGAAAGTGTGTGTGCACCTGGCTATGAAACCACCTTGTGCCTGGCTGCAGAGTGAAGTTAGGAAAAACCTGGACATTAATACGGTGGCTTTTTCAGGTGTAAGCGCTACATACATTTAAAAAGAAAAAAAATGATATATATATATATATATATATATATATATATATATATATATTGTAGAGAGGTGCCTGTTAAACCGGTTCGAGTGCCAGGAAAAGTGATCGATGGGATAAAAGTTCCTCCACAGATTCTTGGATTTGCAATCTAAGGTAAGGCCAGTAAAGATTTCATGGTAAAGAAAGATAGCAAAACTCACTCCGGGGCTGGTTTACTGGGAATCTGAGCTTTGAGAGGAACATACTCCCAATTCCCTTGACAACATTTGGATGTTTTCTGCTTAGGTCTTGGTTAAGGCAGCTTGTCCTAGCTCTCAAACAGCTTTCAGACACACTCTGAGTGTTCGTGTATTCGTGTGAGGAAGCGACTAGGAGTTTGGCTGCAATTGTTTAAAGGACACTTACCTTTAACCAAGGACTTTGTCGGGCCATGACACAGTAAGGCTCATTTTCTTATGAGTTATGGCCAGAGGCTACTACCTTCTGTTTGGATTAAACCTGACACTTCTGTTAAAGAAACTCTGAGTTGGTCCCTGCCTTGAGCCTGATCCCCTACAAATTTTATATACACACACACACTTAAATGGCATGCTAACATGAAAACATATACTGTGCAGTGCCAGATGAGAAACATTTTTGTCCACTGCCAAAAATACTGGATCAAAGTTTTCAAATGTCTCCATTTTTCTATTTTAGCAGCGAATATCTCCTAAAAAGTTCCTACAGGTAAGCTTTATTATAAGTGTCCAAGTGGTGTTTACTACTCCTTTAATTCATAATTAAAATGGCATTCACCTTTTCTTGGACACTTCTGCCTACAAGAGAAATGGACATTGGCAAAAAAAAAAGCATTGGTCAGTACAGGCCAACACTACTCTCAGCCATTACATCACAGTTTTTTCATAAAGTAAGTACCATGTGTATGAAAATAAATTCAGTGAGAGGGACCTGTACTGCTTGATGGACTCCAAGAAGTGGATTTCATGATGAATACAAAAATTATATTTACTTTCTTGTCAAAAATGAAGGAAAGGAAAATGGGGAAGAAATTGCAAATGAACTTTAAAGGCACAGAAATTTCAAACACGTATTAGTAAAATCATTTGTACTTTATTATGACAATGAGTCATGAAAAAACATCTTGCAGTTTAAAAGAGATCATTATATACTGTCCCCGCAGACAATGTCTCACAACCCAACATATTACAAGGAACACACTAGTGATGAGGAACACAAGAACCACCAGAAGGATTCTATGGGGGAGTGAGAGACATTAAGCCGCAGGAAAAATTACAACATGTAAATACATGAAAAGGGAGAGGTCATACAATAATATAATATGACTTACATATAATATCAATATGCACCATGCAGCAGCAGAACCCTCTGTGTCTCCACAAGGCAAGGGGTCAATCAGAAGGCCAGATATGGGGGCACAACAATGGCCGACAGTCCAATGGTCTAGACCAGTGGTCGGCAAGCCGCGGCTCGCGAGCCACATGCGGCTCTTTGCACACATTAATGCGGCTCTTCTGTGTGCCGGGCGCCCGCTCCCCTCCCTCCTCTCGGGCGGCCGCCCCAAAAGTCAGGACTCTGCAGCTAGCCCAGCAATGGGCAAACTACGGCCCGCATATGGCCCGGAGGACCTTTTAATCCGGCCCGCGGAGCGTGGCAAACATTGGCTGTCAGGATGTAGGCGGGGCAGCGTGATGAACTCCTCTCCTCTCACAGTCCGCCCTGAAGACCGGAACAGCGCGGGAACACGGCGAGAGGAACGCGCGGAGCAAAGGTAAGTGAATTGACACAATATGGGGAATGAATTACTATAGGGGGGATGAATTACTATATGGGGGATGAATTACTATGGGGGATGAATTACTATATGGGGGATTAATTACTATGGGGGATGAATTACTATATGGGGGATGAATTACTATGGGGGATGAATTACTATATGGGGGATGAATTACTATGGGGGATGAATTACTATATGGGGGATGAATTACTATGGGGGATGAATTACTATATGGGGGATGAATTACTATGGGGGATGAATTACTATATGGGGGATGAATTACTATATGGGGGATGAATTACTATGGAGGATGAATTACTATATGGGGGATGAATTACTATATGGGGGATGAATTACTATGGGGGATGAATTACTATATGGGGGATGAATTACTATGGGGGATGAATTACTATATGGGGGATGAATTACTATGGGGGATGAATTACTATATGGGGGATGAATTACTATATGGGGGATGAATTACTATGGGGGATGAATTACTATATGGGGGATTAATTACTATGGGGGATGAATTACTATATGGGGGATGAATTACTATGGGGGATGAATTACTATATGGGGGATGAATTACTATGGGGGATGAATTACTATATGGGGGATGAATTACTATGGGGGATGAATTACTATATGGGGGATGAATTACTATGGGGGGTGAATTACTATATGGGGGATGAATTACTATATGGGGGATGAATTACTATGGGGGATGAATTACTATATGGGGGATGAATTACTATATGGGGGATGAATTACTATGGAGGATGAATTACTATATGGGGGATGAATTACTATATGGGGGATGAATTACTATGGGGGATGAATTACTATATGGGGGATGAATTACTATGGGGGATGAATTACTATATGGGGGATGAATTACTATGGGGGATGAATTACTATATGGGGGATGAATTACTATATGGGGGATGAATTACTATGGGGGATGAATTACTATATGGGGGATTAATTACTATGGGGGATGAATTACTATATGGGGGATGAATTACTATGGGGGATGAATTACTATATGGGGGATGAATTACTATGGGGGATGAATTACTATATGGGGGATGAATTACTATGGGGGATGAATTACTATATGGGGGATGAATTACTATGGGGGGTGAATTACTATATGGGGGATGAATTACTATATGGGGGATGAATTACTATGGGGGATGAATTACTATATGGGGGATGAATTACTATATGGGGGATGAATTACTATGGGGGATGAATTACTATATGGGGGATGTATTTTCAGTTTTAAAAATGTGGCTCTCAAAATAAATTTCAATCGTGATTTTGGCGAGATTTGGCTCAGTTGAAAAAAAAGGTTGCCCACCACTGGTCTAGACCAACCAGTATGAAAAAAAGAAGTATGTACTAGGACTCAAACCAAGGAGTACAGCAATATATATATATATATATATATATATATATATATATATATATGTGTGTGTGTGTAAATACTGAATATTGTCTTAAATTAGGCCATCCCAATCATAGTAATACTAATTAACTGAGTATTACCTTTTAACAGAATTTGTTATGTCAAAGGTCACATTTTCTTGCAGGAAAATGGTCCTATCCTCATCCTAAGCAGAAGATGTAGAAAGGAAAAGGGGGGATGCCCTCAAATATTTAAAAGCTGGAAAAACAGAAAAATATCACTGTTGGATGGGTAGAAGCACCCCCTATAAAATAATGTATATCATTGGCATATGACACCTATCCAAAAAGGAAGGGGGAGAGAGAAGAAGACATGCCTCCCCAAAGTAGCCCATTGTATAATAACATAAGTTGTAATAACATACCAAACTGCAAAAAGATGACTCCCCTTCACAATGGTGTGATAAGATAGTACACCTGGGCCAGCCCATCAAAAACTTAAAGGTTACTTGAAAGTAGGTCCAACCTTCTAATGGAAGGCAGGTCTGGAATTATAAATATAGAGGAAGACGGTTTAATATCTCATACGCTAATTATAGCTATAAACTCATCCTGATATTTCAGAAGAATATCTTACCAAGGATGAAGAATATTTATATTGGTGCTTAGCTGATGGAGTAGGCACAATTGTCCAATGAGGAGACGACCATGACCACAAGAAGAAATGGAGTAGACTCTGTGCCATGAGGCACATGTCTCTGGAAACCTGCAGGGCTTAACCCTGAAAGAAACTGATAATGGTGATATATGGTTGTTATGTTTGGATTTGGACCCTTTTTTCGATTGAACTGAATATACATGACCTCCATAGTAACTATTAGGGGTTTTCTTCCTAGCGACCCCCATTGCCATCTTGAAAGATACACGGGCTTCAGCTATGTGGGTAACCCTCCTAGGAACACATTGTGATATACTGCGTTTCCATGAATTCTTTTATATTTCTGTAATTTTCTCTAAGCCACTGTTTTAATACAGTGACTATTTTGTGGGAACTATTGCAATTCTTGTGATCCTTCCCCTATTTTTATAGTCCTCAGCCTTGCCATAGTCTATGTCCGCTTTATATTTTGTTATTGTATCTATTTTGCATAATAGTATGTTATACTGTTGTAGCGTATGCTGCGAGATTACCAATTGTTTTGTATGTATTTTGTTTGTGTGCACCTTGCTGCTGTTTTCCCTCCTGGCCATTAGGGGCCGGACCTGTTATTGCTCCCCTGTTGCTCTGGTAGGGTGGTGGGCCTTTCAGTTTGGGCCCGGTGTGTGGCCAGGTGGCACTGGTGTCCCATGTGGCCCCTCATATAGGGGCCGGACTCCTGCGGCTTGGTTGGGACTATCCATCACTTCCTGTGCGCCTGAGCAAGCCGAGCCCGCTGTGCTGGCTGGTGCATGCGTGGTAGCGGCACACCAGCATCACCACTGATGGCCGGACGTGGTGAGGTCCCACGTCATCACACAGATGTGCCTCATTTGGGGCGCTATTTAGGCCTCGGTTCACAGCCGCCCAGTGCCATTCTTACATTATCTAATCAAACCAAGATCAGTGTGATCAGATGCTTTCCCAATTTACAAATGGCGCTGTTTATAGCCTGTGAAACTGAAGTGATGAAATGCTCATAGCTTCGGATTTCTTAGATTATAGCACTTTATTGGCACTATTCTGGTCTCAAATCAGCTCTATGGTCAGCTGGCAGAAACACCGTCTGCATTCTCAGGTTCCCTTGATAGCACAGGACTGCCCAAGAAGGCCGTGGAAGGCAGTGGGGGAGAAGGGAATCGTCTCCTGCTGCTTGTAAAAGCAAACCTGCAGCTAATTAGCCACTAGGATTGCTTTTACATGAGTCGATCACCAGCCGAAAAAAATTATACCAGGATGATGCTTGCAGCTGTAGGCATTATCCTGGTATAACTATTTAAAGTCCAGTGATGTACCAGTACGTTGCTGGTCCTTGTTGGGTATATACAGTGGGGAACAGAAGTATTTGAACACCCTGCGATTTTGCAAGTTCTCCCACTTAGAAATCATGGAGGGGTCTGAATTTCACATTGTAGGTGCATTCCCACTCTGAGAGACAGAATTAAGAAAAAATTAAGAAAATCACATTGTATGATTTTTAAAGAATTTATTTGTCTTGCACTGCTGAACATAAGTATTTGAACACCTGGGAAAATCAGTGTTAATATTTGGTACAGAATCCTTTGTTTGCAATTACAGAGGTCAAACATTTCCTGTAGTTTTTGACCAGGTTTGCACACACTGCAACAGGGATTTTGGCCCACTCCTCCACACAGATCTCCTCTAGATCTGTCAGGCTTCGGGGCTGTCACTGAGAAACACGGAGTTTCAGTTCTCTCCAAAGATGTTCTATTGGATTTGGGTCTGGAGACTGGCTAGGCCACTTCAGAACATTGATATGCTTCTTACGGAGCTACTCCTTGGTTATCCTGGCTGTGTGCTTCGGGTCGTTGTCATGTTGGAAGACCCAGCCACAACCCATCTTCAATGCTCTGACTGAGGCAAGGAGGTTGTTGCTCAAAATCTCAGAATAAATGGCCCCATTCATCCTCTCCTTAATACAGTGCAGTCGTCTTGTCCCCTTCACAGAAAAGCACCCCCAAAGCATGATGTTACCACCCCCATGTTTCACAGTAGGGATAGTGTTCTTGGGATGCAACTCATCCTTCTTTTTCCTCCAAACACAACGAGTGAGGTTTAGACCAAAAAGTTCTACTTTGGTCTCATCTGACCACATGGCGTTCTCCCATGCCTCCTCTGGATCATCCAGATGGTCATTGGCAAACTTCAGACGGGCCTGGACATGTGATGACTTGAGCAGGGGAACCTTCTGTGCAATGCATGATTTGAAACCATGACGGCGTAGTGGTCTACTGACAGTGACCTTTGAAACTGTGGTCCCAGCTCTCTTCAAGTCATTGACCAGCTCCTCCCTTGTAGTTCTGGGCTGTTCTCACCTTTCTTATCATCAGTGATACCCCATGAGGTGAGATCTTGCATGGAGCCCCAGTCCGAGGGAGACTGACAGTCGTCTTTAGCCTCTTCCATTTTCTAACAATTGCTCCAACAGTTGATCTATTTTCACCAAGCTGCTTGGCAATTGCCCCGTAGCCCTTTCCAGCCTTGTGGAGGTCCACAATTTTGTCTCTGGTGTCTTTTGACAGCTCTTTGGTCTTGCCCATGGTAGTAGTTGGTGTCTGACTGACTATGGGGTGGACAGGTGTCTTTAAAAAGCTCAGACAGGTGCTACTAAGTTAGATTAATGAGTGGAGTAGAGGTGGACATTTTAAAGGCACAGTAACAGGTCTTTGAGAGCCAGAATTCTTGCTGTTTCTTAGGTGTTCAAATACTTATGTTCAGCAGTGCAAGACAAATAAATTCTTTAAAAATCATACAATGTGATTTCCTGAATTTTTTTTTTTATTTTGTCTCTCAGAGTGGGAATACATCTACAATGTGAAATTCAGACCCCCTCCATGATTTCTAAGTGGGAGAACTTGCAAAATCACAGGGTGTTCAAATACTTCTGTTCCTCACTGTATGCTATGTTCTTTATTTTTTTTGTATGCAGCCTGTGGACTGAATGAAAAAAAGAGAAGAAAGAGTGTGTGGTATGCCCACCATTAGAATATACCGCCCCCGGCATCCACCCACTTCTAATGGTGGGCACATTTTAGGTCACACAGTGCCACATGCACCAGTTCCAAGATTGTACAAATGTCTAAATAGTGGCACGCTTGAATAAAAATTGTCCACGTATTAGTGGTACCCCAAATGGAAAAAGGATGACACCAAGTCCCAAACTATCTTGCCACTACTCCCCATGTAGTCTGGGCATCCGGGGGCTCCACGTAACTATCTTTTCCCTCGTAAATCCGAAACTTATAAGTATAGCCTGTTGCCCTCTCACAGGTCGCCTACATCTTGACCCCATATCTGGCACGCTTGCTGGGGAGATATTGTTTGAATGCAAGGTGGCCAGAAAAATAATGAGGGACTCATCAACGCAGATTTTTTGCTGGGGAGTATATTTACGAGGGGCTGAATTTTGTGGAGCTGGTCAAATTCAGGGTCACCCTGAGGACGACAGAGTGTATTGTTGTTGAAATGCATAAAACACATTATACTCTTATATCTATGCCGGGCCATGGCAGCAGAGAGCATGGTCATATAATGAATTGGGTCTGTGGACCAATACAACCGCAATTCATTTTTTTTAGTAATGCCCATGTTGAGAATTAAGTCCAAAAAAAATCTAAATTCGGAAACTGTAATGAGTTTCCATGTGAATGGTCTGGCAGGGTTTGAATTTGGGTTGGTGGCAATAAATTGTTGTGCATATACATTGCTTTGATCCACAATCAATGCATACATATCTTCTATGAAAAATAGCTCCACAAAAATCAAGAGGAGTAGTTAAATTTTGCTATTTCCACCTGAATTCCGGGTTGGGCAGTAAATGGGGGGAGTATGGGTGCTGCAGAATTTGTGGGCTGCCAATCGGGATTTGCAAGCACACCCGGAAGGATACTAGGGGCTCCACAGGCCTGTGTGCGAATTCTTGGTGGTTGCGGGACAATACTTGTGCTCGCCAACACACCAGCTTGTACTACACTTATGGGACTCGCCACATCCCCAAGTGATACTGCAGTGCTGGTATTATTATTATTATACAGGATTTATATAGCAGTTTGCTCAGCGCTTTACAATATAACAGGAGACAATACAGTTCAATACAAGAGGGTTAGGAGGGCCCTGCTCCTTGGATCTTACAATCTACGGTATGTAAAAGACCAGGATGTACTAGACCGCTGGTGCTTGCCAGTTCACCAAAAGGTAGAGTGGCACTAGTACTGGCACTCTGCTGCATAGAGTGCCGGTACTAGTGGAGTCATCAAAATTTACCGGCAAGTGCTAACAGAGATCCGGTCTGATTCTGCCATTCTGTGTGCAATGTATCAAGTGACAGTGACCTACTGACAGTGCACTTGCTGGGGGAGAAAGGGAGGAGGTATACGTAGGGCTAAGCAAAGGTGCTTGTAGGTGCTGGGGCTGATCCAGCTAACACTGTGTTTTTGGGGACGCTATACTAATGTGAACGCTGGTATAGTGCTGATCTGATCAAAGATATTGATCCGTTCAGACTATACTATGCTAGCAATGGAGGTTTATGGTGTACGAGCGTGTTCCTGGCAATCAAGGGGTTAAATGTGATTACTGGTGTACTGATGGGCAATCTGACACTATCTGGAAGGGGCGTGAAAACCATTGGAGCGTAAATCACGTATATATATTGTTTTGCGCACTTGTGCTACCCTGTAGCAGTATTTCTGCTATAGGGCGGTCAGGAAGCGGTTACATAAGCGGTTTGTGTTATGGCGCTGCGTCACTTTAACTGACAAATGCACTGTCATGCAAAGCTGCACCAAAATGAAATTTACATCCTTTTTTTCCCCACGAATTGGGCTTTTTCTCGGTGGTATTTGATCGCCTGTGTTTTTTTTTATTTTTTGAGCTATAAAAAAAAGACAGACAATTTTGAGAAAAAAAACTTTTTTGGACTTTTTGCTATAAAACAAGTCCAGTAAAAAAAATGTAAAAATCAAATTTTGTCATAAATTTCGGCCAAAATGTATTCTGTGACATGTCTTTGCAAAAAAAAAAATCCCAATACATGTAAATTAACTGGTTTACGTGAAAGTTATAGCATTTACAAATGGTTGTATAAATACTGGATTTCTTTTATTGTTTACTAATAATAGTGGCGATCAGCGACTTATGGCGACAATCAGTGACTTATGGTGGCGATCAGTGACTTATAGCGGGACTGCGGCAGACATTCTGACACTGGGGGGGAACTGACTTGGGGTCACTGCCATCCCCAGTGACACCAATAGTGATGAGTGCAAAAAAAAACCCACTGACACTGTACTAATGGCGCTGGGGAGGAAGGGGTTAACATTTGGAGGCAATGAAAGGGTTAACTGTGTGAGGGGAGTGTTTCACTAGGGGGCGGGGGTGTGTACTTCTCTGTTACACACTGTTCCGGAAGGCTGAGCTCAGCGATCCCGGAACAGTTTGCTGAAAACCTGACAGGGAGGAGAGCTCCATTATAAACAATGCAGCCTTCCTCCCTGTCAGTGTTTGCCGGCAATCACCGGGCTTCGGCGGGTAATCACCGTCCGGGACCCGGTGATTGACACCCACGGCCACGATCCGAAATGCAGGATCACGTTTATATACGTGATCCTGTGCACAGGGGCCGCCTTGTAGCAGTATGTGTACTCGGGCGGTCCCCTAGTGGTTAAGAAAGCTCAAACATATTACAAAATACAAACAATGAGACAGAAAAGACATAAGACAAACATTTAGATATAAGTGCAAGAGATATATTCCATAATTGCCATGGAACTGGACGTATAAGTTCCATTCCCTTCCCCTGGTGTTCCAAAGAGAACCTCTCTCTCTCTCTAGTGTCCATCGTTATAGGCTTAGCCTCCATTAATTTTCATGGAGTATCTCTGATTGGTTGGCAAATCTATTCTCTTGCATAATTGGCTAACTTCAAATCTCCTGTATTTAGCATACACCAACCCCCTTTTAAGGCAAATCTTGGCACACCTGTTATGGAATTTAAGAATGCCAGTTCCTGACCTATTCATGAAGGACTGGCCACCTTCATTGCATATCTAAATGAGTTATCCTTTGAAGTGCATATTTTGGGAAGTGCATATTTATCACCTCATCCGAAAGCATGGGGTTGGAGCTATGACTGCTACTATTCAAATGTGAGTGCGCTTTTTTGCTGTTACTGTCCCTATATCAGTAATAAATATACTACACTATGGGAGCATGTGTTTTATGTTCCAAATGAGATACTGGCGCTATACTTGATCTCACCTGTAGAGGAGCCATTAGTGGAGTGCTGACCCATTGAGGGATTTGTGTGCCGCGAAAGTGGTTGTTTGGAGTGGCAGAAAACTTGGAGGATCTGTGAGGAGGATCCCATAAAGCGGTTTGACCCGCAAGGGTCAAAGTTATAAGGTGAGAGGCTTATCCAGCCGGTGGTCAGATTGTCTTCTGTCAACTACCATATCCACGTGCACACAAATACCAGCATGAGTGCTTTTTATCTAAGGGTTATCATCAGCATATATTGGACTTTAAGAGCACTGATTATTTTTGTGGTTGCACTGTATTATGTTCACTATATGCACATTTGATTTTATATATTTTTTCACTGAAAGGGGTATCTGTAGAGAGATATATATGTGTGTATTTTTACATGGTTTGGTCTGTATTTTTATGTATCCTGTTTTGAGGGTTGTATTTTAATAAGTATTAGTAAATTAATATTTATCACCATCACAGTTGGAGTGTTTATGATTGAGTTCACATTCAATAATGTCTTAAAGATTTTTGCATGATATCACTGTGTTATTAGTTTATTTAATTTTCACTTATGATACACTATTTGACACTTGTATATATTCATGTATATGTCTATATGTATATGGATATATGCACACTTGTGAATTTGAGTAGTGCTACATTTTTTCCATTTATATGTTCATGTTAATCATTGGTATATGATTTAATGTTAGCAGCTTCTCTTGAGTTTATGTAGTTGGGCATTGTTGAGCACAGGAGGTTCACACCATTATAGGTCTGTTCCATTGTTAGATAAACAAACTCTGGCACAGAACTGTCTGAAAGAGGATTCTCAGCAAATACTTCTGTTATACAGTAAAGAAGGTGTAATTAATAGAATATTCCCTTTGGCAACTATGGTATCTATAGAGCAGGAATTTCCGGGACATATTGCACACCCAGACTGATACAGCTCTAACTGAAATATATTCATAATTACAGTATTGTTTACAGTGTTTAATGGAGATTTCACATAAACTCAAGGGACAATGCAGATCCATCGCAATTGTAAGGACATTTAAAGTTTTTAACCACTTGCCCTCCTGGGGATTTACCCCCCTAATGACCAGGCCTCTTTTTGCTACTCGGCGCTGCACTAATTCAACTGATAATTGCGCAGTCGTGCAATGCTGCACCCAAACGAAATTTTACGTCCTTTTTTTCACACAAATAGAGCTTTCTTTTGGTGGTATTTGATCACCTGTGCGCTTTTTATTTTTCACGCTATAAACAAAAAAAGACCAAAAATTTTGAAGAAAACAATATTTTTTACTTTCAGCTCTAAAAAAATATATAGTAAACTCAAACTTAGTTATAAATTTAGGCCAAAATGTATTCTGCTCCATGTTTTTGGTAAAAACAATCCCAATAAGTGTATATTGATTGTGTGAAAGTTATAACGTCTACAAACTATGGTATAGATACTGCAATTTACACCATTTTTTTGCTATACAGCGCTGCGCTAGTTTAACGGACAATTGTGCGGTCATGCAATACGGTACATAAATGAAATTTACATCCTTTTTTTCCCACAAATTGAGCTTTCTTTTGGTGGTATTTGATCGCCTGTGCGTTTTTATTTTTTGTGCTATAAAAAAAAATGCTGGCAATTTTGAGGAAAAAAACATTTTGGACTTTTTGCTATAAAACATGTCCAGTAAAAAAAAATTTAAAAATCAAATTTAGTGATAAATTTCTGCCAAAATGCATTCTGTGACATGTCTTTGCTAAACAAAAACCCAAATACGTGTAAATTAATTGGTTTACGTGAAAGTTATAGCGTTTACAAATGGCAGGAAAGATACTGGGATTTAAAAAAATTTTTTATACTAATAATGGCAGCGATCAGCGACTTATGGCGGCGATCAGCGACTTATGGCGGGACTGCGGTAGACATTCTGACACTGGGGGGGAACTGACTTGGGGTCACTGACATCCCCAGTGATACCAATACAGTGATCAGTGCAAAAAAAAAAACACTGACACTGTACTAATGGCACTGGGGAGGAAGGGGTTAACTTTATTATTCAGTGACAGGGTTAACTGTGTGAGGGGAGTGTTTTACTAGAGGGTGGGGTGTGTACTGCACAGGGAAATGCTGATCGGGAGAGATAAACTCTTCTCTCCCGATCAGCCTGTCAGGAGCTATCAGGGAACTGACATAGAGCAGAGCTACTGCAGCCCTGCTCTCTGTCAGTGATTGCCGCTAATCAGCGGGACACAGCCGGTAATGACCGGCTGTGACCTGGTGACTGACATCCGCGTCCGTGATCGGCGGGACAGGTAGGGCTGTGGCACGCCTCGCGTGCGCCCCCTACCTGTTTTGAAAACACACGTTTCAAAACGTGGTTCTGCCCAGCCGTGCCGCCCTGCCAACGTATTTCTACAGTGGCTGGGTGGCATGTGCTAAATGATCATATGGAATTGTTGATAGAGAGATTTAGAGCCAAGGGGTACAGACAGACCCAATTATCAGATATCAGACATAAAATATCTATGCTAGATAGAAACTAATTATTGGAGGATAAATCCAAGGAGAATAATGATTTTGGTACTGTGCTCATAACTGATTTTAATAGACAGTATATTATATTATTAGATATTTTGTGTGAGTGGTGAGTACATACTGGTCTATTTTGCTTAGAGATAAAATATTAGCTAGCATTTTGCCTAAAAGAATACCATTTATCGTAAAGTTCCCAATTTGAGGGATAGATTGGTCCAAAATGTCCCAGGCCCTGCAAGGAAGCTGGGTACATTCTTGGACAAAAATAATCTTGACTCTTGTGGTAGATGTAAGCCAGGTAGAACAGTACAAAGTAGGAGTAGGAAAATTACATTGTTTACATCCAATGTCACCCAAAATGCCTACCAACCAAAGAAACTTAGTACCTGCCAAAGCACTCATGTCACATATTTACTGTCGTGTCCGTGCAGCACACAATATATGGGCCATACTACACAAAAGCTTAGTACAAGACTGGGGGAACATTTGAATAACATTAGGAAAGGGTATACAAACCACAGCCTATCTAACCACTTTAGGCAATGCCACAATTGGGATTCAAGTTTAACATTATGTGGTATTGATAAGGTGGAGCGCCAATGGAGAGGCACAGATGTGTAAGGTGGTGTCAAAGAATGAGATGCACTGGATATATGAGCTGTGCATTTTGGCTCCAGAAGGCTTGAACATCGATATGGATATTGTTTTATTTCAAATTTATGACTAATAAATATGGATATACATATGTACTGCTTTCTATAAAATTTCATAGTAAGGAATGTAAAAGAAAAAACAATTTATTTTTAAATAAGGGGTATTTGCCAAATATTTTTTTCTAAGAGGGGATGATTATGGCTAGAGATGAGCGAATCGAAGTAGGCGAAGTGGAATTCGCTTCGAATATTAGAAAAATTTCGATTCGCGCCGAATCCGAAAATAAGCAGACTTCGGATGCGCGAATCAAAATTTTTCCTAAAATGGCGGCGACATGTGCGGCGACGGAGCGGGGATGTCTGGGAAGGCGCGCAGACAAGGCGCGCTGACCCATAATGCATTCATTCATGACATGTGATCGCATTAGCCAATCAGCAGCCAGCCAGCCAGCACTGTGTAATGGTCGAGCTATAAATGGCGGCCATTTTAGAATTCTCCATTTGCCTCCAGTCATTCAACACAGAAACGTTACTTAGGGCCACAGAATTGTTACTTAGGGACAGACACAGAATTGTTACTGAGGGACACAGAATTGTTACTGAGGGCCACAGAACTGTTACTTAGGGCCACAGAAACGTTACTTAGGGCCACAGAATTGTTACTTAGGGACAGACACAGAATTGTTACTGAGGGACACAGAATTGTTACTGAGGGCCACAGAACTGTTACTTAGGGCTACAGAAACGTTACTTAGGGACACAGAATTGTTACTCAGGGACAGACACAGAATTGTTACTTAGGGACAGACACAGAATTGTTACTGAGGGACACAGAATCGTTACTTAGGGCCACAGAAACGTTACTTAGGGCCACAGAAACGTTACTTAGGGACAGACACAGAATTGTTACTGAGGGACACAGAATTGTCACTGAGGGCCACAGAACTGTTACTTAGGGCCACAGAAACGTTACTTAGGGACACAGAATTGTTACTTAGGGACAGACACAGAATTGTTACTGAGGGACACAGAATTGTTACTGAGGGCCACAGAACTCTTACTTAGGGCCACAGAAACGTTACTTAGGGACACAGAATTGTTACTCAGGGACAGACACAGAATTGTTACTTAGGGACAGACACAGAATTGTAACTGAGGGACACAGAATTGTTACTTAGGGCCACAGAAACGTTACTTAGGGCCACAGAATTGTTACTTAGGGACAGACACAGAATTGTTACTGAGGGACACAGAATTGTTACTGAGGGCCACAGAACTGTTACTTAGGGCCACAGAAACGTTACTTAGGGACACAGAATTGTTACTCAGGGACAGACACAGAATTGTTACTTAGGGACAGACACAGAATTGTTACTGAGGGACACAGAATTGTTACTGAGGGCCACAGAACTGTTACTTAGGGCTACAGAAACGTTACTTAGGGACACAGAATTGTTACTCAGGGACAGACACAGAATTGTTACTTAGGGACAGACACAGAATTGTTACTGAGGGACACAGAATCGTTACTTAGGGCCACAGAAACGTTACTTAGGGCCACAGAAACGTTACTTAGGGACAGACACAGAATTGTTACTGAGGGACACAGAATTGTTACTGAGGGCCACAGAACTCTTACTTAGGGCCACAGAAACGTTACTTAGGGACACAGAATTGTTACTCAGGGACAGACACAGAATTGTTACTTAGGGACAGACACAGAATTGTAACTGAGGGACACAGAATTGTTACTTAGGGCCACAGAAACGTTACTTAGGGCCACAGAATTGTTACTTAGGGACAGACACAGAATTGTTACTGAGGGACACAGAATTGTTACTGAGGGCCACAGAACTGTTACTTAGGGCCACAGAAACGTTACTTAGGGACACAGAATTGTTACTCAGGGACAGACACAGAATTGTTACTTAGGGACAGACACAGAATTGTTACTGAGGGACACAGAATTGTTACTGAGGGCCACAGAACTGTTACTTAGGGCCACAGAAACGTTACTTAGGGCCACAGAATTGTTACTTAGGGACAGACACAGAATTGTTACTGAGGGACACAGAATTGTTACTGAGGGCCACAGAACTGTTACTTAGGGCCACAGAAACGTTACTTAGGGCCACAGAATTGTTACTTAGGGACAGACACAGAATTGTTACTGAGGGACACAGAATTGTTACTGAGGGCCACAGAACTGTTACTTAGGGCCACAGAAACGTTACTTAGGGACACAGAATTGTTACTCAGAGACAGACACAGAATTGTTACTTAGGGACAGACACAGAATTGTTACTGAGGGACACAGAATCGTTACTTAGGGCCACAGAAACGTTACTTAGGGCCACAGAAACGTTACTTAGGGCCACAGAATTGTTACTTAGGGACAGACACAGAATTGTTACTGAGGGACACAGATTTGTTACTGAGGGCCACAGAACCGTTACTTAGGGCCACAGAAATGTTACTTAGGGACACAGAATTGTTACTCAGGGACAGACACAGAATTGTTACTGAGGGACACAGAATTGTTACTGAGGGCCACAGAACTGTTACTTAGGGCCACAGAAACGTTACTTAGGGCCACAGAATTGTTACTTAGGGACAGACACAGAATTGTTACTGAGGGACACAGAATTGTTACTGAGGGCCACAGAACTGTTACTTAGGGCCACAGAAACGTTACTTAGGGACACAGAATTGTTACTCAGAGACAGACACAGAATTGTTACTTAGGGACAGACACAGAATTGTTACTGAGGGACACAGAATCGTTACTTAGGGCCACAGAAACGTTACTTAGGGCCACAGAAACGTTACTTAGGGCCACAGAATTGTTACTTAGGGACAGACACAGAATTGTTACTGAGGGACACAGATTTGTTACTGAGGGCCACAGAACCGTTACTTAGGGCCACAGAAATGTTATTTAGGGACACAGAATTGTTACTCAGGGACAGACACAGAATTGTTACTGAGGGACACAGAATTGTTACTGAGGGACAGACACAGAATTGTTACTGAGGAATACAGAATTGTTACTGAGGGACACAGAACCGTTACTTAGGGCCACAGAAACGTTACTTAGGGCCACAGAAACGTTACTTAGGGCCACAGAAACGTTACTTAGGGCCACAGTATCGTTACTTAGGGCCACAGAAACTTTACTTAGGGCCACAGAAACGTTACTTAGTGCCACAGAATTGTTACTTAGGGACAGACACAGAATTGTTACTGAGGGACACAGATTTGTTACTGAGGGCCACAGAACTGTTACTTAGGGCCACAGAAACGTTACTTAGGGACACAGAATTGTTACTCAGGGACAGACAGAATTGTTACTGAGGAACACAGAATTGTTACTGAGGGACACAGAATTGTTACTGAGGGACACAGAATTGTTACTCAGGGACACAGAATTGTTACTGAGGGACACAGAATTGTTACTGAGGGACACAGAATTGTTACTCAGGGACAGACACAGAATTGTTACTCAGGGACAGACACAGAATTGTTACTGAGGGACACAGAATTGTTACTGAGGGACACAGAATTATTACTCAGCGACAGACACAGAATTGTTACTCAGGGACAGACACAGAATTGTTACTGAGGGACACAGAATTGTTACTGAGGGACACAGAATTGTTACTCAGGGACACAGAATTGTTACTGAGGGACACAGAATTGTTACTCAGGGACAGACACAGGATTGTTACTCAGGGACAGACACAGAATTGTTACTCAGGGACAGACACAGAATTGTTACTGAGGGACACAGGATTGTTACTGAGGGACACAGAATTGTTACTCAGCGACAGACACAGAATTGTTACTCAGGGACAGACACAGAATTGTTACTGAGGGACACAGAATTGTTACTGAGGGACACAGAATTGTTACTGAGGGACACAGAATTGTTACTCAGGGACAGACACAGAATTGTTACTCAGGGACACAGAATCGTTTAATTAAAGAGTATGTCAGACAACATGCATAGGAGTGGCAGAGGAGGCAATGTTTTAGGATCGAGCAGACGTGGCAGCAGAGGAAGGGGTCGAGGCAGCACTAGTCGCAGCCAGAGGCCAGTGCTCCCGGTGTCATCCAGCGGTCGTGTCTCCACCGACAACCCTGCCGTCATCGATTGGTTGGCTCGGTCGTCTTCCTCTTCCCAGGTCACCTCTGACACCTACAGCCAACGGTCGGTGGGTACGTCAGACACAACCGTTAGTTGGCATGGCCCGGGAGCAAGCCCACTGAAATCACGTGTCCTCTACCTGCCCCTGTCCTTTGGTGTTCCCTCACCAAGCGAAGTATCGCATGCTGTGGGCTCAGCCCCACTGTACAGTGAGGAAGAGCTAACAGAGGGCGGTCAGGAACGGGGGGAGACATCCGCCTCTTCAGCAGCCAGGCAAAGAAGTAGTGGCGAGGAGAGTGGCTCGGTAGCCGGTCTAGAGACAGGTCTGTCTCCTGACCCACACGCAGCCGAGGGGGCTAGTAGTGAGGCGGAGACCCTAATTGATGATGATGAGGCTGATCGCACTTGGCAGCCTCGTCGTCATCAGGCTATTGCTTCCGCATCATCAGGAGAAGAGGGTGGCAGCTTGGCAGCGAGCAAAACAGTCGGTGGGTTGCCCAGGAGGCAGCAGGGTCGCAGCAGTGTCAGTGGAGGCAAACGGCCACGGAGTACAGCACCAGCTCCACTGCAGCCTACCACCACGGCCAGTAGTGGTGCCGGTGTGCACGGAAGAAGCAGCAGTCAGCCAGTGAGGAGTATCGGGGGCAAAGTTTCCTACTCGGCGGTGTAGCAATTTTTTGTCAAGCCGCCCGAGGAAGTAAACGTAGCCGTATGTCGACTATGTGGCCAGAAAGTCAAGCGTGGCCAGGGGGCCCATGTTGGGACTACAGCGTTGCGGCAGCATATGCAGCGTCGCCATTTGGTGGCCCGTGAAAACCGTGATAAAGATACGGCGGTTCTGCCCGCCCCAGCCCCCGCTCCATCACCCGCTCCGTTACTTGCTCCGTCACCCGACGTCAATCGCCCTCTATCAGCCAGTCAAGGCTCCAACACCTCTGCTGAGGGGAGTTGTCGCTCGTTGGCATCTTCCGCTCGTTCAGATGCTCCTTCTCCTGCTACTCCTCTTCACGGATTCCGTCAGCAGTCTTTCTTGGAATCCGTTTCCAAGAGACAACAGTTTGCGAGCACGCACCCGACGGTGCAAAAGCTGAACGTCCTCCTGTCCAAGTTGCTGGTTCTGCAGTCCCTCCCTTTCCAAGTGGTGGACTCAGCACCTTTCCGAGAAATGATGGCTTGTGCCACGCCGCGGTGGAGAGTGCCAAGCCGTCATTTCTTCGCCAAAAAGGCAGTGCCAGTCCTGCATTCACATGTAGAAGAGATGGTGGGCCAGTCTTTGAGCATGTCGGTCTCTGCCAAAGTGCACGGCAGCGCCGATGTGTGGAGCTGTAACTACGGTCAGGGACAGTACATGTCATTTACGGCCCACTGGGTGAACGTGGTGCCGTCACAGCCGCACCAGCAACTTGGACAGGTCACGCCGCTTTTGCCTCCACGTTTGCACGTCCTTGGTCCGGCAAAGATGTCCGCCTCTACCACCTCTTCTTCCGCCGTGTCCTCAGCCGCCACCCCCGTGCCAAGTCCCATTACCCGACCGGCATATCACATGTGCAGGGCGCAACGGTGTCACGCTGTGCTGCACCTGGTATGCCTTGGCGAACGTAGTCACACAGGGGAGGAACTTCTCAGTGTAATGAACAGAGAAATCAACAGATGGCTGTCTCCGCGCAAACTGAAAATCGGAACCATGTTGACCGACAACAGAAAGAACATGGTGTCTGCTCTGCGTCAAGGAAGGTTGTGCCATGCGCCATGCATGGCTCACATGTTCAATCTGGTTGTCAAGCGGTTCCTAAAATCCACCATCCCACTGCAAGACATCCTTAAAATGTCACGTAAACTTTGCATGCATTTCAGCCATTCCTACACCGCAAAGCACACCCTCCTTGAGCTGCAGCGGCAGAACAGAATTCCACAGCATCGCCTGATCTGCGACGTTGCAACAAGGTGGAATTCAACCCTACACATGTTAGACCGCCTTTACGAACAGCGAAAGGCCATCACCGATTTCCTGATGTTACAAGCGGATAAAGGTACTCCCCTGTGTAACTTCGGTGTCAGCCATTGGCAGCTCATGCGTGACACCTGCCGCTTGCTCAGGCCCTTTGAGGAGGCCACGCTATTCGTGAGTCGGCAGGACTATGGGATGAACGACGTCATTCCTCTGTTGCACGTCCTGGAACAAATGCTGTTAACAATGGCTGGTCAGGGTGCGGTAGACGTGGCGCACAGATCTCAACGCCACATGACCCCTGTGGGGGCAGGACAGGAAGAAGAGGAGGAGGTAGAGGAGGACATTGGTGCTCAGGAATTATTGAGTGAAATGGGTGGTTTTTCCACTCAGTGGACAGGAGTGGAGGAGCAGGAGCATCTGGTAGAGGAGGAGGAGGAGGAGACAGAGGACCCAGACGCACCATGGCAGTATGCTGTGGAGATGGAGGCAGGGAGTCCCTCGCATTCCTTGGCACAAATGGCCCATAGCATGCTCGGTTGCTTGCGTAGCGACAGCCGAATAGTAACCATCAGACAGAGGGATGACTTTTGGCTGTCCACCTTGTTGGACCCTCGCTACCGTTCAAAAATGGTGGCCTTTTTCACACCTGCTGAGAGGGAGGCCAAAATAACGTACTATAAAAACCACCTATGTAGTCAGTTGGTCTCTGCCTTTGTGCGCCAACGTCCATCCTCAGACACTGTGGGCCCTGTGCGCTCGCGTTCCGCTGCCATGGCAGCAGGGGAGGGGTGGGGTGGTAGGAGCAGTGGCAGCTCCACCAGCAGCGGCTGCCTCAGTCTGCAGTTGATGATGAGTAGCTTTCTTCACCAGCGCAGTGAGGAAACTACTAACCAGCCGCAGCAGCAGCAGCAGCATCAGGTGGACCTGGAGCAGGACCTCAAACAACAGGCTTGGGCCTACTTGGACAGCACCCTGCCAACCGAGGTAGACAATCCCCTTGACTACTGGGCAACGAAACTTGACCTTTGGCCCCAACTAGCTGAATTTGCCCTTGAAAGGCTGTCATGCCCGGCCAGTAGCGTGGCATCGGAGCGCGTGTTTAGTGCGGCAGGAGGTATTGTAACTCCGCGGAGGACACGACTGTCCACCCAAAGTGTGGAGAGACTCACGTTTGTGAAAATGAATCAGGCGTGGATTAGTCTGGATTTCAAACCACCAGTTCCTGACACAACTGACTAAATCCGCGATGAATCATGCCCCAAACATGTGCCACTTTCAGGTCTCCTCACACTGCTGGTGTGTTCCATTTTTTGTCATAGGGTGCTGGCAGATTACGGGCCTCCCTTAGCTGCTGCCAGGCCCCTAATCTGCCATGGGCCCCTGTACCGCCTCCTCATGCTGCTGCCAGGTCCACAGTGTCTCATGCCATGTGCCACTTTCAGGTCTCCTCACACTGCTGGTGTGTTCCATTTTTTGTCAAAGGGTGCTGGCAGATTACGGGCCTCCCATAGCTGCTGCCAGGCCCCTAATCTGCCATGGGCCCCTATACCGCCTCCTCATGCTGCTGCCAGGTCCAGAGTCTCTCATGGGTCCCTGTACGGCCTCCCATTGCTGCTGTCTCCATCGCCACACTCTGCCATGTGCCACTTTCAGGTCTCCTCACACTGCTGGTGTGTTACATTTTTTGTCATAGGGTGCTGGCAGATTACGGGCCTCCCATAGCTGCTGCCAGGCCCCTAATCTGCCATGGGCCCCTGTACCGCCTCCTCATGCTGCTGCCAAATCCAGAGTCTCTCATGGGTCCCTGTACGGCCTCCCATTGCTGCTGTCTCCATCGCCACACTCTGCCATGTGCCACTTTCAGGTCTCCTCACACTGCTGGTGTGTTCCATTTTTTGTCATAGGGTGCTGGCAGATTACGGGCCTCCCATAGCTGCTGCCAGGCCCCTAATCTGCCATGGGCCTCTGTACCGCCTCCTCATGCTGCTGCCAGGTCCACAGTGTCTCATGCCATGTGCCACTTTCAGGTCTCCTCACAGTGCTGGTGTGTTCCATTTTTTGTCATAGGGTGCTGGCAGATTACGGGCCTCCCATAGCTGCTGCCAGGCCCCTAATCTGCCATGGGCCCCTATACCGCCTCCTCATGCTGCTGCCAGGTCCAGAGTCTCTCATGGGTCCCTGTACGGCCTCCCATTGCTGCTGTCTCCATCGCCACACTCTGCCATGTGCCACTTTCAGGTCTCCTCACACTGCTGGTGTGTTACATTTTTTGTCATAGGGTGCTGGCAGATTACGGGCCTCCCATAGCTGCTGCCAGGCCCCTAATCTGCCATGGGCCCCTGTACCGCCTCCTCATGCTGCTGCCAGGTCCACAGTGTCTCATGCCATGTGCCACTTTCAGGTCTCCTCACACTGCTGGTGTGTTCCATTTTTTGTCATAGGGTGCTGGCAGATTACGGGCCTCCTATAGCTGCTGCCAGGCCCCTAATCTGCCATGGGCCCCTATACCGCCTCCTCATGCTGCTGCCAGGTCCAGAGTCTCTCATGGGTCCCTGTACGGCCTCCCATTGCTGCTGTCTCCATCGCCACACTCTGTCAAATGACACTTTCAGGTCTCCTCACACTGCTGGTGTGTTCCATTTTTTGTCATAGGGTGCTGGCAGATTACGGGCCTCCCATAGCTGCTGCCAGGCCCCTAATCTGCCATGGGCCCCTGTACCGCCTCCTCATGCTGCTGCCAGGTCCACAGTGTCTCATGCCATGTGCCACTTTCAGGTCTCCTCACACTGCTGGTGTGTTCCATTTTTTGTCATAGGGTGCTGGCAGATTACGGGCCTCCCATAGCTGCTGCCAGGCCCCTAATCTGCCATGGGCCCCTATACCGCCTTCTCATGCTGCTGCCAGGTCCAGAGTCTCTCATGGGTCCCTGTACGGCCTCCCATTGCTGCTGTCTCCATCGCCACACTCTGCCATGTGCCACTTTCAGGTCTCCTCATACTGCTGGTGTGTTACATTTTTTGTCATAGGGTGCTGGCAGATTACGGGCCTCCTATAGCTGCTGCCAGGCCCCTAATCTGCCATGGGCCACTATACCGCCTCCTCATGCTGCTGCCAAGTCCAGAGTCTCTCATGGGTCCCTGTACGGCCTCCCATTGCTGCTGTCTCCATCGCCACACTCTGCCATGTGCCACTTTCAGGTCTCCTCACACTGCTGGTGTGTTACATTTTTTGTCATAGGGTGCTGGCAGATTACGGGCCTCCCATAGCTGCTGCCAGGCCCCTAATCTGCCATGGGCCCCTGTACCGCCTCCTCATGCTGCTGCCAGGTCCACAGTGTCTCATGCCATGTGCCACTTTCAGGTCTCCTCACACTGCTGGTGTGTTCCATTTTTTGTCATAGGGTGCTGGCAGATTACTGGCCTCCCATAGCTGCTGCCAGGCCCCTAATCTGCCATGGGCCCCTATACCGCCTCCTCATGCTGCTGCCAGGTCCACAGTGTCTCATGGGTCCCTGTACGGCCTCCCATTGCTGCTGTCTCCATCGCCACACTCTGCCATGTGCCACTTTCAGGTCTCCTCACACTGCTGGTGTGTTACATTTTTTGTCATAGGGTGCTGGCAGATTACGGGCCTCCTATAGCTGCTGCCAGGCCCCTAATCTGCCATGGGCCCCTATACCGCCTCCTCATGCTGCTGCCAAGTCCAGAGTCTCTCATGGGTCCCTGTACGGCCTCCCATTGCTGCTGTCTCCATCGCCACACTCTGCCATGTGCCACTTTCAGGTCTCCTCACACTGCTGGTGTGTTACATTTTTTGTCATAGGGTGCTGGCAGATTACGGGCCTCCCATAGCTGCTGCCAGGCCCCTAATCTGCCATGGGCCCCTGTACCGCCTCCTCATGCTGCTGCCAGGTCCACAGTGTCTCATGCCATGTGCCACTTTCAGGTCTCCTCACACTGCTGGTGTGTTACATTTTTTGTCATAGGGTGCTGGCAGATTACGGGCCTCCTATAGCTGCTGCCAGGCCCCTAATCTGCCATGGGCCCCTATACCGCCTCCTCATGCTGCTGCCAGGTCCACAGTCTCTCATGGGTCCCTGTACGGCCTCCCATTGCTGCTGTCTCCATCGCCACACTCTGCATTGTGCCACTTTCAGGCCTCCTCACACTGCTGGTGTGTTCCATTTTTTGTCATAGGGTGCTGGCAGATTACGGGCCTCCCATTGCTGCTGCCAGGCACGTAATCTGCCATGGGCCCCTGTACCGCCTCCTCATGCTGCTGCCAGGTCCAGAGTGTGTCATGGGTCCCTGTACGGCCTCCCATTGCTGCTGTCTCCATCGCCACACTCTGCCATGTGCCACTTTCAGGTCTCCTCACACACTGCTGGTGTGTTCCATTTTTTGTCATAGGGTGCTGGCAGATTACGGGCCTCCCATAGCTGCTGCCAGGCCCGTAATCTGCCATGGGCCCCTGTACCGCCTCCTCATGCTGCTGCCAGGTCCACAGTGTCTCATGCCATGTGCCACTTTCAGGTCTCCTCACACACTGCTGGTGTGTTCCATTTTTTGTCATAGGGTGCTGGCAGATTACGGGCCTCCCATTGCTGCTGCCAGGCCTTAATCTGCCATGGGCCCCTGTACCGCCTCCTCATGCTGCTGCCAGGTCCACAGTGTCTCATGGGTCCCTGAACCGCCTCCCATTGCTGCTGTCTCCATCACCACACTCTGCCATGTGCCACTTTCAGGTCTCCTCACACTGCTGGTGTGTTACATTTTTTGTCATAGGGTGCTGGCAGATTACGGGCCTCCCATTGCTGCTGCCAGGCCCGTAATCTGCCATGGGCCCCAGTACCGCCTCCTCATGCTGCTGCCATGTCCACAGTCTCTCATGGGTCCCAGTACGGCCTCCCATTGCTGCTGTCTCCATCGCCACACTCTGCCATGTGCCACTTTCAGGTCTCCTCACACTGCTGGTGTGTTCCATTTTTTGTCATAGGGTGCTGGCAGATTACGGGCCTCCCATAGCTGCTGCCAGGCCCCTAATCTGCCATGGGCCCCTGTACCGCCTCCTCATGCTGCTGCCAGGTCCAGAGTCTCTCATGGGTCCCTGTACGGCCTCCCATTGCTGCTGTCTCCATCGCCACACTCTGCCATGTGCCACTTTCAGGTCTCCTCACACACTGCTGGTGTGTTCCATTTTTTGTCATAGGGTGCTGGCAGATTACGGGCCTCCCATTGCTGCTGCCAGGCCCGTAATCTGCCATGGGCCCCCGTACCGACTCCTCATGCTGCTGCCAGGCCCGTAATCTGTCATGGGCCCCTGTTGTCGCTTGTTGGCATATTCCGCTCGTTCAGATGCTCCTTCTCCTGCTACTCCTCTTCACGGATTCCGTCAGCAGTCTTTCTTGGAATCCGTTTCCAAGAGACAACAGTTTGCGAGCACGCACCCGACGGTGCAGAAGCTGAACGTCCTCCTGTCCAAGTTGCTGCTGCCAGGCTCGTAATCTGTCATGCGCCCCTGTACCGCCTTCTCATGCTGCTGCCAGGTCCAGAGTGTGTCATGGGTCCCTGTACGGCCTCCCATTGCTGCTGTCTCCATCGCCACACTCTGCCATGTGCCACTTTCAGGTCTCCTCACACTGCTGGTGGTTTCCATTTTTGTCATAGGGTGCTGTATGGCCTCCCATTGCTGCTGCCTCCACCGCCACACTGTGGCTCCACACTCTGGTTTTGGCCCCGTGACTGCCCAAATGAGTGAAGTGTGCGGTGATTCTAAGATCGACGGCACTCATCTGCATGTCATACTGACTGTCAGTATTATTTCTCTTCCCCAGCAGACTCCAAGGGCATTTAAATTAAAGGTACAGTGTTCTGCACTAATATAAAGGCTCTCTGAAGCCTAGAAACACCCTTTTATAAGTTAAATTCGCAGCGAATATATTCGACTCGAATCGAAATTTTTTCACGAATTCGCCGAATCAGTCGAATCGAAATTTTTGAATAATTCGCTCATCTCTAATTATGGCATACACAATAAGGGGTTTCAATATTATTTTCACCACAAGATGGCACTCATAAGGCAATACCACAGGCCATTATGGGGTGGTGATTATAGATAAACTATATTGCCAAAAGTATTGGGACACCCCTTGAAATCATTGGATTCAGGTGTTCCAATCACATCCATGGCCACGGGTGTATAAAATCAAGCACCTAGGCATGTAGACTGTGTCTATAAACATTTGTAAAAGAATGGGTCACTCTCAGGAGTTCAGTGAATTTAAGCATGGTACCGTAATATGTTTCTATCTGTGCAATAAGTCCATCCATGAAATTTATTTACTATTAAATATGACATGGTCAACTGTTAGTGGTATTATAACAAGAGGAAACAACTGGTAACAACAGCAACTCGGTCATAAAGTGGTAGGTCACGTACATGACAGAGCGGGGTCAACACATTCTGCGCAGAAGTCGCCAACTGAATCAATAGCTAAAGACCTCCAAACTTTGTGTGCCTTCAGATTAGCACAACAACAGTGCGTAGAGAGCTTCATGGAGTGGGTTTCCATGGCCGAGGAGTTGCATCCAAGCCTTACATCACGAAGTTCATTGCAAAGCATCGGAGGCAGTGGTGTAACGCACGCTGCCACTGCACTCTAGAGCAGTGGAGACGTGTTCTCTGGAGTGATGAATCACTGTTTTCTGTCTGGCAATCCAATGGACATGTCTGGGATTGGCAGTTGCCAGGAGAACGGTACTTGCTTGACTGCATTGTGTCAAGTGTAAAATTTGGAGGAGGGGGGATTATGGTGTGGGGTTGTTTTTCAGGGATTTAGCTTGGCCCCTTAGTTCCAATGAAGGGAACTCTTAAGGTGTCAGCATACCAAGACATTTTGGACAATTTCATGCTCCCAACTTTGTGGGAACAGTTTGGGGATGGCCCCCTTCCTGTTCCAACATGACTGGGCACCACTGCACAAAGCAATTCCATAAAGACATGAATGAGCGAGTCTTGGGGTGGAGAAACTTGCCTGCACAGAGTCTTGTCCTCAACCCAAAAGAACACCTTTGGGGTGAATTAGAGCAGAGACTGCAAGCCAGGCCTTCTCGTCTGACATTAGTGCCTGACCTCACAAATGCACTTCTGGAATAATGGTCAAACATTCCTATAGATACATTCTCCTAAACCTTGTGGACAGCCTTCCCAGAAGAATTGAAGCAGTTATAGCTGCAAAGGGTGGGCCAACTCAATATTGAACTCTACAGACTGAGACATTAAAGTTCATGTGCATGTAAAGACAGGCATCCCAGTACTTTTGGCAATATAGTATATATATTTATATATCTAAAATTCTCCAATGATTTAGAGTATATATGGTAATTTATAAGTAACCATTGAATGTTGTTCCTTGGTTGTTTTTTCTTATATTTTGAGCATTGTTGTGAATGTTTGGGATGTGAACAGTCCTGGGGTTACAGAGCATATATGTTGGAGATGCACACAGTGATTTCCTGCTTCTGAAGATGCCATGGTTGATGAAATGCGTCAGCTGAACTTCCAGTGCGGAACTTCCAATTCAGAGTGGAACGCACGCACGCATGCTCCTGTGCTGCTGGGATGAATTTTTGTTTATAGGATTGCCCAATACTGTGTGCAATATCGGGCAAAAAACACCCTTTTTATATAAACCTTTGTATATGATTAAGCTTTATGGGTTTACGCTATGAGAAGTTCCTTTCTCTATTTGACTAGAGCGCTATTTGACTTCTCTTGTGTAACATTTGGTGAGTGAGGAGTGTGTCTTATCATTGGTGGTAGATCACTCAACAGTGAAAACAGAGAAGACCAGCACTTTTTGCATTATATTTGCACTATATATGAACTTTCATTTACCTGCTGTATGTGGAAAGTCTGATGAACATGTTTAGTTGCGACTTTTTGGCCTCATTTATAATATGTGGACTTTTACTATGATTAGTACAAATCACTATGTATTCTTGAATTTATTTGATGTTTAGTGCTGCTTTATTGTAGAGGGTTAAAATCAAGCGCTGCCATTTAGTACATATTTATTCACATCCTTGGGGATAAGAGGTGGCAGCTACAAATTGAGTTTTGTTCTTGGTTATTATTTGTTGGCGCAGGTGGTTTTTGTACATTACCACACAGGGGTTCTTCTCCAGCAAAAGATACAAATGAGAAATGCTAGCACGTCTGGCTCTTATGCTCTCACTCAGCTTTAATCGCAGTACCTCTGCTTTTTTCACTGGCCACCCAGACCACAGGTTCGTAAATGCAGACTGCTTCACTCTAAAGCACACAGCTCCTCTGGCCTTAGTCCTCAGGCCTTTATCTGTTTCTCACTCTAATGCACACAGCTCCTTTCGGACTCCAGGAGAAGGCTTAGAGTCGTCCTGACTCTTGAATGAGAGACCCCTCTGTCTCTCTTGGGTGGAGCCCTGAGGTAATCTCAAACCTCCATTATAAAGCCCGTGTGCACCTGAACACACCCTCTGCTGGTCCTTCACAAAAGCCGGACACTGGGTTGGAGATTCTGTCTCGCCCAAGAAACTATGGAATCTTCAAACAATGGAGCCCCATCCACGAATTACAAAATCTGGAATAAAAGCTGAAAAAACTGTTTTCTCCACTCAAAATAAACGCTTCTTAGTCCTGCACTCAGCAAATGTTCAAACCCTGTGTCCTATTCTTGACCAATTCCACAGTGACAGAGCCTCGTATTGTCACGCTATCAAATGGGTATGTATTTCTTACTACAATTAAAAAAAAAAAAACCTTCTCCTGCCTTATCACTGCCTTTTTACCAAACACCTAGAACAGTTTATTATATTAAAGGATGAAAAATGAAAAGTTGCTGACTGCAGTACTTTGTAACAGACTCAGAAGACCTAATTCAGTATTAACCGTAACAATCATAGCAGTGATTAAAATGCTTTGATTTTCCATTTGTTTGGGTGGAAGTGACTTATCTCAACAAGACAGATCTCAGAGACAGACAAATTTAAGCCAGTTTATAATGTTTTATTCCTAAAACAATTCACAGTCAGGGACAGGATATTTCTGAGCCTGACCTATGAAACACATGCAATGTTTGTTTGACAGTTTAATTCTTTATCACTCGAAGCAGGGAGCTAAACCAGGCCTGGAGGGCTCGGGTGGTGGCAGGAGGTGGACACGGAGGTACTGACAGCCTGCAGGAAACACTCTAATTAACATGTATAAAGTCAAATCTGATTGCATTAGACGTGTATACGAGGGTGTTTGGACCAAATGTGAAGTACAGCCTGTGCTAAACAGAAAAGCTGGATTTAAAAATAGAAATTAGGCAGATGTATATGCCTTATTTTTTTATTTTCCTCATTTTTGCTGGAGAATATAAAAAGGGAATCAGTAGCTATTGAAGCATTATTTTATTTTTTCACAACTGAACATTTATATTTGAGAGGTCTGTTTTTTACCATCTGATAATAAAATGAAAAAGGAAAAATATGTTAAAATCTTTAATAATGGTGATTGATAGATATGGCATCAGTCTAGATTTTGTTGATGTGACCAATTTGTCCAGTTTTCAATTACTGGGACTATTGATGTGCTTCCTAAGGTTACATACCATTCATACCATTCGTATACCCCTATGTTTGCATCTCCTTTCCAATGGCCAGTCAAGATTAGGGATGAGTGAATCCGCCTATCACGTGATCCGTAACTTAATCACAGGAAAATCATTGGTCAACTGTTCAACTTAACTCTCTCAATTCCACAGAAGAGTAATGCAGAAACAACAGGAGGGAAAGCAAAAGTCTGCAGCAACTATAGTTCTGGCTACAACAGTATAGTAATAGAGAACCAATATAGTTATATAAAACAATATAAAATGTGTGGGACAATAGAAATGTAATACAAATACATGTAATACCAACTGAAATATATAGTTATCTATAAAATAAAATCAGTTTATTTCACTCACCTAATAGTAGTAATAGTGGAATTATAGAGATTAGTTTTAATGTCTTCTTTAGAGAGTACATTTCTAAAAGAGTGGCAGAGCCCATAGAAGATCAGATATAAAATTAGTGATGCCAACCACCACATATACCAGCCCAGAAAGAAAAAGCCACTCCAGATATGCTTTGTTAACCTATACAAACCCTGGAAGGATCAGGAGGCTATGTCAACAAGATAATTTTAGCAAAAGATATACTAGAGGTTCGCATGTCAGGGACCCTGATGGCTATTCATATTCAGGAGGCGAGAGAGTTCTTGCAGAATAATTGAAAGGAGATTTCATAATTATCTGGCCAAACTAATGTAATATACATGACATTGTAACTGATCCTCACATCGAAGTTAAGTTAAGACCGTATCTGAAGCTCAAAGAAAAGCCAGTTTAGAAGAGGAGGTAAAAACGTTGGCCCTTAGGGTTTTAGAGGAATCTAACAGTGAGTGGTCAGGTCTCATAGAGCTTATCCCTATGCAGGATTGCAGTCTGAGGTTCTTCAATGACTCCATGAAACTAAATCCCAATGCCCCGAGCAGGTGAGTTGATAGGTTGAATCCAGGAAGGTACAACCCTTGATCTTACTACAAGGTATCTGGAGATTGTCTTACAAACCAAGGCAAAGAAAATGCCCTTTTGGTTTACATGTAGCCCCAGGTTTATTCCTAAAAATGGTGGACCACATTCGGAAGCCCCATAAAGCATATGCTTTGGCATATCTAGATGTTTTCCTTTTTAGTCTTGACTGGGGTTCCCAACTACAGAAGGTCTAGGCAATTCTATATTGCAGGTAAGGCCAGGTTAACAGCCAATCCAAAAAAAAAAAATCTTATAAGGCCTGGAAAATGCCCTATATCTGTCCTACAACAGTAGACAGGTAGCAATAAATCCTTTAATGGCTAGGAATGAAATCAAAATATTAAAAGTTGGCCATAGCTCATGGCCATGTTTGACATCATCCAAGTGACCTCTCCCCTTTGTTTATTTTAGCATTGAATGAGATGTCATTCGGTGCGAAGGAAGGGTCAAGATTGGGTATGTCTTGGTGAGCCTTGTTTTTTTTTTTTGGGGGGGGGGGGAGTCTTTCATCATGATTGACGTGGACCTGCATTGCTGGTTTATGTGATTGATGATGGATGTGCAACTTTTTTACATTTTATTTTAGTAAAGGACTTGCCATATGTTTGGGTATTGTAATTTCTAGGGTACATTCTTTTTTTGTGAATGAGTATGAGTACTATGTAACCCTTACTCATTCATGAAGGGGGCAAGTATCTGGGAGCCCCTTATAGTTAAAAAGGTCTTCCAGATTCCAATAAGCCCCCTGACTGCAGACCCGCACAACCACCAGCCCATGGTTGTGGGGAAGAGGCCCCTATCCTCATCAATATGAGGGCAAATTACTTTGTCAGGAAGATCACCCATGTTGCAGACATGTGGTCTGGTATGGTTCAAGAAGGGGGGAGCACACACTTGAATATCGGGTCTCACCATGGATGGAGGGGAGATACACGCTCACCTCCTTCCCGTTTTTTGGCTTGCCAGGTTGCATACTCGGATATTATGTATTTAGTATGGAATTTAGGGGGTATCTCACACCATTTTATTTTATTTTATATATTTTTTTGGTATTAGTCTTTCTTAAACTTCATACCAGACCCTAAGGGCCTGGTGTCATTTGGGAACCCTCACAAAATATATATATATATATATATATATATATAATTTTATTTTTATTTTTTTGCCTACGTTCACCTCTGAATGATCAGGGCAGGGATGAGTCCTTAACAGCCAGCATCTTTTGA